>NC_081423.1:62456825-62776363 GCF_949786415.1 Peromyscus eremicus
AAATCTTGTAGCTGGATACACAGCTCAGTGGTATAATGTTTGCCTGGCATGCTCAAGACCCTGGGCTCCATTTCCAGCCCAGAAAAGGAGGAGGAAGGAGAGAAAGAAGAGGAGGAGGAGCTGCTGCTTGAAAGCTGGGACCCTCTTTCCTACCAACGTTTTACATTTACTCTAAAACTAGTGTGAGTAGAGAGTGGCATACATGAAGCCCTGGGTTCGATCCCCAGTTCCACATAAACCAGTAATCCCAGAACTCACAGATAAAAGCAGGAAGATTAGAAGTTCAAGGTCATCCTCTGCTGTCTATAGACCTTCAGGCCAGTCTGTGCTATTTGAAAATGCTAACCCTACCAGGCGAGAATAAGACCACTGCCACAATTTTGAGGCAAACTTGAAGCTTTACTTAAATACTGGCCGGGATGATGGACTCTGGCCAGGTCCATTCCTGAGTTCCCAGAAAATGTCAATGAGTCACTTTTGCAGAGACTTATAAAGGCAATCCTATAAGCCTCTATATTTCCCACCAGGTCCAATCAGGGGCAAGCATACATCCTAACTTATTTCCTGCCTGTGTACCTCCTGCCAAGATGTGATCAAGCACATCCCATGCAGTTGGGTCAAATTTATTTAAAGGAGGGCAACCGCGTGGCTTGTTATCTTACATGAACAACAGCCTCCAGCTTTTCAGGAAGTATATGTCCTTAGAAGTATCAGTAAGGGGCTTACAGGTTAGAGGCGTTTTATATTTCATGGATCTCTTAGGCACAGTCATTAAAACTTAAAACATAACTTTGGCTCTCACAAAACCCTGTCTCAGAAACAATTAAAAGCAAGCAAACTAACAAAAACTAGCAGTTATCGGCCACTGCAGACTGATTTTATTGATATCCAATTTTGTTTGTTTTTGAGATAGGGTCTTACTACATAGCCCTGCGTGACCTGGAACTCTCTGTGTAGCCCAGGCTGGCTGGGAATTCACAGAGATCTACTTACTTCTGTCTCCTGAGTGCTACCATTCCCAGTCTGTGCAGTGGTACAGGCTTCTAACCCAAGCTACTGAAAGACTAAGACAAGAGGATCTCAAAGTCCAGGCCCCCTATAGAGTAAGTTCAAGGCTAGCCTGAAGTATTTGGTGAGAGGGCTGGAGATGTAATAGCTTTTGGGCAGTATTTGCTTAGCATGTGCAGTGCAAGGTCCTGGGTTCAATCCCTAGAACTGGGCCAGAAATTCAAGGTCACCCTAGGCTCTACATAAAGTCAAGACCAGCCTGGTTCCCTGTAAAGTCAAGAACAATTAAGTAAGTTTATAAGGAACCAAATGAAACTGTGTAGTGGGAGCCGAATGGGACAGAGATGGGAGTGTGTCACTGAGATGGGACCATGGAGCTGAATGGGACAGCTGCTGTTATAATCTTAGAAATGCTTGGTAGGGGAAACAGACTCTATAAAACATTGTGTATTCCTAGGAGGAAAAATAACATATGAAGACATATTGAATTATGATACTTTTCATTGAGCCCACAGCTTCATCGCATTCACTAAGATTTCTCAGGTGGGGTGGGAATGTAGTTCAATTGGGAATGCACCTGCTTAGAATGCGTGAGGTTCTAGTTTCAATCCACAGTGCCCACAAAACGGAGCACCCTAGGTGTTAGGCAGGCACTTTACCAACTGAGCTGCATCCGCAGCCCATGTTTTGTTGCTTGTCTGTACATTGTTATATTTGTGTGTGTGTGCTCCTGTGCTCTGCGCACGCGCACTCTACAGTGTGTGAATGGAGGTCAGAGGGCGGCTTGTGGGAGTTGGCTTTCTCCTTCCACCGTGGGGGTCCCAGGGATTGACCCAGATCACCAGGTTTCTCAGAAAGCGCCTCTACCTACTGAGCCCATGATTTTTTTTTTTAATGACAGTTCCTGTACAATTCTCCAAACTCACGCTTTGTCAGTTCTTTGAACCGGCCGCTCTGAAGGGAGCCTCTTCAGGGAGTTATTTTGTTTCAACGGCCTCTCAGAACTGGATTCATTTTAGCAAAGGGTTATAGATAAGAGAGGTGACTGAGAAGGGAGATGCTGAGAAGGTTGTTAAGATTGTTTTCTTTGTAGCAAATGAGTCTTAAAGAAGATACCATTCTCTCATCTTTTTAATCCCAGCACTCAGGAGGCAGAGGCAGGTGGATCTCTATGAGACCAGGCTGATCTACATATATATCCAGTTCTAGGCTAGCTGCATAAAGAGACCCTACCTCAAAAACAAAAACAAAAAAACCAAACAGTTTTACAACATGGGTTTTGCTGAGACCAGGAATATCTGATTTAACAGAAAATTTCCACAGAAACTTCCAAAAGAAGTTCTGCAGAAATTAGTGAGAAGTGTTTTCTAAATGCTACCATGTTTGTAGAGATAGAATGAAGCCAGAGTGGGTAGAGATAAGGTAGACTCCTGTGGGACAGTCCGCTGGGTCTTAAGTCTTAAAGAGCTTGGCCCCCAGTGAGGAACTCTGAGGAGATTGCCTGAGTAAAACCCAAGTGACTGTAGGCAAAGTCTTCCCACCACAGTGCGGGGGCTGCTCAGTGCGATGGATTGACCCCATATCTGGAGCAAACCTGGTTATCAGGGGGAAACGGGGATGTGATTAGAGCTGAGGAGCTAGGAGGAAAGGACAAGACTCACGTATGACAGTAGATGACACTCGGTCTGGAGGGCAGTCATTCAAGTAGCAGGGTCTCCCAGGACAGTAGGCTGCAAAACGACGGAGCCCCTGGCTGGGATGGGCAGGAAGTCCACTAAGGCTCATAACCTGCAGGACGTGCAAGGATGTCAATCCGACGGCCATCAGACAGCAAGGACTCTATGCAGAGCTCCTTAGAGAGGCTAGCAGAAGCAACAGCGTGGCCATGGTTATTTGAATGCAGACAGGATTAATGCCTGCCCAGTGCCTGTTCTCCTGTGCCTGGGATCCCTCTGGCCCTGGAACTGGAGCTGGAGCTGGGGAGGTGAGGGTTGCAATCAGCGGATGAGATTTGTAGCTCCGGAGGGCTTTCTGGAGGGAAGAGCTTATTTGGTCAGAAATTAAACCGCTGCTGACTCCCAAACAGCAGAGATTCTCCTGAGACCTCAGATCTCCTAATAGGGATGTGCAAAGTCATGGTCTGCATTCACCCAGAGACCTGAGGTGGCTGTCTGGGTGAGGAAATGTCTGAGGAAATTGTTTTTACAACCACCCTGATTTTCTGTGCTCTACATTGTATTGTTGTTATTGTTATTGGTGGTGGTGGTGCTGTGTGTGTGTGTGTGTGTGTGTGTGTGTGTGTGTATGTGTGTGCATGCATGCGCGTGCAGGATGTGTTGAGTAAGGGGATGTTGGCATGCCATAGCCAACTCTATGGAGTCAATTCTCTCTTTCCACCTTCACCTGGGATCAAACTCAGGTTGCCAGGCTTGCTCAGGAAGTGTTTTACCCCTCTGAGCCATCTTGCCCCTACCCACCCACAACATGGTGAAGACCACAGTGGACCCAGCCTTCCTTTTCTTGGTCGCTGTGAGGGTTCACAGACAATACAGTCAATATCTGATGGGGTTACGAGGGCCTGGAACCTAACTGCTGTCAGGGAATAGCTTATCGGAAGGATACTAGGTAAACGTTGTCTTGTTTATTTTTTTTTTTTTTCGGTCCTGGGAATCCACCACAGGGCCCTGTACCTGGCTGGCAAGAGTTCTCCCATGTAACCACACTTCCAGCCAAGCTTTGCTTCTAAACCACTGGAGTCAAACCATAGCTGCCACATCAGAAGTTAGAAATGTAATCAGGAACTTTTCGCATCACTTAAAAATGGTAAGAATTCAAGATATTTCCCCAGCCCTGTTTTAAAAGCTGTGTGTTGGTTCTTCTCCTTTGGAGCTCCTCCTACGAGAGTTATTTTTCACTTTCTCTTAATAATCTATGTTCCTTCCACTTGGAAAAAAAAATCTGTGTAGGGCATTAAAAACATTTTTAAAAATTATATGTGTGTGTGTGTTGCCTGTATATGAGTGTTTGGGAGCACTCACTGCACTCATGAAGATGCCAGAGCAGGACATTGAATGTCCTCCCCTACCACTGTCTGCCTTACTGCCTTGAGACGGTCTCTCATTTAACAGAAGCTTGCTATGACTAAGCTGGCCAGCCAGTGAGCTGGGGTTAATAGGCCCACACGCGTCTATGCCCAGCTTCTTACGTAGTTGTTAGGAATTTGACCTCAGGTCTTCCTGTTCGTTGAACAAGAGTTCTTACCCATTGAACCATCACTCCAATTCCTAAAAATACTTGTAAAAAAGTGAAAACACAGCTGTGTGTGTTGGTACATGATTTCAGTCCCAGCCCTGGAAGGTAGAGGCAAAGGCAGGCAGATCTCTGTGAGTTCCCGGGCCAGCCAGGAATACCTAGGCAGGACCTGTCTCATAAAATAGACACGTACACGCATGCGCATGAGAGCTGGAGAGTGCATACACATGTACGCGCATGTGAGTATATACACACATGCACACGCACACACACACACACACACACACACACACACACACACACACGCACAACACACCATACAAACGTATACCTACTTTTAATCCTAGCTCTCAGGAGGCAGAGACAGATGGATCTCCATGAGTTCCAGGATAGCCTGGTCTACATAGAGAGTTCCAGACCACCAACCAGGGCTACATAGTGAGACACCCCCCCCACTACACACACATGCACACACATATACACACACACACACACACACACACACACACACATGCACATCTTAGTTAGGGGTTCTTTTTTGTTTTTTTTTTTCTCTGTGTAGTTTTGGAACCTGTCCTGGATCTCACTCTGTAGACCAGGCTGGCCTCGAACTCACAGAGATCATCCTGGCTCTGCCTCCCAAGTGCTGGAATTAAAGGCATGTGCCATCACAGGCCCGGCTTAGTTAGGTTTTCTATTGCTGTGATAAAACACCATGACCAAAGCAAGTTGGGGAAGAAAGGGTTTATTTTGCTCTTGGTTCATCATCAAAATCAGTGAGGGCAGGATATTGGGGACAGGAGCTGTTGCAGAAGGCATGGAGGGGTGCTGTTTACTGGCTTGCTCAGCCTGCTTTCTTACAGAACCCAGGACCACTAGCCCAGGGATAGCACCTGTAGCCAGTCTTTCTCTGTCCCATCTGCCAGCTCCCAAATAACCACACAGAGACTTCTTTTTAATTATAAAAACTAGGCCAATAGCTTAGGCTTGTTTCTAACTAGCTCTTATAACTTAACCCATTTCTACTTATCTATGTATTGCCCCAAAGCTCATTTACCTCATCTATGTGTGTCTCCGCCCTTCTTCCTAGAGTCCTCTCTGCCCTGAAAATCCTGCCTAGTTATTGGCCATTCAGCTTTTTATTAAACCAATCTGAGTGACAAGTTTTCACACAGTGTAAAGGAATATTCCACAACAAGCACCACCCACATTGGGCAGCCTGATCTTATGGAGGCATTTCCTTAGTTGAGCTTCCTTCCTTTCAGATGCCTTTTATGTCAATTTGACATAAAACTGTACAGCACTATGTATCCCTTGTTTTGACAAATGAGGTCCTGTTGTCCCTGCCTGAGTGCCGGTGGCTGTGTTTTGTTTGTTTGTTGTAATCTCAGGATTTCACTATGTAGCTCTGGCTGTCTGTCCTGGAATTATGTAGACCAGGCTGGCCTCGAACTCACAGAGATCCACCTGCCTCTGCCTCCCAAGTGCTGAGACTAAAGGTGTGTGCCATTATGCCCCGGGATGGTGGCTGTTTTTTAAAGCTTTCGAATAGGACCAAGCTCTGAGGTCACCCCCTCCCTCTTAGAGCTGTAGACTCTCACCTCTATTTCCCTAACCACCCTGGTTCATTTCCCTCTGTTAACTGACTGTCAACTAGAGCCCTAAATTGACAGTTTCTACAAATCACTGCTAGATGCAGCAATATACTTGAATCTCACAAGTACCAGGCTAAGCTGTAAGAGTCTGACACTGAAGAACCATACTGTATAACACATCATGTGACAGTTTTAGAAGAACCCAGATAATTAACCTACAGTGACAGGAAATAGATCCAGGATTTCCTGAATTTGAGTCAGGGAGTTGACTTCCAGGAGTAGAATGTAGCTTTGGGGAGTAAGTAAAATAGTCCCTAGTGGGGGATGAAGAGATGGCTCAGCAGTTAATAGCTCTTGCTGCTCTTCCTCAGGACCTGAGTTCAGTTCCCAGCACCCATGTCAGACGACTCACAACTGCCTGTAGCCCCAGTTCCAGGAGATCCAACACCCTCTTCTGGCTTCTGAGGGCAACTCGCTCACATGTACACCATGCCAGGCGGCGGTGGCACACGCCTTTAATCCCAGCACTTGGGAGGCAGAGCCAGGTAGATCTCTGTGAGTTCAAGGCCAGCCTGGGCTACAGAGTGAGATCCAGGAAAGGTGCAAAGCTACACAGAGAAACTCTGTCTCGAAAAAAAACAAATAAAATAAAATTAAATAAAATCTTTAAAGTTGTCTGTATTAGCCTCTTGGAGATGGCTCAGCCTATGCCAAGTCTGATGACCTAGGTTCAGTCCCCAACATACAAGTTGGAAGGATAGAATCAATCCGTGTATGTTGTCCTCGGTTCTTGATAAGCACACCATGCTGATGTTGTCACATACACACACACACACACACACACACACACACACACACACTCACATTCATGCATGCACATGCACACACATAATAAATAAATATAGAAAAAAATCCATATTCTAGCCAGATGTGGTGGTGTACACTCCTAATCCCAGCACTCAGAATGCTAAGGCAGGAGGATTGAAAATTCAGGGTTGGCCTGGACTCCTGACTGAGTTCCAGTTTAGCTTTGGATATATCTCAAAACAAAAACAAAAACAAAGAGCAAACAAAACAAATGGTCTCCAAGTGAGCTGACTGGGCTTCCAAGCAGGCCTCATTTCCTGATGGACATCCCTGAGACTTGGCTCTCATGGCCAGGGCTGTGGGACTCCTTCCATCTGTCACAGCTGGCTGGTCACATGACCCGGGCCAGGCCTGCCCTGCCCTGGAGTTTTCATAGGAGAACTTAGAAGAGCTAACCAGTCTCTTGTTGTTACCTCATTGGCTGTGAAGCCCAGGGGCTGCCAGCAAGCAGGTTTGTCCTGTCCCAGACCAGACTCACTCTGAGTACTGCTGCTAAGTGTTTCTGTCTGGATTGGAATGGGTATGGGCTACAAAGTAATCACTCCAACCCATGAAACCAAATCAGCTTTGCTGTCCCTGTGCTCCAGAAGATTCCAGGGACAAGACTTGGTCTAAGTAGTTTAACAGTGCCAGGGAAGATGTGAACAGAAGGTGGAGACTCCACAGCCAGAGTTACTCAGACATGCCACCCAAGCCACAAGTGGGAGATACAGGGTGAGAGGGAGCTCATGTCTCTGTGCGTCACTTAATATTTACCGAACACCTCTGTGTCCCTGAAACTCATCCAGGTGCTGACAGGACAGGCATTTTCAAGGCCAGTGAGGTCTCTCTGCTGGTTGTGACATCTCCTTGGTTTTGTTGTTTTGTATTTTAATTTTTTTAAATTTACTTATTCTATTTTATATGCACATATGTTTTGCTTTATTTCTTCCTTCCTTCCTTTTTTTTTTTTTCTTGTTTTGTTTTTGTTTTTTGAGACAGAGTTTCTCTGTGTAGTTTTGGTGCCTGTCCTAGATCTGGCACTGTAGCCCAGACTGGCCTCAAACTCACAGAGATCCGCCTGGCTCTGCCTCCCGAGTGCTGGGATCAAAGGCGTGCGCCGCCGCCGCCGCCGCCGCCGCCGCCGTCACCACCACCCCCCAGGATGTTTTGCTTTCCTCTATGTATATGAGCCATACGTGTGCCTGGTGTCCCTGGAAGTCAGAAGAGGGCCTTGGAGCCCCTGGAATTGGAGTAATGGATGCTTGTGAGCCATCACGTGGTAGCTGGGAACTGAACCCAGGTCCTCTGCAAGAGCAGACAATGCTTGTCCTTACTGTTTTATGTCAGCTTGACCCAGCTAGAGTCATCTGAAAAGGGAGAACCTCAGCTAAGAAAATGCTTCCATAAGATTTGGCTGTATGGCCGGGCGGTGGTGGTGCACATCTTTCTTCCCAGCACTTGGGAGGCAGAGGCAGGCAGTTCTCTGTGAGTTTGAGGCTAGCCTGGTCTATAGAGTGAGTTCCAGGATAACCAGGGCTACCCAGAGAAACCCTGTCTTGAAAAAGAAAAAAAAAAAGAAAAAATAAAAAAAAGATCTTGCTGTTTAGCATTTTTTTAATTGATGATTGATGGGGGAGGGTCCAGCCCATTGTGGGTGGAGCCATCCCTATGCTGGTACTTATAGCTGGAAGTTTTCCTGTGTCCCGCCCAGTCCTGCAGCAGCTGGGTCCCAAGTAAATATTATATGAATTACTGTGTGGCCTATTGCTCAGGCTTTTATTTTATTTTATTTTTATTTTATGTGAATTGGTGTTTTGCCATGGGTGTCAGATCCCCTAGGACTGGAATTACATACAGTTGTGAGCTGCCATGTGGGTGCTAGGAATTGAACCTGGGTCCTCTGCAAGAACAGTCAGTGCTTTTAACCACTTTTAGCCATCTCTCTAGCCCCCTGCTCAGGCTTCTTGCTAGCTAGCTCTTTTAACTCAACTCAACCCATTCCTATTAAGCTATGTGTTGCCATGTGGCTGTGACATTACCGGTCTGCTGGCATCTTGTTGCTCCTTGGGCAGCGGGCTGACATCACCCTTGACTCCACCATTCTTCCTCTCCATCTTCAGTTTGAATGTACCGCCTAACCTTATTCTGCCTCACCATTGGTCAAACAGCTTTATTTATCAACCAATGAGAGCAAAATATATTCACGGTGTACAGAAAGACATCCCACAGCAGGTGGTCCTGGGTTCTATAAGAAAGCAGGCTGAGCAAGCCATGGAAAACAAGGCAGTAAGCAGTATTCCTCCATGGCCAACACTAGCTACTGCCCCAAGGTTCCTGCCCTGCTTGAGTTCCTGTCCTGACTACTTTCAATGATAGACAATTATGCAGAAGTGTAAGCAAAATAAACCCTTTCCTCCCCAACTTGCTTTTGGTCATGGTATTTCATCACAGCAATAAAAACCCTAAGACAGTGCTCTTAACCACTGAGCCATACATCTTGCCCTTCTCCCCCTGTTGTTTCGTTTTGTTTCATTTTTTTTGTTTTGTTTTGTTTTGTTTTGTTTGTTTTTTTGAGATAAGGTTTCTCTGTGTAGCTTTGCACCTTTCCTGGATCTTGCTCTGTAGACCAGGCTGGCCTCGAACTCACAGAGATCCGCCTGCCTCTGCCTCCTGAGTGCTGGGATCAAAGGCGTGTGCCCCCACTTCCCAGCTTTTGTTTTGTTTTAAGACAAGGTCTCATTATGTAGCCCTGGCTGGTCTGGAACTCACAGAGATCCACCTGCATTTGCCTCCAGAGTGCTGGGTTTAAATTTGAGTACCTCCATGGCCTGCCTTGTGATGCCTTCTCATACTGAAATAATCAACAGAGGAGAAAAGGAACAGTTCTCAGTAGCCATGGATACACCCCGACAAAGTAAGACAGACCACATGATGAATGGCTTCAGCAGAGAACAGGTGCCATGGGTAGGGCAAGGCCTAGCCTTTGAGGTGAGGGAGAGAAGGGCCGAGTGGCTGGACCTCTTTCCCTAAAGGCTCCCAGGCAAAGAGTTTGGGAGATTAGAGAAAGTCACTGTGGCTGGGGTACAAGGAGCCCTGCTCAGCCATTTCAGGAAGACGTTGGACTGTTACATTTTGGTTTCCAAAGGCTGCTCTTAGCCATTATGTAGAGAATGGAGCATAAGAGGTAAATAATGGCAGCACAGGCCTGGGGATGCAGCTCATTGGCAGAATGCTCACCAAAGCAAGGCCCAGGATTAATCCCAACACCACACACACACACACACACACACACACACACACACACACACAATGGATCTGAGGGAGGGAAACATTGCTGTTTATATAGTTGGGTTTTTTGTTTTGTTTTGTTTTGTTTGTTTTTTTTCGAGACAGGGTTTCTCTGTATAGCTTTGTGCCTTTCCTGGAACTCACTTGGTAGCCCAGGCTGGCCTCGAACTCACAGAGATCCGCCTGGCTCTGCCTCCCAAGTGCTGGGATTAAAGGCGTGCGTGACCACCGCCCGGCTTATAGTTGTTGTTTTAATGAATTTTTAATTCAATTTCACTCACGGATATGATGGACTTTAATCCTTTTCACCCCCCATTACCCTCAGCTCTGCCCACTCCTCCTGAACCCCTTCCCCTCCTCCTTCTTCTGTGTGTGCCCTGGTGAGTTTAATTAGTGCTGCTTGCACAGCCATGAGCACCAGGGACACAGGTGGTCCACTTGCACACATGCAAGCAAAACACCCACACACATAAAGCAAAAGTAAATAAATCTCAAATGATAAGAATGGACAAGATGTCAAGTGGAGCCTTGAGATATGAGACGCACTGTTACTTTTGGTGGACCTGAGTCCTAACCTGAGTGTCCTGTCCCTAGGGGCCACTGCTCCAAGACGAATTCAAGTCCTGCTGAAATTTACTCTCCTCACTATTTCTAGTGTCCCAGCCAAGACTAACAAGGAGATGATAGATCATTAGGATTAGATTGCTTGGAGTAATGTTTGGAGCTAATCTACCTGCTCCTGTAAGCAAGGTCTGTTAGTTACTAGAATCAATGAATTTTATGCACAGAAAACATGGCTTCTCCTCTTTCTCCTCCTCCTCCTTCTCTTCTTCCGTCTTCACCTTCCATTCCCTCCTCTTTCTCTTCCTCCTCCCTTTAGAGACAGGGTCTCCCCATGTAGTCCAAACTGGTCTTGAACTCAGGATCTTTCTGCCTCTGCCTCTCAAGTGATTAGATTACAGGTGTGTGTCACCAGGTCTGGCTCTGAACATAGGCCTGGGCAAGGGCAGACACTGGTGCTCTTTTCCATCCCTTTGCTCTTTATTGTGTTTATGGTTTCTCTGTGTGTGTGTGTGTGTGTATGTGATGTGAGTATCTGTGTGCCTACTTCATCTTCATCTCTCTCTCACTCTCTGTTCTAGTTGGTGTCCTCTCCTCTCATTTGTCTCCATTCTCTTAAGTTACACATACACATGGCCCATTAGGGCCACCCCATCTTAACTTACTTCCTTACCAGAACCTCCCACCTCCATCTGCCTCAGCTACTCTAGATTCCCCAAAAGAAAATCTGGTAGCCCAGCTTGTGTTTTCTCGTTATTAAAAACTATTTTAATTGTGCATGTGTATGTGTGTGTGTGCACATGTGTGTAGGTTCCCCCATAGAGGTCACAAGATGGTGTGAAGATTTCCTGAAGCTGTAGTTACAGGTGAGCTGCCCCATGTAGGTGCTGGGATCTGAACCCCAGGCTTCTGATAGAAGAGTTAGTACTCTTAACCACTGAATCTGCTGTTTGATTTTTGGGTTTGTTTTGTTTTTGTTTTTATTTTTTGAGACAAGGTTTCTCTGTATAGACCTAGCTGTCCTGGAATTCACTCTGCAGACCAGTCTGGCTTTGAACTCACAGAGATCCTCCTGCCTCTGCCTCCTGGGTGCTGGGATTAAAGGCATGCACCAGCACTGTCTGGCATGGCAAGTCTGTATTTCTAACAAGTTTTTCCTTAGTGGGTGGTTTCTATCTATCCAGACCCTTCTCTTTTCTCTCCTCTAAGGTCTATGATTTATTTATGTCTGGGTCAGCATACTTCTGTTCAGACGCCTGATGAGGATGTGGTGTCAGATCCCCGGAGGCCAGACTCGCAGGCAGTTGTGAGCCCCTCTGACACTGGGCTCTGGAAACCAAACTCTGGGCTACTGCAAGAGCAGCAAGTATGCTCTCCTCTGAGCCATCTCCGGCTTCTCAACTCACATTTTCATCCTAGGCTACAAGCACTGGCCAGGAATGGGCGTCATTGCTCCTGACATCTCTCTAGAGCACACTGTTATGGCCAGTGAGCTCAGGAAACACATGTGCAGCATGTCAGCAGAGGCAGCTGGATCTAGGGGCGCCAGTCTCCAGGATATGAACAGATGGACAGGTATGCTGAAGTATCTTGTAGAACAGCCTCCCCATTTGGGGGCAGGTGGCCAGCTCTCTCTTCGGCTGAGAATTTCCTAGCAGTAAGAACTTGTGGCTTGGCTTGTTCTATCCCTCTGAGCTCTCAGTTTTCACCCCAATATCTGGCTCCAGGTTTTTTATTAATAAGACTGTTTAGCTATTCGTATTACATCTCCTTAGTGAGTGGTTTCTGCTCCTAGGACCTCACTTTGAGCAGTCAGAGTCAGTTTGTTTCTTCTTAGTTGTAAGTGGCTTACATTCTGAAGCAGTTGCTACCCCTACCCCTTGTTTTGTGTATGATTCTGTGGGGTATGCATATGTGTATGTATACATGTTCAAATATGTGTAGCTGTCCATCGGAGCACATGCCTGTAGAAGCCAGAGGGTGATGTCAAGTGTCTTCCTTGATCACTCTACACCTAACACATTAGAACAGGGCTTCTTTTTTATTTTTATTTTTATTTTTTTCCGGAGACAGGGTTTCTCTGTGTAGTTTTGGTGCCTGTCCTGGATCTCGCTCTGTAGACCAGACTGGCCTTGAACTCATCGAGATTGGCCTGGTTCTGCCTCCCGATTGCTGGGATTAAAGGTGTGCGTCACCACCGCCCGGCTGCAGGGTTTCTTACTTGAATCTGGAACCCACTGATTCGGCTGGCCAGCTTGCTCCTGGGGACCCCCTCTATCCTCATCCAGAGTAGTGGGGTGACAGACTGGGCACCATGCCTGTCATTGTCGTTCACATGAGTTCTCATGTTGGTGCAGCAGAGCCATTTCTGCAACCCCTAACTCACCCTTCTAAAGGTGCTAGTCTTTTTCTGGTTGTGAACAGAGTAACCGGTGCATAGCATGTGAAAGTCAGAATCCAGTGTGCAAGCTGGGCACACTGGCACCCACTTTTAATTCCAGAACTTGGGAGGCAGAATCAAGAGAATCCCTGTGAGTTCGAGGCCAGCCTGGTCTACATAGAGAGTTCCACAACAACTAGGGCTATACAGAGACTACACAGACAGCTAAATAGAGAGATCCCCTTCTCAACAAACAAATCCAAACCAACCAACCACCACCAACAACAAAAACCGAAATAAATAAAACTCTGCAATCCCATCCAGGGGTGAACATCATCTCTGATGAGAGGATTTTTCTTTCTTTTTTTTTTTTTTCTTCTTCAGGTAGTCTCGTGTTGCTCAGGCTGGCCTCCAACTCACTAGGTAGCAATGATGCCATTTGACTCCGGATTCTCCTGCATTCACCTCCCAGGTGTGGGGATGGCAGACACACTTGGCTAATATGAAGTATTTGGGCACTTTGCTGACTAAATGCAAGTTCATCTTCTCTTGCTGTGTTAGAGAAATCAGAACACTTCCCAAAACTAATACCCAGCGGAGAGTAATTTTTGCTATGGTGTTCTCAGGAGGCGAGCAAGGTTTTGCATTTCCGAGCAGACCCCTCAAAGGTCATAAGGACAGGGAATGTTTGTAAAAGCATCTCGAGTGCTTCTGTTCCCAGCCCACAGATCCCCTGGGGACACTAGACTCTACTAAGTAAAATAATCCAAGCTGTGGGAGAAACAGCAGGACATTTTAGGTTGGATGCATCACAGCCTGGACATTGCCTCCAGACCAAGGAACTGGGTGCTGTTTTTTGGAGGGGTTTTTGTTTTTGTTTTTAATTAAAATGTATTATCTCTGGGGCTAGAGAGAGACGGCTCAGCAGTTAAGAGCACTCTGCTCTTCCAGAGGTCTTCAGTTCAATTCCCAGTACCTGACTCTCACTATCTGATGCCCTCTTCTGGTCTGCAGACATACATGCAGACAAAGCACCTGTACACACTTAGAAAAATATCTTTAAAAAAAAATATGTCTGTGTGTCTGTCTGTCTGTCTGTCTGTGTTTGCTTTCTGTTGCTGTGATAAACACCAATACTAAAAGTGCCTTAGGGAGAAAAGTGTTTATTTCATCTTGTACTTCCAGGTAAAGTCCATCACTGAGAGAATTCTAGGCTAGACTCAGTACAGGAACCTGGAGGCAGGAGCTCATGTCGAGGCCCTGGAGGAGTGCTGCTCACTGGCTCACTCCTCATGGCTTGCTCAGCCTGTTTTCTTAATCAACCCAGGACCACCTGCCCCGGAGTAGCATTGCTCACAGTAAGCTGACCTCCACACACAAACCACAACATACACATATACACACCAAAAACAAATGTTTAATTCCAGCACTTAGGAGGCAGAGGCAGAAGCAGGTGGATCTCTGTGAGTTCTAGGCCAGCCAAGGCTACATGGAGAGACCCCCATCTCAAAAAAAAAAAATTAAACATTAAAAAAATGAGTAAATAAAAATAAATGTGGGCTGGAGAGATGGCTCAGTGGTTAAGAGGACTTGCTGTTCTTCCAGAGGACCTGAGTTCAATTCCCACCACTCCCTGGCCTCAAACAGAACTTTTAACCTGCAAGGTAGATTTCTCCTGTTTTGGTCTAACAATATGTGTGGGTGTCTGTGGAAGGCAGGAGGAGGTGTTGGTTTCCTAAGCTGGAGTGACCAGAAATTGTGAGCCACCCGACACCGGTACCAGCCACAATGGAATTCATCTGCAACCCCACGCTGGGGATTGTTATGTCCAGATCACAGGGACCCCCAAAAGACCACCACAGACACTGAACCCGGCATGTAAAAGCAAAGAGCCTTTATTATCTTCAAGCTCTGAGCTTGGTCTCTCTGTCTGTCCCATGCATTGGTGAGAGAAGAGAGAGCCCTGAGCCTAGTCAGGGTGGGATTTTTATCAGCAGAGGTGGGGGTGAGGGGATTTCCAGGGTCTAGGACCCTGATTGGCTGACAATTGTCTAGGGTATCTGTAAAACAAAAATAGGTGTTTGCTAGACACAAGGACATCTGGCCACCTTATCTAGTGGTTGGAATGTTTGGGATGTCAGGTACTTCCTCACCCCAGGGTGGATCCCCGGGTGGTATCAGTTTAAGGCTTTTCCTGGATCAGTAAGCTTGTCACAGAAGCTGTGTCTAGGCCCCTGAGCCTGTCATGGCTGTTGTGTGGTCAAGCTGTGTTGGGGCCTCTCCACAGGGATCAGAAGTTCAAGGTCATTCTTGGCTACATAGGGAGTTCAAAGACAGCCTGGGATATCAGAGACCCTGTCTCAAACAACAACTTTTCCACAAGGCTCCTTCAGCCTCTCAGTGTTACAAGGGGCTACCTCATGGGGAAAATCAGAGTAGGGCCAGAGGTGGGGCTCCCTCTAGAGCTGGCGTGCCCCAAGCTAGTCACTGCAGACATGGAGAAAGCTGGGTCAGATCCATCACAAAACTCCTAAACCAGGGCCCCATCCATCAGCTCTGAGCCTAGGAGCTCTTCCTCTCCTTAATCTAAGGATCCAAAAGGTACTCAAACGAAGACCAGAGGGAAAGCATCAGGGCAGCATCTAGTTATAAGACACCAAGAGCCGGGGCAGTGGTGGCACACGCCTTTAATCCCAGCACTTGGGAGGCAGAGGCAGGTGGATTTCTGTGAGTTCAAGGCCAACCTGGGCTACAGAGTGAGTTCCAGGAAAGGCGCAAAGCTACACGGGAGAAACTCTGTCTCGAAAAACCAAAAAATAAATAAATAAGAAAAAAAAGACACCAAAAGCTTCACCTCATCCTTGCCAGGGCCATGTAGGAACTTTAGCTGAGCCTCAGAGGAAAGCCACCGAGAAAACGGGAAGGAGGGGAGAGAAGGAAGCTGCAAGAGGGGAAATGCTAGTGAGCCATGAGTGTGCAGAGAGGAACAGGCAGGCTTTCTGAGCCAAGTACGTAACTTCCAGTAGAGAGGGGTTGTGTCTTTAGGGAGACCCTACACAGAGCATGACTAGCTTTGAAGATGGTCCTCAGTTAAGCAGTTAAGCAGGATTGGTAGAGACTCGAGTGGGCTATAGGGATAGGATCTGGGAAGGTTAAAAAAAAAAAAAAATAGCCGGGCGGTGGTGGCGCATGCCTTTAATCCCAGCACTCGGGAAGCAGAGCCAGGCAGATCTCTGTGAGTTCGAGGCCAGCCTGGGCTACCAAGTGAGTTCCAGGAAAGGCGCAAAGCTACACAGAGAAACCCTGTCTCGAAAAACCAAAAAAAAAAAAAAAAAAAAAAAGTTGGGGACAATGAGTGGATGTGGTGGTGCACGCCTTTGATCTCAGCCCTAGGGAGGCCTACGTGTACATAGCAAGTCCCGGGCTGTATAGAGAGATCTCATCTCAAAAAGAAAAAAGAAAGAAAAGGAAAAAAGAAAACTGGAGAGAAAGTAGGCCCTGGACAGAGAAGACAATAAGCACAAAGAAAATAATTTTTTTAAAGATTTATTTATTTATTACAACACACAGTGTTCTGCCTGCATGTGTCCCTGCAGGCCAGAAGAGGACGCCAGATCTCACTACAGATGGTTGTGAGCCACCATGTGGTTGCTGGGAATTGAACTCAGGACCTCTGGAAGAATCGTCGGTGCTCCTACCCTCTGAGCCATCTCTCCAGTCCCCAAAGAAAAGAATTTTAACCCCATGGTGGTACATACCTGTAACCTAGCACTTGGGAGGTTAAGGCAGGAGGATTGTTTGAGGCCAGCCTGGGCTACATCGTGAGACCCTGGGAATTAAAAAACAAAAAGAGACTTTGAAGAGTTAAGTGTGTCCTCTCATAGCATTTTACTTTTTTTGATTTTTCCTTTTTTTTTTTTTTTTTTTTGAGACAGGCTTTCTCTATGTAGCCCTGGCTGTCCTGGAACTTACTATGTAGACCAGGCTGGCCTCCAGCTCACAGAGATCCACCTGCTTCTGCCTCCCGAGTGCTGGGACTAAAGGTATGTGCCACCACACACAGCTGTTGTTATTTCTAAAGATTTTTTAAAATTCTAGTGATTTTAGATTTATTTATTTTGTATGTATGCATGTTCTGCCTACATGTATGAAAGTGTACCATGTGTGTGCCTGGTGCCTGAGGTCGGAAAAGCGTGTCAGGTACCCTGGAACTGAAGTCTTAGATGGTTTTATTTTTTGTTTTTGGTTTTGAGATGGGATCTTGTGTAGCTGGGGCTGAACTTGAACTCCTGGTCCCCTGCTTCCATCTTCCAAATTCTAGCATCCTAGGTGTGCACCACCATGCCTAACTGTGTATCTTACTTATTTTCATTAAAATCTGAGCATAGTTGAGCAAGGCGGCACATGCCTGTAATCTCAGCACAAATAAATATATAAAAAAGTACAAGAGATGTAATTAAGGAAAAAAATGATAAAAATTCAATTTTTTAGTCACGGTAGCACGGTAGCCACATTTCGGGTGCTCACTGTTCACTGTGGTTGGTGTCCGCCGTATTGGACAGCTGGGATAGGAGACACCAGCATCACAGGAAATGCTTTGAGGATGGCTCTGGTCCAAAAAAGCCTTGTCTGAAACTCTTAGCGGGATTTCAGACAAAGGCCGATTGTTCCCAGGGCAGCTACATCTGGCCAGATGCAGGCACTGTAAATACTCCTCTTCCTGACAGAACTTAGGGAATTCATCCCTGACACACACCTCCTGCACTCAGGAGAGGGGGCTCTTACCAGTTTCCTCTGGAATCTGTTTGGGGAGCAAGGGTAAGAACTGGTTTCTGTTTGTATGGCTTTGGTTTGGATGTTTTCAGACAGGATCTCATGTAGCTCAGTTGGCCACCAACTCTTCTTAATATATTCAGTTACTTAGCTGACTTGAGGGGACGGGTTTCCCCCTGCAGCCCTGGCTGGCCTGGTGCTCCATGCAGCTTAGACCCGCCTCAAACTCAAAGCAGTATTTGGCCTCAGCCTCCTGAGTGTGGGGATTGTAGAGCTGAGCCATTCCTCCTAGAAACTCTGTAACTAAGGGTGACTTTGAACTCCTGATCTTCCTGCCTCCACAGGCAGGAAGTGTTGAGAAAGAAACCAAGGGTTTGTCACCAAGCTGGCTCAGTCTACACCGTCACCCCCTTCCCTGGTCCAGCTTGTTTCTTTGTTTGTTTGTACATTGTTGTTTTGAGACAGACTCATTTGTAGTCCACCCCGGCTTCAAACTCATGGTAAACCTCCTGCCTCAGACTCTTAAGAGCTGGGCTTACAGGCATGAGCTATTTTCAATGTTTTAATCCAATCTACTTGGAGATCTTTAGAACTGATTTGAGTATTTACTTAGTCCCACCCCAACCCCTCACAGACACATTAGTTACTTCTTCAGAATTCCAATAAGGCTATTTCCTGTTTATACAAACGTTTACTTATTGCATTAGCAAAACTCAAAAAGCTTTATAGCCAACAGAGGAGTCCCTAAGTCCTTGATGAGGCATTTTTGCTAGTAAATAAACCACCACGCCTGGAAATACTTGACTCTAGAGTGTTAAGTGAAATGCTGTTCCATCCTGTGGGAGCTGTGTCAGAGAGTGTCAGTGTCCCGCCTGGGGAAGAGCCTGCCTGACTGCCACCGTGCTCCCACACGCCTGGAGGGTCAGGCAGGTCAAGCCCCGCAGGAACAGACATCACATCCAGCTGGCAGCTTGCCTGAAGTTTCTAGGAAAACTGCCATTGGCTTCCCTCTGGCTTCCCAGAGGACAAGGGTCCGGGGACACTGGGATGTGTTTCGGCACTTGAGGACTGCAGAGGAGTACCTGTTTGACACCCAACAGTCAGCTTTGGACGTCATTGACTTAGTTACTCATTACAAGTCTGTAGACAAGAGACAAAATGGAAAGACATAGCCATGTGTAAACAGTCCATCTCTGGGGCTGCTCCCTCTGCCCGGCACCAATCCTCTTTTTGGTGCTATCCCCACCCCTCTTCCCAGGTACCTGGACCTCCTTAATGATCTTTTGCAGGAAGTAGAATTGTCCATAGCCTGTATATGATCCTGCCTGTGGGCTGGTCAGCATGGACCTTGAGAATCGGGGAAACAGCCTAACTAGACGTCTGAAGCCATGAGCTCAGGCCGAACTTTTTGCCCTAACTGTGTCCTGACACTTGAGCATCTACTCTGAAGGAAGACCAGGGCTCAGAGGTGGAGGGCTCACCTAGCACCCACGAGGGCCTGGGTTTGAGCTGCAGCATCACATAAAGAGGGCACGTGACACACACCTACAATCGCAGCACTCTAGATGTGAGGGTAGCAGCATCAGAAGTTAAAGGTTGAGCTGGGGAGAAGGTTCACTCAGCATCAGGACCTAAGTGTGGATTCCCAACCGCCAGGTAAAAAATCTTAAGTGTTGGGTACACACGTGTGATCCCAGGACAGGGGAAGCAGGACGACAGATTCCTGGAGCTCATGGTTCAGCCAGTCGAGTGGAATCAGCGAGCTTCTGGTTCAGCAGGAGGCCCTGCCTCAAAAACCAAACCCAACCACCAACAAAATCAGTGGAGAGCAACTGAGGAAGACACCTGAAATCAACTTCTGGCCTACACACACACACACACACACACACACACACACACACACACACACACGAAAAGAAGTTTATCTTAGCTTTCTTTCTGTCTTTCTGTCTTTCTTGTGTGTGTGTGAGAAGGGGGAAGGTGTTGAGACAGGATTTTTCTGTATTAGCGGTGGCTGTCCTAGAACTCACTCTGTAGACCAGGCTGGCCTTGAACTCAGAGATCCACCTGCCTCGCCTTCTAAGTGCTGGGATTAAAGGCGTGCATCACCACTGCCTGGCCTTAGTTAAGAGTTTCTATTGCTGTGAATAGGTGCTATGACCATTATAACAGGCTTTTTCTTTTGTGCTACCAACCAGCTCCCAAATCATGACAGAGACTTCTTATTTGTTACGAATGCTTGGCCTTATCTTAGCTCTCATTTTAATCTGATTCTCTTTATGTTTTGCCTCGGGGCTTTTTGCCTTTCTTTCTGTATATCTTACTTTCCTGCTGTCTCCATGTCTGCTGGCAGCTGCTTGGTTTCGGCTCCTGGTGTCTCTTTCTCCCTGTTTTCTCCTCCTTCTTCTCTTTCCTTTCTGTATTCCTCCTCCTATTCATTCTCTCTGCCCGCCAGTTAAGCTTTTTATTAGACCAATCAGGTGCCTTAGGGAGGCAAAGTGGAACAAATGTAACACATCTTTACATCATTAACAAAGGCAACGGAAACAAATATAACACACCTTCTCATAGTTAAAATAAAATTACACAGCATATGTGAGAGCCAAAGTTACATTTTAAGTCTTAATTACTATGAAAGAGATCCATGAAACAAAACTGTCTCTGATCTGCAAGCCCCTTGCCCAAGGACAGATAGTTCCTGAAATGCTGGAGGCTGTTGTTTATGGGAGATAACAAGCCACATGCTTTTCATTCCCTAAACAAGTTTGTTTGACCAATCTGCACAGATGTGCTTGATCACATGTGGACGGGAGGTTCACAGGGTGGAGGTACGTCAGGATGTATGCTTGCCCCTCATTGGACCTGATGGGGAATGCAATGAATTATGGGTTTTCCTGCTTAAGCTGCTACAAACTGTGATTCTGGGCCATTTCCCAGGAACCTAGGTATGGACCTGGCCAGAGTCTATCCACCTGGCCAGTAGTATTTAATTACAGCTTGCTTCAAATTTGGCTCTAAACTGTGGCAGTGGTCTTATTCTTGATTGGTGGGATTAACACATAACCAAATGTAACACATCTTTACCTAGTTAAAATAATATTCCACAACAGTTCATGGTAACTCTTACAAGGAGAGATATAATGGGGGCTGGCTTACAGTTCAGAGGTTTAGTCCATTATCATCATGATGGGAAGGAGATTGGCACACAGGCAGACATGGTGATAGAGAGGTAGGCAGCAGGAAGAGAGTGAGACACTGGGCCTGGCTTGAGCATCTGAGACCCCAAAACCCACCCCCAGTGACACACTTTCTCCAACAAGGCCATACCTCCTAATAGTACCACTCCCTATAGGCCTATGGAGGCCATTTTTTTCAAACCACTACAAACTTCAGGGCTAGCTGGGCTGTATGAGATCAAAATGAAAGGAAAGGGAGGAAGGGAGAAAGAGAGGGAAGGGAGTAAGCTCTCTGGACTGAGACTGACCTACAGAAACTTACTAATTCATTGAAACCCACTTACTTACAAAGGCACAGTATGCACTCACTGTAGAAGCCTCGGGGACTTTGCACATGTCTCCTCTGAACTCTTACTGTTCCCCATAAACAGCATCTCTTGCCTGGAGCTGACTTATGATTCCCAACTGTTCCTTTTATCATTGTCTGTTTTTAATTGTTTTTAATTAATTAATTTCTTTAACATGTATAGGCATTTTGGCCGCATGTATGTATGTATACCATGTATATGCCTGGTGCTCACAGAGGTCAGAAGAGAGAGTATCCATTCCCTTAGAACTAGAGTTACAGACAGTTGTGAACTGCCTTCTAGGTGCTTGGAACACAAGTGTAACTCCAGTTCTGGGGGACCCTACACCCTCTTGTGGCCTCTATAGGCATTGCACACATGTGGTACATATACATGCAGGCAAACACTCACACATAAAATAAATAAGTAAATCTGGGGCTGGAGAGATGGTGCAGTGGTTAAGATCACTTGCTTCTCTTCCAGAGGACCCAGGTTTGATCTCCAGATCCCATATGGTTGCTCACAGCCATCTATAATTCCGGGGTCAGAGGATCCAATGTCTTCTGACCTCTGAGGACACCAGGCACAGACATGCATGTAGACAAAACACCTATACACATAAAAATAAGTTAATTAATTAAAAAATAAATATTTTTTAAAATGCCAACAAATCAAACAAATTAAAATAATACCTCCACTAGAATGTATAGAGAATTCTTAAAATAAACAATAAAAGGACAAATAATTAAGCAGAGAGGCAATGGCATATGCCTTTAATTCCAGCACTCAGGAAGCAGAGGCAGGTAGATCTCTGAGTCTACCAGAGTGAGTCTACAGAATTCGTTCCAGGATAGCCAGGGCTACACAGAGAAATCCTGTCTCAAAAAACTGGAAAAATAAAAATACAAGTAATTAGAAGTAGACAAATGCTGCAGGCCGCGGGAATATATCATAAGAACTCAGCTGGTTATGGCAAAATCACTACCTGGAGGGATCAGGTAATTCCTCCAGAGGAAGCCAAATCCCAAGGAGTTTTTGGTGTTACTTGGCTTGTTATATATCAGCTGTATTCTGTTATGAAAATCATGTGTGCCTTCATAGTTTTCCCAATTGATTTTTCCCTAAGAAGGACTAACAGTTTGGACTGATCACTCTCTGGACATACACATTCCAGGTATTCGGAGAACAGCCTCAGGAAAGGCTTTCTCTGGAATCAGATTATCTCCCTTAGCCACTTTCAAGGACTAACAGGAGACACTGCCCAGGTGGGCGCCCAACTTTCAAGGACTAACAGAAGACACTGCCTAGGTTGACGCCCAACTTTCAAGGACTAACAGTGATAGCAGCCCACATACAAGTCTCCTGACTTAAGGTAAATTCCACAAGGAGACAACACCTAGGTCAGGTGGACATTAAGTAATAGCTTTACATAATTTAGCTCGGACCCTCCCTATATACCAGGACTTCCAGGGCATGTGGAGGTCAGAGAAGAAAAAAGAGAATGGAAGAACTAGATGGGTAAGAACTTGAGAGGAACAAACTGAGATGGGGAAGAGCTAGACTGAAGGGCTAAAAGAGAGGACTAGAGGAATGAGATGGAAGATGAGGAAGAGCCAGATGGGGAAGAGCAAGATGAGGAAGATCCAGATGAGAGAGAAGGAGATGGGAGAGGAGCTGATAGGGGAAAGAACTAGATGGATGAGAACCTAGAAAGGACAGAACTAGATGAAGGAATTAAGATAGAACCTAGAGGGGACAGTAGATAAATATAGAGAAATCAGGCAAGAAAGGAGCTAGACATGAGAGTAGAATAGAAACTGTGTAGAGAGAGAACTATCAGAGAATAATGAAGTGTATGAACTAAGGAGTTTTGTGTACATAGATTCATTTCTTTTCATCAAAGATTAATTATCAGCTGGTTGTAGATTCTTCCCGGGCCCTGGGAGGGGACTATCGAGGGGCTGGACCCCCTTAGTCCCCGATAGACAAAGACTTTAAATAGACTTTTTTTTTTTTTTGGTTTTTCGAGACAGGGTTTTTCTGTGTAGCTTTTGAGCCTGTCCTAGAACTCACTCTGTAGCCCCAGCTGGTCTCGAACTCACAGAGATCTGCCTGCCTCTGCCTCCCGAGTGCTGGAATTAAAGGCATGCGCCACCACCGCCCGACTTAGACATTTCTACCAAGAAGATATATAAATTTCCAACAAGCTGACAAGAAGATGCTAAAAGTATATATCACAAGGAACCTGCTGGAAAAATGGCTCAGTGGTTAAGAGCACTTGTTCTTGCAGAGGACCCCATTTTGGCTCTTAGCACCCACATGGTAGCTTACAACCATTGATAACCTTAATTCCAAGGGATCTAATACCTTCTTTTGGCCTTTATGGGCACCAGGCACACCTATGGTACACAAACATACATACAGCTAAAACATACATACACTTAAAATAAAATAATTTTTTTCTAATTCAAGGGAGATACCGCCTCACGGCCACTAAGATGGCTACAACCACAGGCAGATAATAGCAAGTGTTTATGAGGCTATAGAGAAACCAGACCCTTCATACAGTGGGAGGGGTGTAGTTCAGGCAAAGCACCTTGGGAAAGTATCTTACAGTTCTTTCAAAGGTTAGGCACAGTCACCACATGACCCAGCAATCTACTCCTAAGCATAAGCCTAATAAAAATGAGACTTCCACAAAACACACACAGCAGCATTCTTCAGACAGCCACTAGCAAAACAAAACAATGACAGAAAAAGCTGGCTGTGCTGGCCCGTGCCCATAGTCTCGGTACCTGGGAAATGGAGTCAGCAAGACCAAGAGTCTTGAAGCCAGGGGCTTGAGAAAGAAGGCTCAATAGTTAACAGCATTTGCCACTCTTGCAGAGGACACTGGCTCTGTTCCCAGCACCCACAAGGTGGCTCACAACCACCTGTAACTCCAGTTCCAGGTGACTCAATACCCTTTTCTTGCCTTCACAACCTTCAATGTGCCCAAGGTGAACATACATATCTCCAAGCCAAGCATACATATTTTTTAAAAAGAGCTTGAGGCTAGCCTCAGCTAAATACCTTTGTGGGATAATTTGATCGCACTCTGACACTCCTGAGACTGGCCATAAAGTTACCTTGAATCAGAGAGCAGAGCTAGCTACTAGCTGACCAAAATTCACCATAGAGATTTTGGCGGACCAAAGACATATAGAGAGACACAGGAAGTAGTAGGGAGGGTTTTAGGAAGATTCTCACCTCTTTTGGATGGAGGAAGGAGAGAGAGAGGAGGTCACTGACCACTTCTCCACTGCTTCTCTGATCATTCAGGTTCTTACCCAAATAACTGACTCTGAGTTTTTATTGATAACGAAAAATTAGATAACCACTTCAGAATGCTAAGTGTGAAGCCAGCCAAAGCTACATAATGAAGGGAAAGTGAAAAGGTAAAAATAGCCCAAATATCTGTCAACCAATGAATAGATGAAATTTGATATGTCAATGTAATGCAATATTATTGGACCATAAAAGAGAATGGAAAACTGAAACATATTGATGAGCCATGAATAAGTGCGTTAAGTGAAACGAAACACTGACAAAGATCACCCGTTATACGACTATATTCACAGGGAATGTGCAGAATAGGATAACCATAGGGATCAATAATAGTGCTTGCCAAGAGCTGAAAAGATGAAAGTGGGGCGGGGGAGCGGGCGACGGTTGCCCCCTTTGTTTTTTGAGACCAGGTTTCACTATGCAGCCCAGGCTGGGCTTTCAGTAGTGATCCCCTCCTGCTTCAACATCCCCGGTTTTGAAATTACAGGCTTCTGCCATCACACCTGGCTGGAGCAAGGTATTTCTTTGGTGGGTAATGGGAATGTCCTAAAATTGTTTGCAATGATTGTTGCACAGTTGTGGATATAGTGAACAACACTGAAAAGTCCTCATTGTTGTTGATGTTGGGAGCTGAAACCAGGGCCTTTTACATGTTATGATCATACTGCACCCATGGATTGTCACTTGAAATGGGTTAACTGAATGGTCTTATGAAATAATAAGAAGATGAGGCCCGGCAAGGCAGCCCTCTTCCTGTTTCCAGGCAGAGATCTCTTCCATTTATTTTATCTTCCCAGTGAGATTAGAATCCACCCAGCCAGATCTCGTGTTTTTCTCTTTGTTAACATCCAAGGAAGCAGCAGGCCTTGGGCCTGACATTTCCCCAACTAGGTCAACATCGGGGAAGGCAAACAGTGCGTGCAGGTCTGACAGCTGGTCCAGAGCGACAGCATCAGGTTGTTGGAAGTGGGCAGGGAGGACGCCTCCTCCAGGCTGCAGCTCACGAAGGACACGGAGGCCTTCCCTTTTCTGGTGGGCCATTGTAAGCCAGCGAATAGGGAAGCTCTTAAGACTGAGCCTGCTGAACACTGAACCCAACCCTCATACTCCATCTTTAGGTCCTGCCCATTTACTCTTCCAACAGCTTAAGCGGGGCAAAGAGGACGCTCACTGCTCCTGCTTTACCCACAATGCAACTCAAGTTCGTATCTGTTAGTAAAGATCACCTCGCTTCTGCCCTCCGAGTTCTGGGTTGTACTGTGGAGTCAAGCATGTGTAAATGGCCATATCCCCGGCACTCCTGACAAAGACGAGGAGGATGCAGGTGATCTGCTAACTTCCTAGCACGGTACCCAGAATTAGGGAGGGGGCGTGGCTCGATGGTAGCGTGCCTGCCAGAGAGATCCCAGGGCCACCGGGAGAGCCGTGCTCAGGGCCGGCCAGCTGGAGTCCATTATAACTGCAGGGAAGTGGAAGGGAGGCAGAGCCAGGTTTAAGTCATCCTCCTGCTTCCTGGAGAGGCTAGAGAGAAGGGGTAGAGGGGCCACGAGGATGCCACACTCCTGACACTCTAAGTCAGATGTGTGATTTCCCTTTCTCTCAGTTCAGGAGATCAGGTTAGCAAGAATCGAGAGCCTGGGACTCAGGGCCTTAGGCGCTACCACAGGTGAATATATTCCTCCCCCACCCCACTCAGTCTCTCTTAACACAGTACTAGAGACAATGCCCCCCCACTTCCTCCCTAGACATATTTAGCTTGATTTCTCAATTTCACTTCCTGTGTTGCAATTTCCCAAGCATGTGACTTATGTTTGTCAACTCTCAGCCTGTGGAGGTGGAGACAGTGAGAGCTACCTCCTGCATTGCCTTCCTAGGCCGCCAAACTGGTACTCGGAAGGGCTAGACCCACTGGTCCTTTGTCCGTGTCCCGGCATCTTCTCCCTGTGTACAGCGCTAGGACCCATGCTTCTCCTTCTCAGCGCCTATAGCTGAAAGGTGCTTATCTTCTTGGTTTTGGCCCCTTAGCATTTGAACTCCCTTTTAAAAAATATTTAGAGGTGTCCCGCCCCTCCAGCCACCACCCTCCCACCACACACATTATATGGTTTTTATTGGAGGGAACTTCTTTAAAATTCTATTTTATGTGCATTGGTGTTTTGCCTGCATGAGAGCGTCAGATCACTTGAGTTACAGACAGTTGTGAGCTGCCATGTGGGAGCTGGGATTTGAACCCGAGACCTCTGGAAGAGCAGTCAGCGCCCTTAACCGCTGAGCCAGCTTTCCAGTTTTTGGGAAAGCTACAAATATTCAATTTTCTCTTTTTCAGACTTCCCTTTCCAAAAGGATCTGGACATAGGATCCAAGCTGGGCCCAGAGGGGCCTATATCACACTAAGTGGGACATAGGGACGCTCACAAATGTCTCCTGGGAAGCACAGAAGATGTAGGTACAAGGCAGGCAAGCTGGCTGGAGCACACACAGGTTTCATTGCAGATGAGATCCCTGACTTTGAACCCCACTCTCAGACTTCATGATGGTCTGTGAGCGGTCTGTTTATCCTTGAGTACATCGTCTGCTGAATTCACAATCTGTGCCTGGGGCTTGAAACTAGGAACCAGGGCAGGTCTGCTGTCGCTGAGCCTGTGGCTTGGTTCTCACTGGGAATAAAAGTTGACGCCAAGAGGTCGAAGCACATGTGAGGAAGGCTCAGGTGTTCCTGTCCACTGCAGGCTCCTCCTCTGGGGAAGGTGACCTGAGATGTGTGTCCAGCCCCGAGAAGGAACTATGTACTTTAGTCTTTACTTTTTCGAACCCTCCCCAGCATCCGTGGGTTTAGGCAGGTCACTTTCCTGCTAGAGCTCAGTTGTCACATGGTCTGGGAGACTCCAAGTCTGAAGAAGCCACGGTTTCCACATCATTGCGCTTCTAGCTAGAATCTCTGTTTACCGCTTCGGTTTAATGGAGTGTATTATTTGTCTTTCCTATAAAAATGTGACTATAATTCAGGCAAGAAAGCCTGATGGTCTGTTAATTTTTATTGCACCTGTCAGTCTGGATTTCCAAACATAGTCTCAGACATGTTCTGGATTTGAGAGTCCAGGAACCAGAACTCTGTACTGGAAAGAATAAAGGGTGTGTGTACAGATTTGCAGAGGGTCTGGGCTTTGGAAATGATTTCTTCATTCTCCTATGGTTGGCATGCTCTTTCCCCATGCTGGATGGAGGCTTCTAGAGTGGAGCAGCTAACTTGTGGATTGGGACTCACTCACTACCCTCTGTGCATAACACACACACACACACACAAATATTTCAAAAACTGACAAGATCTCCTGAGACCCAGGCTGGCTTTAAACTTGTTATGTACTCAAGGTTGGCCTTGAACTCTTGACCCTTCTGCCTCTACCTCCTACAAGCTAGGATAATACCATCCCTAGAATTTCTTTAATAAAAAAAGAAAAAACAAGACTTTATAGTGATATTATGTATTTATCCAAGTCTTTATTTGGAAACATTCTGATTTCTCCATCTGGGTAGGAGAAGCCACCTCACTTCTCTCTAATCCAGGAAGACCTCTAGGAGGAGGCAACTTCTGGCAGGGTCCTAAGGAAGAGATACTATAAGCAAAGAGAGCAAATGAATGAAGGTGTTGGAGACCAGCATGTTCCTCATGTAAGAGAGGGGAGGAGGGACTTGTGGGAGGTGGGCAGGTCGTTCACAGTTCCTACTCTGGTAACTTGGCTGGATTTGGAAGCGTTGGGGGATTTTCAGCTCTGAAAGGACTGATCCTTTGTGCAGGTGAGCCACCCTGACAACATGGGGGCATGGTCCACAGCTATCTACTGGGAAAGGCTGTGCTGAGGTGGGGCTCCCTGACCCACAGGCTGCTGACGTTAATGAGGTCTCATCTAACTGATGGAAAGGTTTAGGACTTCAGTTATAAGTTGAAGTATTTCTGAAGAGAACCTGGGCCTCTGCAGATTCACAGAACATAAAAAAGCCAGCCCTGAATGTGCTATGTCACAAACACATGAACACATTGTGTCTGTCCACAATGTGAGGGTTTTTTGTTTTTGTTTTTGTTTCTGTTTTTGTGATAGGGTTTTTCTGTGTAGTTTTGGAGCCTGTCCTGGAACTTGCTCTATAGACCCGGCTGGCCTCGAACCCACAGAGATCCACCTGCTTCTGCCTCCCAAGTCCTGGGATTAAAGATGTGCACCACCACCTCCCAGCAGAAATCATAATGTGTAAAATAAAAATAAACAAATCTTAACAAAACAAAACAAAACAAAACAAAACAAAACAAAACAAGAGTAAGCTGAAAAGGAAAATAGCCGTCCAGGGCAAGGTACAGCCTGAAAGCCACTGTTTTACACAACCCTGAGCACACACAACAGTAGAAAGCATAGCCTCATCTCAGCAAAGCCTTTCTCTCCTGAGCACGCCTTGCAAGCGACTGAACACGCCTCTGCGATCTCAGAGATTCAGAATTCCCGAGGTACTGTGGGGGATTCCATTTGTTCTGCAAAGATCCTCTGAGCACAAAGACATGGATGCATGAAGCCCAACATGGAGGGGGCGGGTACCTTCAGGAAGGTGACAGCAAAACACTAGAGGGCACAAGATCAATGCTGCCATGCAAACCAGGGACTTTGTGTGTAGCCTAGACTGGTCTCTTCAAACTTGCCACGGTCCTCCTACCCCTGCCCCAAGCATTGGGATGATTGTCAGTGGTTGCTCTGTAGGCTGATTGCTTCCAGGTTCTTGGCCTCTTGTCCAAAGAATTGGAAAGGAGTCCCACAGATTTGCAAAAGAAGCAAGGTGGTTTCATTTTGAGTAAGCAGAGAGTGCAGGTTATAGAAGGACGCACTGCCAAGATTGACAGCAGACCCCCGGGGATGAGAGTACTCCAGGACTGGAGGCTACAGCCTGGGCTCTCTTTTCTAAGGGGGCTAAAACAAAGGGGGTAGTTTGGGTGGGTCTCTATTTTGATTGATAGCTTAGGTAATAGACTTGAATAAAACTGTCTAGATTTGGTTGTTACCAGGGGCCAGGATACTTATACTACTGGCCAGGAATATGAATACATATAGTCTGATGCAGGTGTGTCGGGGGTCACAGGAGGTTCTGGGTTGCAGTGTGCACCATTTGAAGATGGTGTATATATACTTGGCGTGTCCCGGTGAAGGAAGTAGTCTGCCAAGCACATTATTATGGTTGTGTGTATGTGGTGGTTTGAATAAGGAATGTCTCCTATAGGCTGGTGTGTTTGAACACTAGGTCTCTAGTTGGTGGTGCTGTTTGGGGAAGTTACGGAACCTTTAGGAGGTGGAACATAGATGGAGGAAGTACATCACGGGGGTGGGCTTTGAGAGGTTATAGTCTTGCTCCACTTCCTGTTTTGTCTCTGCTTCCTGTGTGTGAATGAAAATGTAATAAGCCAGCTTCCTGCCTCTGCCATCATGCCATGTCTCCCCCACCACGATGGGCTGGATCTTTCTGGAACTGTAAGCCAAAGTAAGCACTCTCTTCCTTATGCACTCTTGGTCATGGTGTTTTATCCCAGCAACAGAAAACTAAGTGATGCTTGCCTGTCTCGGGATCACAGATGCGCTCCGCCATATCACCCAATAGATGCCCTTCTTGATTTCACAGATTAGTTTACCTCTTTTTTTAAATATTTTTATTTTACAATTAATTTAATTTAATTCTACATATCAGCCACGGATTCCCCTGTCCTCCCTCCTCCCACTCCCTGAGGTCACTAATGGTGGCCAAAATGCTCCCATTCTCTCCCCTGCCCCCTCTCTTTCTGTCTCATGGTGCTGAGGATGGAACCAAGGGCCTTGCACGCTGTAGGCTCGATATTTGGTCAAGACCAGAGCCATCCATGCTAGACCACAGCCTGAGTATTCTAACGAGGAGGTTCTGGCCATGCCCCGAGGTCTGTTTCTCAAGTGTTTCACAGGACCTATGAGGAGATGACACAAACCCCCTTCATCACCACCTCCAAACCTCCAAAGCTGTCCTGTCGGCCCATTGTCATCCTTGTCTGTCAGTCAAGCTCTGAGACCAGGATGCCGACTGGGAAATCATGCTTCCTTCTCCTCCACCTTATTCATAGTTTGCTGCTGCTCTTCTAGGGCACCGCCCCTGAGCCACTGTTGCTGTCTTTGTGGAGGTGGGCAGGGGGTGAAGGCGTTGTTCTATATGCCTGGGAAAACAGCAAGGAAGATGCATTCAGTGTTTTCTGCTGTGGCCCAGCTTGTCAGGATAGAGAGAGAGACAACAAAAATTAGGAGACACAAGCCCTTCCCACCAGCAGGGAAGCAAGAATGCCGGCAGTCAGCATTCGCCCTGGAGGCTGCCAACGGAGATAACGCTCCTTTCATGCATCCATACTTGATGTTAAAGTAGTGATGAACCAGGCTTGCGGACTGAGTGTGCGTGGCCTTGGGTAGGACCTCCTTCCAGACAGTTCTGGGAATCACAAACAAGACTATTAACTTCGTTTGCAGCAACCATATCCTGGGATCTACACAGCTATTTGCTGTGTTCTATCAGGGACCCTGGGAGCCACTTGTGATCTCATTAGGCATCTTTCTTAACTCTCATGCTTAAAATATATGTTAAAAGTATCTCTTAATAAACACCAACTCGGCTTCACACTGGCCAAGTGTGAAATTAATTAATTTATTCTGAAATTAATTAATCCATTTGGGGTATAAGCGTGCCAGCATTGTGTGCCATGGTGCACGTGTGGGAGTTGGTTCTTGCCTGTCACCTGATGGGATCCGAGGACAGGACTCAGATCAGACTTGCCTGCTAGCGTGCTTCTGCCCACAGAAACTCTATTTTTGCATTGAGGCCAAGTACTCTGATTTGAGGTTCCCTAAAAAATTAAGGGAACTCCTCAGCTGCTATGGATGACAGTCTAGAGCTGTGCCTCTGTCCCTACCTAATCCTGACGTCTTCAGCTTCTTGGCCATTTCTGAAACCCTCCCAGTAATGGCCCCCTACCCTGCAGCTAGAAAGAACTAGAAGATAGATGAATCAGAAGGGAAGAACCCTGTTCAGCCCCACCCCAATCCCCGTGACTTCACTCATCCAAAGGAGATCTGCCCCACCACCCCTCTCAAGAATTAGCCCTGGGGTAGGTGCTTGAGGGAGGAGATGGAGGAGGCGTGGAGCCACCTACCACCCGTCAGCACCATGGTAGGGTTGGCAAAGCTTCACTTGTCAATTGAAGTGAGACCTGGGCTGGAACTGGTATTTGCCGTTAAGCTAGGACATGTAAGCCCATGGGTAATGCTCTCCTGGCGCATCATGGCATAGGGGTGGGAGCTGGGGGGGAGGGGACGGTAGTGGCAATGGTCTTTGGGAGTCTTCCCAATCATCCCCCTTCATTTTTCCCAACACACTTTTATTTTGTGCTGGGGCTGAAACTCCATGTGTTAGGGACTTGCCCATGCTGGAGTACACACACTACCCCACGTTACAACCCCCCCCAACCCCCAACCCCGCAACTATCCAAAGAAACCTTCCCTAGGGGATCTTGAGGCTGTCCAAGGGTGTGCTGACTAGCCGCCGCTGCGCGGGAACAAAGGCACAGCCTCTGGAATGTTCTGGGGAAAGGTAACTATGCTAGAAAAGAGGGAGGCACTCTGAGATAAATGACTGCTTTGGGTCAGCAAGGAGGGTCCCAATCAGGACTCCAGTTAGGTCAGGAGGGGAGATGAGCAAAGGTTGTCTGAGCAGGTCTTGGAAACCCTGTGCATACACACACACACACACACACACACACACACACACACACACACTCACTCACTCACGAGTGCGCATGCCCGTCAACCCAAAGGGACATTTATTCTGGCTGAGTGCAGCAGAGAGATGAGGGTGGAATTCCTAAAGGATAAAGCCTTTACACCCTCCTTCCCCAGAACCTGCCTTCTCTCTCCCCTTGTGTGGGAAGGAGGAGTGAGGTTGGCCAGGACAGGAACCTGAGAAGGAATGGGAGGGAGAGATGTGAGCTCTTGCAGGCAGGGACTCAAAATGGGGTTGCCAGTGGGCAGAGCCTTGCACCCAGACTTATGAACAGAGCCTGGTATCTGGGGAAACTGAATTCAACATGCAGCAGCAGCAGCATGCATGTACACACACACACAACACACACACACACACACACACCAAAACAAAGCATTACATCCCAGTGGCAGCCACAAGTGCTACGTTTGGAGAAAGTTGGCACTATTTACCAACAGTCACAGTTAATGCTATTTCCCAGTGTTCAGATGCAGAACTTGCTGCTCCGTCACACCAGCCCTCCGGTACAGGCACCCAGAGCCAGGCCAGAAGGAAGAACATGGCTGGCCTTCGGGAAGACACTTGCACAGCAGGAATTAAGTCTTTAGAAGGAAGCAGGAAGTTTCTCTTTGAATCAGTTCTCCCTTCCACTTTCTTGTCACTTGAGTAACGGCCAGTTGAAGGAAAAAGAGATGACTGTTTTTATTTTACTTTATTTCTTTAGAGTTTTGAAGGCTTTTAGGTTATGTAGTCCAGGCTGACTCAGAATTTTGTGATCCTCTTGCCTCAGCATCTCGAGTGCTAAGATTCCAGGGATGTGCTACCACACCCAGCTGCCATCTTCGGTTTTGCGTGTGCATCTTGGGAAGTCCCTTAAGGAACAGATTGTGACAGGTCTTGTCTCTGCCCTGTCCTTGCTGGACTTTCATCCTTGTCAGGCCTGGGAATGGATGCCACGTCAGATGCAGGTGTTGGGGGTCACTCACTGCCTCTCTGGCTAGCAGTGTGCATATTTTTTTTAGAAGCTCAGCATGACCCAGCTTCTCTCTCCTGCAGGCCAGATGTAGGAGTTCTTTTTGGCTCTCCTCACAACCTAGTCCACCCTGTCTGGTAGAGCACAAAATTCATCCTGGAGAAGCTAGTCACAGCAGGGGACAGAATGCAGCAGTAACAGTTAGAGTTTCTATTGCTGCAATAAAACACCACGACCCGGGCACACGCCTTTAATCCCAGAAATCGGGAGGCAGAGCCAGGCGGATCTTTGTGAGTTCGAGGCCAGCCTGGGCTACAGAGTAGTTCCAGGAAAGATGCAAAGCTACACAGAGAAATCCTGTCTCGAAAAACCAAAAAAAGAAAGTGCCCTGCAAGCTTGCTCATGGCCTGATTTTTGTTTTGCTTTGGTTTTTTAAACAGGGTTCCCAGAACTCTGTAGAACAGGCTAGCCTCTGCCTCCCGAGCGATGGGATTAAAGGCATGTACCACCACCACTCAGTCAGCCTGATTTTATTCAGGCATTTCTGAATTGAGGCCCCCTCCTCTCTGATGACTCCAGTTTATGTCAAGTTGACATAAACCAGTACAAGTAGCTAGACAAAACACACTCAGAGGTCAAAGGTGGGTCCCTGAGATGAACAGTCTTCCAGTAAGCAGGCCACTCAGAACAAGGCCAGCCATTGAGTGAGGCTGGAGAGACTGTCCCTGATCCTTGGAGAGGCCAAGTCTGACTCAATGGTGGGTTGGTGGTGAAGTAAGAGCGGGCTGGCAGAAGTGATGGGCACTGGGCATCCAGGGCCACCTGGTGCTCTGTGAATCTGGGATGGAGGATGGGTCTAGTCATGTCTGGACCACCAGCAGGCCTCACAGCCAGGTAAGAGAACTGTCTCCTGAAGTGGCTGGGGACACAGCAGAAACATGGAATCTAGTCTAGAACAGCCCTTTTAAGTGCATTAGAAAAATGCTTAAGAAAGAAAGAAAGAAAGAGAGAGAGAAAAAAAAAAGAAAAGAAAAGAAAGAGAGAGAGAGAGAGAAAAAAAGAAAAGAAAAGAAAGTCAGGCGGTGGTGGCACACACCTATAATCCCAGCACTTGGGAGGCAGAGCCAGGTGGATCTCTGTGAGTTCAAGGCCAGCAAGGTTTACAGAGTGAGTTCCAGGACAGTTAGGGCTACACAGAGAAACCCTGTCTCAAAAAACCAAAAAAGAAAAAAGCTTGGTGCCTGGTGCATTGTACAAAGCTGTAATCTCAGCACGTAGGAGGCAGAAACAGGAGAGTTGCTGATAATTCAAGGCCAGCTTGGACCCCATAGTAAGACCCTGTGCCAGAAAGAGCACAAGAAGCCTGGTGATTCTTATCCCTGTGTGAGGAAGAACCTCGATGTTCCACAAGGGAACATACAGGAAGTGGAAGCATCTTAGAAAGGCGGCTTCTCTTGCAAAAAGGCTTCACCAGAACCCAAGCTGGGCTAGTAACATGCTGGGCTGGCCAACACTTAAGTCATGTTGACTGAGAAAATGGTGACTGTGTCTCATCCAGTCGGTGAGACCTCTGATGTGATTGGCCAGTTGGAACCAAACAGAGATGAAAGGGAGAAGTTCAGGAAAAATGAGTCTTTTCCTGGCTAACGGATCTCTTTGACTTTAAGACTATCCTGGTCTACATAGCAAGTTCCAGCATAGTCAGGGCTACATAGAGAGACCCTGTCTATAAACAACAAACAAAAACCAACAGGCAAAAGTCCTTTTCACACCTGTTTCACTAGAAATGTACATCTCTCTAGCCAGCAAGATGGCTCAGCAGGTCAAGGTGCTTGCTGCCCAGCCTGAGGACTTTAACACAGGGCAGGCTCTTTGTTGACATCTTTATATACATATGCATTGCCTCATCCATCTTCTCATTGATCTCACAGAGTGTTCTCAGTCAGTCTGTCTGTCTGTCTCTCTCTCTCTCTGAGCCAGGATCTCACTATGTGGATGTAGTCCTAACTGGCCTCGAACTCACAGAGATCCGCCTGTGTCTGCCTCCCAAGCGCTGGGATAAAAGGCATGTGTTACCATGCCCACTCTTTCTTTCTCTCTCTTTTTCTATTTTATTTTATTTTTTGAGACAGAGTCAAACTCCTAATCCTCTTGAGTGCTGGAATTACAAGCCTGAGCCGTGAAATCTGGTTTATCTTGTCCCCTTTTCTTAAAAAATGAGATTTATTTCATGTCCGTGGGTGTTTTGCCCCTGTGTATGTTTGTGCACCACATTCATGCCTGGTGCCTACAAAGCTCCGAAGAGAGTGTCACATTCTCTGGAACTAGAGTTATAGGTGGTTGTGAGCACCATGTGGGTGCCAAGAATCAAACCCAGGCTCCTGGGCTGTCTCTCTGGTCTTGTTTTTTTTAATAGTGGAACATGCTCCTTTCTGGGCCTGTGCCATTATTAGTAGCAGTATATTTTTTGCTCTAGAGACACGGTCTTTCCCTGTAGCTCTTGTTGGCATGATATTTGATATGAAGCCCAGGCCAACCTTAAACATGTAGCAATCCTCCTGTCCCAGTGCCCAGAGTGTTGGGATTCCAGGCATCTCACCATCACCACCATCACATATAGCCTTTCAAATCATTTTTTTTTTTTTATGAAAATGGGAGAAAGAGAGAGAGAAGTATTAGTTGTATTCCAGAAGAGTTTTGCTGAGGTAAGTTTTTTTAAAATAGCAAATCGGGAGCCGGAGACGTGGCTCAGTGGTTAAGAGTATTTGGTGTCTTACAGAGGACCTGAGTTCAGTTCCCAGCACCTACAAGATGGCTCACAACCACCTGTAACTACAGTCCCAGGGGATCCAACACCCTCTTCTGACCTCCTGTACACATGTGGTACACATACATAACACTCAGACACATACAGATAAAAAAGTATTTTTTAAATAAAGTAAATCAGTAAGCATGATAGCATTCCAGGGATCCTTGTTAAAAAGTGAGTTTTAGCTGGGTACAGTAGTGCACACCTTCTTGAAAAAACAAAGAGAGAGAGGTTTTGCTTTGTTGGTTTGAGACATGGTTTCTCTCTGCAGCCTTGGCTATCCTGGAACTCTCTCTGCAGCCCAGGCTGGCTTCCAACTCACAGAAATCTACCCCTGCCTTGGCCTCCCTGGTGCTGGGATTAAAGGGGTGTGCCACCCCCGCCTGGCTGAGAGAGTTTTAATCCCAGTTCTGAGCCAGGAAGATCACCCATTCCAGATCAGCCTGGGCTCCCTCCATTGGGGAGCCTACCTTCCAAACCAAAACCATCAGAGCAGGTTGATAGATCTGCCTTTGCTGTGGTAAGCCTCTTCGTTTACATTCACCCTGAGTATAAAACCACCCTACATATCACCTTCTGCCAGGCAATCTCCTTTGCCCATCAGGGGAGGGAGGGTTTATATTTGACAAATAAGGCAAAAAACACACAATACATGGCTAAGCAAAGTGACAGGGAAAACGGCCACCGAACAATGCAAAACAGGAAGACAGTTGACCTGAGCTTTAAGAGACTTCTCCTGACCTCTGCTGGCAATGCTTGGTATTGCACTACCTGGGTGGGTTTTTTGTTTGTTTGTTTGTTTTTTCAAAGCAACCTGCAAAGTAAGAATTTTATTTATTCATTTAATTTTTTCTTAGACAGGGTCTCGTGCAGCCCAGGTTGGACTTGAACTCACTCTGTAGCCAAGGATGACATGAACTTCCTAGTCTTCTCCTCTCAGTCTCCCAAGTGCTGGGATGACAGGCTTGTGCCACCGTGGCTGGCTTGATGTGGTACTGGGTAGGGATCAAACCCTGCGTGCTAATAAGCACACTACCAATTGAGCTACCTCTAGACCCAAAGTGAGAAGTTTAGAGTTGAAGCTTAATGGAACATCTAGTCTAAATCCCTCCTTTTAGGGATGAAAAAAGTACGGTCCAGAGTTTGCTTGAGAGGTTGTTTCACGGTCCTGGAGATGAAGATAGGCCTTGCGTGTGCCAGGCCAGTGCTCTGCCACTGAGCCCCTACGTCAGTGTTTGTGGAACTCACCCAGAGTCACCCAGTCAGTTATATAGTGACAAATTAACAAGCTCAGGACCAGTCCCTAGAAACACATTACTGTTAGCAAACTCGGATTTACAAATGGTGACACTCTCCATTAGGATGAGTGAGCAGGCTTTAGATTATCTGTAGAGATTCATCATTGTCCTAACAGCCGAGCCCAGTGTGAACACTACCCTGAGTGTGACTGCTAGCACCACCAGACAAACAAAAACCTGCTAACACAGGGAATGTGGTGATCCAGGGTTAGAGTTAGTGGCCTTGGGTTCACACATACACACACACACACACACACACACACACACATACACACACACTATTAAATAAATAAAAATTTCAAGTTAAAGTTTGTATTTTTTATCATAGTCATAGTTATTATTTCTGTAACTTTTTGTGTGTGTGTGTGTGGAGCTGAGGATCCGAACCCAGGGCCTTGCGCTTGCTAGGCAAGCACTCTACCACTGAGCTAAATCCCCAAACTCTATTTTTGTAACTTATATGCCTTGATCCTCTATCTTTTAGTTATTGCTTGATGCTATACCACATAAAGTAATAGCACTGAAGTCCAGAGAATTCATGTTCATAACAATTTGGTTTCTGCCGGGTGGCAATGATGCATGCCTTTAATCCCAGCACTTGGGAGGCAGAGCCAGGTGGATCTCTGTGAGTTCGAGGCCAGCCTGGGCTACAGAGCAAGATCCAGGACAGGCACCAAAACTACACAGAGAAACCCTGTCTCAAAAAACAAAAACAAATAAACAAAAAAATTCTTTGGTTTCCTTGATATAGGGTCTTGCATAGCCCATTGGCCTCAAACTGGATATTTACTGAGGATGACCTAAACTGATTCTCCTGCCTCCACCTCCTAAATTCTGGGATTACAACTGTGTGCCACTTCACCCCATTCATAAAATCTTTTCATTAGTTTAGCTGGAGATGTAAATTCCTCCTTCTTGTAAGAAAGGGTGACACACACATGTAACGCCAGCACTTGAAGTATAGGCAGAAGAGTCAAGAGTTCAAGGTCAACTGCAGCTCTATTGCAGTTTGACACAGGCTGCATGAGACCTTGTCCAAGCAAACAGATAAAAATAAAACAGAAAAACTCTAATACTCTCCACCCTCCTGTTTCTTATTTCTTCTAAATCTTTTTTTGAGACAATGTAAGTTATGTAACTATGACTGGTTTGAGACTGGATTTGTAGACAGGGCTGGCCTCCAACTCACAGCAACCTCTGCCTTTGCCTCTTCCCTAGTTCTGGGTACAGGCATGTGCTACCACGCTCAGCTGATCACAACCCCTTGTTGCCTGGGAAACATGCATGTAATCCCAGTTATACAGATATACAAATTAGGCATAAAACTCAAATACTGATAATAAATAATAAAAAAATCAACTCTAAATTCTTTGGAGCACATATAATCTTACCATTTATTAGAGATTAAAGCAGGGTTGCATACTCATGAGATGGATGTGTTTGCTTTTTTAAAGTTCTTTTTTTTTTTGCTTATTTTTACATAAACAGTCAAGTCTTGGCTGACCGTATGATATTGCAGAGTGCAGAATATCTTTGGAGTTTTTCTTTTTTTGTTTTTTCGAGACAGGGTTTCTCTGTGTAGTTTTGTGCCTTTCCTGGAACTCGTTTTGGAGACCAAGCTGGCCTTGAACTCACAGAGATCCGCCTGCCTCTGCCTCCCGAGTGCTGGAATTGAAGGCATGTGCCACCACCACCCGGCCGGAGTTTTTCATTTGACTTATGTGTGTGTACATGCAGGGAAGTATGCTCACTGTGATTGTGCACGTGGAGGCGAGGGCTGTGACTGGATGCTCTTAGCTGATCTCTATCTTATGTGTTTGTTTTTTCATTTTTATAATTTTGACATCCAGCAGTTAGTTCTCATCCTCATTGACTGTCTATAAATTTTAAATTTTATTTTTACTTGCATGTGTGTGTCTGCTTGCCTGTGTGTGCACTATGTGCATGCAGCTGCCCTTGGAGGCCAGAAGAAGGTGTCGGATCCCCTGGAACGAGAGTTCTACCCAGTGTGGATGCTGGGAGCTGGACCAGGGTCCTCTGAGGTCAGCAAGTGCTCTTCACCGCTGAGCCGTCTCTCTAACCTGCCTGCAGATTTTTGAACATAGTAACAGGGACATAAGTCACGAAAGTAGAGAGCTTGTTTGGTGACTCCTCATGCTCCTTGTGTTTGGTGGACAAGCACCCCATTCTTTTGGTTCAGACAGCATTGTTGAGCCTGGTAACGGTGCCTGCATCTGGAGTCCCCATCTCCTTTAAGCTTATACTTGGGATCTCCTTGAGTGCCCTGGGCTGCTTCCCTAAGGATGCACTTGTGAATGGTGATGAGGTTGTGTGCATCCACCTCCTTGTTGAGACAGAACTACAGTTCTTTCCTCTTGTCCCATCTTGTCGAGAACCACTTTACCAGGCTCAAGTCAGAAAGCTCTACCTTATTTGAGATACAGCCTCTAACTGAATCTGGAGCTGGCCTTTCCACTAGTCTGGCTGGTCCATGAGCTCCCAGCATCCGCCTATCTCCTTTACCATAGTGCTGGAGGGGGTGGGTGGGTATAGACACCCACCGCCTCGCCCAGCTTTTTACACGGTGCTAGTGATCATGATGTCAGTAGGCTGTCCTTTGCCATGTGCCCCAGCCTGTCTGACCCTCCACCAGAAACCAAAGCTGTGAACCCTTTCAAGGAAGTACTGCAAGCCTCTACAACCAAGAGATAAATAAATCTTTGTAAGTTAATGTCTCAGGGGGTTAGCTTTGTAATTTTCTGGTTCTTGTTTATTTCTTTACTCATTGGTTGGTACTACAGAGCCTCAGGCATGCCAGGCAAGTGCTCTACCCCTGAGCTGCATCTCCAGTCCCTATTTCAGGTATTCTGTTACAACAAAGCAATGATCAATGCGCCCCCTGGTGGTGTGGATTTTCTGGCTCTCGTAGCCAAACATCCTTACTTGAACTTTTTTTGGGTAGGTGGGGGTGGAGCTTGGTAGTCATACTTTATTTTTATTTTTTATTTATTTATTTTTTTTTTTTGGTTTTTCGAGACAGGGTTTCTCTGTGTAGCTTTGCGCCTTTCCTGGAACTCGCTTTGGAGACCAGGCTGGCCTCGAACTCACAGAGATCCGCCTGCCTCTGCCTCCCGAGTGCTGGGATTAAAGGCGTGCACCACCACCGCCCGGCGGTAGTCATACTTTAAATGTCAACACTCAGGGAGCAGAAGCTGGTGGTTCTCTGTGGGTCGGAGGCCAGCCTTCTCTATAAAGTACATTACAGGCCAGCTAGCGATACACAGAAACCTGCCTCAAAATTTTTTCTTAAAACTTCATTTACTCGGCCAGGCGGTGGTGACACACGCCTTTAATCCCAGCACTTGGGAGGCAGAGCCAGGTGGATCTCTGTGAGCTAAAGGCCAGCCTGGTCTACAGAGTGAGATCCAGGACAGGCACCAAAACTACACAGAGAAACCCTGTCTCAAAAACCAAAAAACTTCATTTATTCAATTTGGGGGGGGAGGGGAAGAGAAAGAGCGTGTGAGCCCCTGTGTGGAGGTCAGAGGGCAGTCTGTGGGAACTGGTGGATCATTCACACCCTGAAGACAGAACCCAGAGCCACTCCATTGCTTGTTTTGTTTAATTAAATTATATTTATTTGTTTGTTTGTTTATTTGTTTGTTTATTTATTTGCGTGTGCAGACAAGCATGTGCCGGTGGATGTGTACCACAATGTATGTGGCGGTCAGAGAGCAACTCTTAGGAGTAGGTTCTCCCTGGCTCCCTTGTGGGACCTGGAAATTGAACTCAGGTCTTCAAGCATGCACGTAGCTGCCTCTGTCCACTGAACCACAGGCATGTCTTTACTTCTGTATTTAAAATTTAAAGAGTACCCAGTGAACTCCATATGGGGGAATGAAAGTGAGCAGACACAAGCCGGAAGCTTGCTCTCCCTGAGCAGTCCGCTGACCAGGCTCTCAGAGCTATCCAGCAGGGGAGCTTCCTGCAGGAAGAGCAAACAGGAGAGAAGATGCTGCCAGTTAAAAGTCAAGGACCACCCTGGAGAATGTTGCTCCCTGGAAAGAAATGTTTGAAATGGGCTAGGAAATTTACCAAGAAGTGCCTGGTCAGCATCGGTCCCTGATCTTGCTTGACAGTTGGCCTCATCAGTGGGACACAGGCCTGGGAATGAGACCCCAAAATGTTTCCCTGGAGTTGCAAGAGAACTGCTCTTTGACCTGTTGGGTTATAGAGCCAAGAGTATAGCTGGGGTTATCTCCTGGCCCTGCCTGGCCCACGGTCAGGACAAATCTCTCTCATCCTTCAATCCCACAGCTGCTCGGACCCAAATAAACACACAGATGCTTATATTATTTATAAACTGTATGGCTGTGTGGCTCAGGCTTCTTGCTATCTAGTTCTTATATCTTAAATTAACCCATTTCTATTAATCTATAAGTTGCCACATGGCTTGTGGCTTACCGGTACTTTACATCTCCTCCCTCAGCCTACCACCTCCCAGAATTCTCCTCTCTCCTTATCCCACCTACACTATACTTCCCCTGCTGGCTACTGGCCAATCAGCGTTTTATTTATCAATCAATCAGAGCAACACATTCACAGCATCCCCAGCACAAGAGGGTATGAAATTGGCATTACCAGTGTTCCTGTCTCTAACAAAAGCCTAACTTGTGGGAGAACAGGAGGCCGTGTGTGTGTGTGTGTGTGTGTGTGTGTGTGTCTGTCTGTCTGTCTGTCTGTCTCTCTCCAGTTTTCAATTTTTCTGAGGTCCTTGCCACTCTCCTGGGCCTACATTGTAGTGGATATTTGTTCTATCTATGACCTTGAAGCACCACCCCTAGAGATGTAGCAGGTAACTGTCCTACCTACCTATGACCTTGAAGTACCTGCCCCTGGGGCATGGCCTGGGAGCTACCCTTAAGACCTGAGATGTACCTATGCCTCTCTCTTCAATCATCTTGGGCTTGGATGCTGGGACGACTCAGGCAGAAGAACAGCGTGGGACTGTCCCTCGGCTTTCCAGAACCCTACGATAAATCTGTACTTGTAGTAAGTTTTCCTTCCTAATAAATTCCTTTAAACAGACTCCGTGGATTTCTCGTAATATTACATCTCTTCCTCCACCCTGTTCCTTTCCCAGCACCTCCAGCACTACCCAACTCCATGGATTCCAGGCTCACCTTGAACTCCTGATCCTCCTGCCTCCACCTCCTCAGTGTTGGGATTGTAGGCATGTGCTACCGTGTTCCTTCGTTTGTTTTGAGACAAGCTCTCACTCTGTAGCCCAGGCTAATCTCAAACCTCAGGCAGCCAAGAATGACCTTGAACTCTTGCTTTTTCTTCTTCCACTTTCTCGGTGCTGGGATTGCACTACCACACTCAGCTTAGCCTCATTTTAAACTGGAGAAGTAAGACAAATCTGTAAGAACACAGAAAAGTGTAATCATTAGTTTATTGTGCTGATTAAGTTACTGAGCTAAACTCAGTACCTTATACACAATAAGCAACATAGTCTTCATACATACATATTTATAAAAACTGACCACACTGAAGACCCCAAAAGAAGCCGGGTGGCAGTGGCACAGGCCTTTAATCCCAGCACTTGGGAGGCAGAGCCAGGCGGATCTCTGTTCGAAGCCAGCTTGGTCTACAGAGAGAGATCCAGGACAAGCACCGAAACTACACAAAGAAACTCTACACACAGAAAAACAAACAAACAAACAAAAGACCCCAAAGGAATGCTCCATTCATTTTAAAAAGTGACTTGGCCAAGGCCACCCACCTGGGAGGCACTGGGATAGAAGCCTGCCTCAGGCCTCCACCTCTTTATTTTTCCCAGTAACCTAATATATTCTTCTTCTAGGGCAAGTCAACAGTAATTCCTTTCCAAGTGCTAAGTATAAGTACTGTGACTTGGTGGTAAAAGGAGCCACTGTCTCAAAACCTAGAACAGTGTCAATATTCAGCCGTGTTGGATGAACAAACCAACGAGCAAATGAACTCATAAAATGACAGTAGTCTGCGGGAGTCGGAATTAGAAGTGTTCCCCGTGGGCTCAGGTGTCTGAGCGCTTGGTGCCAGGTTGGTGGCACTCCTTGGTGAGGCTTCAGAGGAGTGGCCTTGTTGGAGGAAGTATGTCACTGGAGGCAGACTTTGAGAATTTAAAGACCCTCGCCATCTTCAGACCCCCACCATCTTTAGACACCACCTCCCCTCCCCCATCTTCAGACCCCCGCCATCTTCAGCCTGCTCTCTGTTTCATGCTTTGGGTTCAAGATGTGAACCCTTGGCTTCTGCTCCAGATGCCATGCCTGCCACCTGCAGCCCTGCCTCCTGGCCATGCTGCACCATTATCCTCTGGAACCATAAGCCAAATAAACTCTTCCCTCTGTTAGCTGCTTCTGGACATAGTTTTTATTAACAGCAACAGAGGAGTAACAGCAACTCACCCTGGAATTTTGTATTTGACATGGATATACACAAAGGTCCAGTCTTCTAGAAGGTGCCCAAGACAAGGTTGTGGGAGAGAGCTATTTCTTAACAAAGAATGTGGTGTGACCAAGTAGCCATTAGAAACCATTAGAGGAAGCATTAAGACAAAGATATACATGTGACCAAACTGCAGGAGAACTTCCCCAGGTGACTGGGGTCAACGGGCGACGGAGTCTGGAGGACCCTAATGGTCTTCACTTATTCTCCCTCAAAACCTTTTAAAGCATCCCTTACGGTGACCAGCCCCAAGATAATGCACATTTAATTCAGCTTGTAATGCAGGGCAATCAATAGCATTGTGACACAGACTGTTTATCACACGTCATCTGAAGTTTAACACAGAAATAAATTAGTAATAGACACAAACCAAGCACTTAGAAATTCAATTTGAGGTTTCATCTTTCCCCACAAATCAAAATGCTTCTTATAGCTTATTAAATATTTCAGGATAAAGTAAAGTGGTTTTGGTTGTTTTTGTTTTGTTTTGTTTTGTTTTGAATCCAGGATGGAATGGATTGGAAAATTCCTTAAGGAAAAAAAATAAGTGTAATGGCTTTGGTTTTAATAATACTTTACAGTTCATAAGCTGTCTTCACATCCTATCCTGTTTTCATGCCCCTCTTCAGACTCTTGAGAATTAGGACAAGTCAACGCAGCTGCAGAAGAGGGCCCTGAACCGTAAGGAGAACTGTGAGTCTCCAACACTTGGTCGAGGCTGGGATTGGTCCACAGAGGGCTTTGGCTCTGATGGAGAAGGGTGCCATGACTCTACATGGTGTCCTTCACTGGGGTTCAGGCTTGTCAGAGGATGTCACCATGCTTCATTAGCGTTGTTTGTTTGTTGTAGGTTTTGGGAGACTTCACGTATAGATGTTGGGTTAATCACATCCCTTGGTGGCTGGAGAGATGGCTCAGTGGTTAAGAACACTTGCTTCTCTAGCAGAGGACCAACTTCAGTCCCGAGCATCTACATAGCTGCTCACAACTGTCTGTTATTCCAGTTCCAAGGGATCCGAAGCTCTCCTCTGACGTCTGTGTGGACAGGCACACAGGTATACATGGAGACAAAACATTAAAAACAAACCCACATCCCTTAGACGGCATACAGTCTCCATCAAGGAACTGCTCTTATCTTATTCAGTCATGGACTTTTTTTTTTTTTTAAACTGAGGATCGAACCCAGGGCCTTGCACTTGCTAGGCAAGCGCTCTACCACTGAGCTAAATCCCCAACCCAAAACACATTCCTTTTGTTTGTTTGTTTTGTTTTTTTCGAGACCAGTCATGGACTTTATACCCTACTCTCATTCCACCCATATAAAACCCAAAGCAGGCCAAGCTCTTCTCTAGCTACCAGGGTGGAGGAAGACAGGTACCTCCCCCTCCCCCCATGCCCATAAAGCTTAGCTTTTGTCTTTATAGTGATAAGTCATTTACTTGACAAAAATTCATTTGTGTCATGTACTTAGGATGTGTGTAGCTTTCTGTATGTGATACTTTATTAAACTATTATACCTCAGAAAGTCCTGCTGCAAGCCGGCCATGGTGGTGTGTGCCTGCAGTCAGAGCAACTTGTGAGGCCAAAGCAGTATGATCACTTGAGCCAAGAGTTCAAAATCCCTTTGGGCAGCATAGCACGACTCTCTCTCTCTCTCTCTCTCTCTCTCTCTCTCTCTCTCTAAAGATTTATTTATGTATTTTATGTATATGGGTGTTTTGTCCACATGTACAGTTACACATCAGAAGAGGGCATTGGATCCCATGGCACTACAATTACAGATGGCTGTGAGCCACCATGTGGGTGCTGGGAATTGAACTCAGGACCTCTGGAAGAGCAGCCAGTACTCTTAACTGCTGAGCCATCCCTCCAGCCTCAAGACCCCATCTCTTTTTATCTTTTCTTTTCCTTCCTTCCTTCCTTCCTTCCTTCCTTCCTTCCTTCCTTTCTTTCTTTCTTCTTGTTGTCATTGCTTTTTGATACAGGGTTTCTCTGTGTAGCCCTAGCTGTCCCAGAACTTACTCTGTAGACCAGGCTGGCCTCCAACTCACAGAGATCCTCCTGCCTCTTCCTTCCAAGTGCTGGAATTAAAGACATGTGCCACCACCACCACCCAGCAAGGCTCCATCTCTTTAAAGGAAAACATCCTGCTGGAATCTTGAACAGAATTATACAAATTATGGGTTAACTGAGAAAGAACAGAGAACTGGCACCTGAGGATTGTTGTCTTACACTGGGAGATTGCTCTCCTGGCATGTGACCCAGGGAGACAGAGACACAGAAGAGACAGAGACACAGAAAGAGACAGAGATGGAGAGACAGAGAAAGAGAATAAATTAATGCAAAAGGAATTCTCTCCCTCTCTCCCTGTCCCTTCTTCCTCTACAGGGGCTTACCCAGCACTTTAGCATGAATCTTAAAAGGTCTTATTAACAAAAACAAACCCAGAGCCAGGTATTGGGGTGAACGCTGAAAGATCAGAGAAACAGAACCAGCCACAGCTAACCTCACCTCACCAGTTCCTCATCTGATCTTGTTTCTTCAAAAGGAAGCCTCTGTGTCCTCATCTGAATGGATCTCAGCTGAACTGCTACTAAAAGCTTAACCAGGCTCTAGTTCCTGGTCCTCACACCTTATATACCTTTCTGCTTCCTGCCATCACTTTCTGGGATTAAAGGTGTGTGTCACCATGCCTGGCTGTTTCCAGTGTGGCTTTGAACTCACAGAGATCCACACGGATCTCTGCCTCTGGATTGCTAGGATTAAAGGTGTGTGCTATGGGGGGGGGGGGCTGGAGATCTGGCTCAGAGGTTAAGAGCACTGACTGCTCTTCCAGAGGTCCTGAGTTCAATTCCCAGCAACCACATGGTGGCTCACAACCATCTACAATGAGAGCTGGTGCCCTCTTCTGGCCTGCAGGCATACATGCCGGCAGAACACTGTATAAATAATAAATCAATCTTTAAAAAAAAAAAAAAAGTGTGTGCTATCACTGCCTAAACCTATGTTTAATATAGTGACTGTTCTTTCTCTGAACCCCAGATAAGTTTATTAGGGTGCACAATATGTCAACCACACAGCACCTCCTTTTTCTGAGGTCCCTCCACACTGATTCTCTTGATCTATGATGAGACAGTGGCCTCTGACCAAAGTGAACTGGGAGCAGAAGCTGAGGAAGTGGATGAGGAAGAAGAGGAATCAGGTTGACAATCTCCACCCACCAACCCCGGAGCTGAGGACCGAACCCAGGGCCTTGTGCTTACAAGGCAAGTGCTCTACCACTGAGCTAAATCCCCAACCCCTAAAGTCAGTCTTTTTTTTTTTTTTTTTAATTCAGTCTCTTTTTTTGTTTTTGTTTTTTTGTGTTTTGTTTTTCAAGACAGGGTTTCTCTGTGTAGCTTTGTGCCTTTCCTGGAACTCACTTGGTAGCCCAGGCTGGCCTCGAACTCACAGAGATCCTCCTGCCTCTGCCTCTCGAGTGCTGAGATCAAAGGCGTGCGCCACCACCGTCCCAGGTTGGCAATCTTGAGTGAATCTGCACGAGGACTTCTGGGGAAAAACACCTGTTGGTGATTTATGCTCCTGGTTCTACCCTAGCGTTAGGTCCTGAGTCTACCATTCTGGATGGACTCACTCACTGTTCTGGCATCCCTGACAAGTGAACATCTGAGAGGCAGCATAGTGAGGGTAAGTGTCTGTCACTGTTCTATTACACCACGACAAAGGCAGTTTATAAAGAAAGTGTTTAATTGGGGACTTGCTTACAGCACAGAGGGTTAGCCCACGATCATCACGGTGGAGAGTGTAGAAGCAGGCAGGCAGGCTGACATGCAGGCACCGAAGCAGCATCTGAGAGCTCACATCTGATCCATAATTTGCAGGAGAGAGTGAGACTGAGCCTGTTGTGGGCTTTTGAAACCTTTTCAAAGCCTGCCCTCAGTGACACACCTCCTCCAAAAAGGACACACCTCCTAATCCTTCCCAAACAGTTCACCAACTGGGAAACAAACAAAAATATTTTAGCCTGTGGGGGACATTCTCATTCAAACCACCACAGTAAGAGTGCACAGTGAAATGACTTCAGATATTCAGGACAAACCAAGCTCACACCATTACATGTATGTAACTGGACAAATTCTTTAACATCTCTGCATTGGTCTTCCTTTTTGCTTGCTTCTCTCCTTCCTTCCCTTCCTCCTTTCTTTCATTCTTTCATTTGGGGGCATTGAACTTTATACATGCAGGTATAAGTGTTGCAGCTCAGATGGGAAGGTATCCTGTCAGTAGGGAGCCCAGGAATACCACGCAGTCATTGTAAGCTAGCAGCTTCCAGGCCTGCTCCAGGGAAGGGTTTCCCCAACATAGGAGGGTTTCCCCAGCGAAGCTGTTACAGCTCTGCTCAGGTCCCCCTGAGTGTAAGAACTCTGCTCCACTGGGGGAAAATTTCCCCAGCAAAAATGTTACAGCTCTGCTCCTGGGAAAGTTGTTACAGCTGGGCTCCACTCACACCACACAACAAACCTCACTCAAGAGATTTATTGAGAACAAAAAATCCAGGAGGGTGACTGCCTCTAGGGTGAGAAGCAGCCGCAAACTGAACAGGGTACAGAGCTTATATAGGATGGGGTGGGTTGGGATTGATGGGTTTTTGTGGCCTGATTCTGGGACAAGCTCAGGGATTGATTGGATTCTGTGCTCAGGGATTGGTGGGATTCTGCAGCCTGTCTCCAGGACAAGCTCAGGGATTGGTGGGATTTCAAGCCCTGGTTCTGGGGTCAAGTCAGGGTCAGGGTGCTTTTCCTTGGCTCTTTTCACCCTACACTAGGCAAGTGCTCTATCTCTAGGCTACATCCCCATCCCAATCTATAGTATACGTTGCACCGCACTAACTGGTCAGCACTGGTTCTCTCATTAAATTCTTTTTTTTTTTTTTTAAGATTTATTTATTATATATACAGTGTTCTGTCTGCATGTATGCCTGCAGGCCAGAAGAGGGCGCCAGATCTCATTAGGTGGTTGTGAGCCACCATGTGGTTGCTGGGAATTGAACTCAGGACTTCTGGAAGAGCAGTCAGTGCTCTTAACTACTGGGCCATCTCTCCAGCCCCCTCATTAAATTCTTATAACCACTTTGGAGGTTGTTTCTTCTCATTGTGCCTGTCTTTGTTTGTTTGTTTTGTTTTGTTTCGAGACAGGGTTTCTCTGTGTAGTCCTGACTTTCCTGGAACTCACTCTGTAGACCAGGCTGGCCTCCAACTCACAGAGATTCACCTGCCTCCACCTCCCAAGTGCTGAGATGAAAGGCCACCACCCTCAGCCTACTTATATACCTGTCTTACAAGTAAGAAACCAAGGGGCTGGAGAGATGGCTCAGTGGTTAAGAGCACTGGCTGTTCTTCCAGAAGACCTGAGTTCAGTTCCCAGCACCCATATGGCAGCTCAAAACTGCCTGTAACTCTACCTCCAGGGGATCCAACACCTTCACACAGACATGCATGCAGGTAAAATACCAATGCACATAAAATAAAAATATAAATCATTAAAAAAAAAAACAAAAACAAAGTAGAAGCCACAGAAAAAAACAGCAGCAACAAAATAAACTTAATGTGATAGTTGACCTCCCAGATGACCTCATTTTTATAACCAGGTAGTATTCCTGCCTATATTCAGTCTCTTTCGACTGGAGTGTTGTAGAAATTAGAGCTTAGGTAGAGGCAGGGACATTTTGGAGAGTCCAGAGTGGACATGACCAAGCTGAGCTGGGGCATGTGGGAAGAGGGGGAGAGAAAAATAAAGAGGAGAGAGGGGAACTAGGTGCGGCAGCTGAGGGCCAAAGGTACATACAAAGAGGTTGAGTAACCAAAACATCTGGATTGTATAGGGAAGGGCAGCCCAGCCCTGGGCTGCAGAGTTCAGGGTAAGGGCAGGGTATGCCAGGCAGGAGAGCCCTGCACCAGGTAGGAACTGAGGGATTGAGGGAGAACCTGGCAGCCAGGTCTCTTTGATATGTTAAATAGGCACCTCAGCCATTTGTCCCAGGATTGAAACCTAACAGAAATGACACTGGGACTTGTCAGGCTTGGGTCACAAAAGACACCACAATCTCCTCCTCTTTCTCTGATGGCCTGCTCTCTGGGAAGCCAGCTGCCATATTGGGACATCGCTTAGGCACTCATGGGAGGGAACTAAAGCCTCTTACCGACAGCCACGTGAGTGTGCCAGAATGTCATCTGCAGATAACCGCAGCCCTGGCTGGCCTCTACAACCCACGAGAGACGCCAAGCCAGAACCAGTCTCCGCGCCGCTCCTGAGTTCCTGGCTGGCACGAGCTGCGTGAGCTAATAAATGTGGTGCTTCTTGCTGCTCCCGGCTGTTTGGAGTTCTCTATCCGGAGCATCGCATGAGTGAGACATAATAAAGCTGTCCTCACTATTGTTATAAACACTTCCTGATTTTAGCTGAAGTCCAGTCTTGTCATGTCCGCCCTCTCTTCCACTTCCGCCTTTCCAAAGCCACATGGAAAGAACAGTCTCTCTTCCCCATGATTAAAATCATGATAGTTTTCATGCAACTAATTCAACTCATCAGATACTGCCAAAGACCAATCACATCGCCGAACACTAGGGATGATAAAACAGGGATGCCTGCTCAGCCACACCCTTGAAACACGGCCTCTTGTGCCAGGTGCTGTCCTGCAGGGGCCTGATGCCTGTATGCCAGAAGGAGGAGTTCCAGGGAACCAGGGAAGTGGGGCCAGTTTCTACAGAGAGAGGTGAAGGAAGGCCTCTAGAAGCGGGGAGGGTGCTGAGGCCACAATGGACAGAGAAGAGTTCACCAGGGTGACATGAGGCAGAGGACTTCTAGGCACAAGCCCACCCCCACTCAAGCCCTTCTGGGGGCCATTCTCTCTTTTTCTTTTCTCCAACTTTTTCTTCCAATACTGAGGTTTGAACCTGGGGCCTTGCATATGCTAGGTAAGCACTTTCCCACTGCTCGAGGTTCCCAGCCCTCTTTTTTTACTGTTTGTATTGAGATAAGGTCTCATCAAGTAGCTTCAGGCAGGCTAGGGCTTTTGATCTCCCTGCCTCCGGCTTCCAAGTGTGTGCCACCACGTCAGGCTTCTCTAACTTCTGAGGGCTCCCCCTCATCACCTCCTCCTCCCCCTTCTTTGTAACTGTCCTCGGAATACACCCTTTCCTGTCACGTGATGCGCCTTCAGACAGAGCCAGCCCTCCAGGGTGGTCTGACCGCCGCTAAGGCAGAGCCCGTCCGCACCCTTCTTTTTCTGGATGCTCCTCCACTTGGTCCCGGCCTGCCCGAGGCTGTTGGCACCCACATCCTCCAGCTGACTCACGCTGGGCCCCCTGGCATCTGGGCTGCTAAGCTCCTTTTCACATGTGCTCCTGCACCACCACATCTCCCTCAGCTTTGTTTTTTTCTGCCTTTTTTTTTTCTTTGCAAAAATTCTGGGGGTGCTCTGAAGTTCAATAATTTAATCCGTGCAGGCTGCTAAACTCCGGTTGTTGACAGGGGCCACATGCCAGGGCTGTGTGCCTCCAAACAAACAAGCAAACAAGTAAGAAATAAACCCCACTTTTGAACAGGCCCTGGAAACAGAAAGCCTCTTGTTGTTCGCAGGCCATTGTGGTTAGGGGTGATTCAGCCTTGCGGCAGCTCCCGCCCGCCCTCAGTATCTCCGGGGCCAGTCTGGGGTCTGAAGACGCCTTCTATGCAGCAAGGGCCGGGGTGCCGGCTGGACGCTTCAGGGGAGCTGAGTGCAGAGGAAGGAAATTGGAAGAGGATGTTTGTCTGGTTCCGCACGGCTCCTACCTTCCCCTTGAGAGAGAATCGGGCCATTGTCTAGGTGCACTGCTTGGCTTGTTTACCTTCTCAGACTCCAGCTCCAAGCAAGGTTTCACTCTGCTCTCCTTCTACGGAAAAATGACCACAGGAAGAGCTGCCCTTGCCAAATGTCCAGGCTCTGGTCTCCTGTCCCACTTCTCTGCCTCCCCGGTCACACCGCTCTCAACAGAAAGCATAAAAGCAAGCTTACCCTGGTCTCATCAAAGGCAGCGCAGGGTCATTTACTCACCCGTTCATAGATGGATGTATCTATTCACTCACCCAGCATTTATTGAGTACCTACTGTGTGCCAGCATTGTTTTAGATACTGGTGATCCAAATAGGAAAGACACAGTCCTTGACCTGGAGAGGAAGCCTGGCAGGATGAGAGGCCGCACAAACAGGGATGGAAAGATACAGGGGAGATACAGGGATGGAAAGGTACCGGGGAGGAATCCGAAAAGGCTTCTCAGGAAAGGTAAAATAAAAGTTAGCCTCGGGAAATAACAATTACTATGTTATTAAGCATCTTCAGTGTAGCAAGCGCTGTGGTAACATTTGACATGGGGACTATTTCATTTGAATCCTCCTCACTAAGAAGGAAGGAGGCCCTGTAAATTTCCCAGCTTCCCAAATGAGGAAAGTGTGATTTGGAAAGGTCAACTGGCTTCGGGTTTTAACTGAGAACAATAGCAGAAGTGAGAGTCGAGTCCTTTCCCGGTTCTAGCAGCTGCTCCCTTACGCAGGGCTGCCTCAGGCAGTTGTGCAGGTTCCACACAGTACACTCCGGGATGGCCCTTCTCTCCACCATGTGTTATGCATGGGTCTGTGCATCGGGAAAGAAAAGCCCTCCTTTACCAAGGGCTGTAGTCAGGAACCAGCTGTGCCCGGCAGCCTCGTCAGTACCTGCAGTGGTTGCTTGGTCTTGTAGCACTGGCTGATAGCCTGAGGCAGGCTTTCAGCCAGGTGTGTGTGTTTCCCTTCTGAACTGTCCTAGTACATAAAACAAAAGGCCCCAGGTCTCCAAACTGCTCAGTGTCCTTCCAATGGTCAACCTGTATTTGGCTTCCCACAGCCTGTCCGGTGACACTCACATTGCCCGTTGGCCTTCTCGGGACTCAGGACAAATAGAATGTAGCAGGTGAGTGTCCAGAAGCCAGGGCTACAGAAATGCCATAGAGGCAGGAAGTGCCCATACTACACTGTGGCAGAGGCCATTTACCTGTGAGGAATCAAAAGATAACCCTAGGGGCAGGAGGAGCTCCCACCACTCATGTAACCAGCTGGGCAGCACTCACACACTTGAAGTGCCAGCTCTACCTGGGTGTGGAGACAGGTGGATCCTTGGGGCTTGCTGGCTTCCAGACTGGGGGAAGCCCCTGGTTCAGGGAGAGTCTGTCTCAGAAAGCATAGGTGACAGGACACCTCATACGCTCTCCCAGCCCCCTGGCATGTGTGGGGGCACACACACATGTGCGTACAAAAAAATAACTAAATCTTTTAAAAGAGGGGAGGAGTTGGTGAGATGATTCCATGGCTAAGAGTGCTTGCAGCAAGAGCCAGAGGACCTGACCCTGGAAACCCAGAAAAAGGGAGATGCGCATCTGTGACCCCAGCACTCCTAAGGCAAGATGGGTGGTGGAGACAGGAGACTCGGCAGGGAGCTCAGGGCCCAGCTAGCCTGGAGTGTGCAGATTGACAAAACAAGAGACCACCAGGGAAGCAGAGCACCAACTCCCAAAAGTTGTCCTCTGACCTCCAGTGTGGACTGAACTCACCGCACAATACACGTCATAAGTGCATTAGTGTGTGCGCGCATGCACACTAACAACAAATTTAAAAATTAAGACAAACAAAAAAATTAATCTTTAGCTAGTTGTGCTGTTGTATGCCTGTTATCTCATACTCAGGAAGGGAGACTGAGGAGGAGGATGACCTTGGAGGCCAGCCTGGGCTACATAACCTAGGACAACCTGGGTTACATGTTAAGACCATGTCTCAACACGGTCCCAGAAAAAAAAAAATTGACTGGGTGTGGTTATACATGCTTATAATCCTGGCATTGGAGTTGAAGGCCATCACAGGCCTACACAGGGGGTTCCAGACCAACCTGGGTATATGGAAAGGCTCTGTCTCCAAAGGGAAAGAAAAAGAAGGTAATTCTTTGCCCCTGGTTCTGGACACACATATTCAGGTAAGAACAGTCCAGCTTAAAACCTGGCCATTTGAATGCACAGCTGGGAGGTGGGAGAGGCCCCAGGATTCCAATTAGGAAGCCTTCCTCCATGTTTCTCAGAAAATGTCACCTTCTACAATGAAAATGAATGGCTCTTTTAAATTCTGGTAAATGACAAGTTATGAACTTGTTAATAGGCTCCTGGTCTTTCTCTAATACCACAAGGGACCAACCACAAATGGTGACTGTGACTCAGTGACTATAGCAGGCCAGTGAACTCACCCCTGTTGGGACAAGCATTTGTCAATGTTTATGGCTACCTAGCACCCAAGCCCTCCCTCTGTCTGGAGGGACTTCCCACTAGGTTAGTCACAGCACGCCTCGCCTCCCACTGGGGAAGCAGAAAGGCCTACGGAGGAATTTTTTTCCCTGATGGCTTCTTAGGCAGAGCAAAGGCAAATGGCAGGCTGGCCAGTCACATGCTCTTGACCTAGAGTCTGGTGACAGGTTGGCTACAAAAAAGCGACTACTTTGTATTCTGTTCCTTGGGCTTCCCTGTCTTCACTTGCATATCTTTTTGTTGTTACAGTGGTCATGGCAGCATATTTCAGTATATTGTCCTCCCCTCCCTCTCTCCCTCCGTTCTTTTCCCTCTCTGTTTCTTTTTCTCTGCTGGGGATGGAACACAGGGCTTTGCCCATGCTAGGCAAGTCCTTTGCCACAGGATCTCCATCCTCAGCTCTTACAATACATCAACTAGAGTCTCCATACTATACCCTCTGTCTTTATTTAAAAATTTAAAAATGTTTATTTTGATGTATGTATATGTGTGTGAGAGCCACATGTATGCAGGTTCCCGCGGAGGCCAAAAGAGGGTGATGGGTTCTGGGAAGCTGGAGCTGTAAAAGGTTGTTAGCCACCTAATGTGGGTGCTGGAAACTGAACTCCAGTCCTCTGGAAGAGCAGCCAATACTCTTATCCACTGAGCCATCCCTCTGGACCTGTTTTCATTTTAATTTTTGTCTGCTTTTCCAGCGTCTGGTAATTTTTTGTATCTTTATAATTTCTTTTCTGTTTATAGGAATGAGTTGTTTCGAAACCAGGAATTGACTGTGCACATGTTTGGGAATGCACACCCCCCAAACTGAGTTCTAGGTATGTGACACTGGAGTGAATGTCATCTGGACACTGTACAGAGTGGGTGGGAACCCAGGCACTGCAGTGAGACCAGCTGAAGCTGGAATGGGCTCTGCCATGTATTAGCTAGGTGAGCTTCTGCATGCACCTCAACATTTCAGGGTATCATTTCCTCATTGGCAGAGTACAGATATTACTTGCATGACTGTAATTGTAACAATGTGATGATGTTAGAATCCAGCCTCTGCACAGTGGCATATACCTTTAATCTCAGCACCTGGCCAGAGGTAGGTGGATGGATCTCCATGAGTTCAAGGCCAGCCTGATCTACATATTGAGTTCCAGGCCAGCCAAGGCTATAAGAAAGAGACCAACCAATCAGTCAACCAACCAACCAACCAACCAACCAATCAATCAATCAATCAAACCTCTGCTCAGGCCAGCTTTCTCTCACAAATACCAACAGGTACCCTACAGAGACTGTTAGCACCTCTAGCTTACAGATATCCTGGGGCCAAGATTTCTCCCCTGTGAAGTGAGTTAACATCAAGAGGGCATTGGCAGCATACATCCTTCTCCCTGCTTCCTCTTGTCTGGGAATCAAAAAACCTGACTCTTAATGTGAAACTTCAGAAAGCAGTAAGAACAGACCCCACACTTGAGCCCCATGGCCTCTGATTCTTTTCTTCAGGAGCCTTCCATGCTCTTGTCTCTGTCTGTCCACAGTGTTAAGAACTTTTCTAATAAATTCCTTACGTCCTAGTACAGCATCTCAGTGTCCGGATGAATTTCTCCCATTTGAAACATTCCAGTAATGAGGATCAAATGTGATCATGGCTGTGAAGGATTTTACACAGTGCCTGAGGAGACTATGTGTATGAAAACGGTTGGCAATGGTGGTGGTGGCTTTTTCGGCCTTCCTTCCCTCTCCCTGTCTCTCTCTGTCTCTTTCTCTCCCTCCTCTAGCTAGGAACCAAACTTGCGCCATGGCAATAGGAATACTAAATCTTACCTTCCTTAATTTACATTTTCTTTTCTTTTCTTTTTTTTTTTTTTTTTTTTTTGAAGATGATGATTTTGTTCTTTGAGACAAGGTTTCATGTACCACAGGCTGACCTTGAACTCCCTATGTAGCTGAGGCAGGCCTTTAACTCCTGATCCTCTTGTTGCCTGCTGGGATTACAGGTGTGCCCACCACATCCCATGTGATTTTTAACATCAAAGAGCTTGTTGTCAAAAAAAAAAAAAAAAAAAAAAAAGAGCTTGTTGTCCTGTAAGTCTGACTCTTTCTCACTATTTATTCCCAAAATTCCAAGCAATGGACAGGTAATGTCTTACCAAAAGGATTCTAGGAGAGCTGAGGCAAAGAATCAGTGCATTCAGCCTGTAGCATTCACAGACATTAACTCAGACGCTCCCGGGCCCCTGTCATGCACTGTGGTCTTCACAATGCAGATTTCAATGCTCCCTAGTGGAAAAACAGGCTGTGTCTGGAGGAAGCATTCTTCAAGGGAGTGAAGTTACATTCACAGCCTCGAAGTATCTCATATCTATCCTTGCTACATCAAACTGGCTTTTGCAAGGAAATGTGTTTCCTGGCTCTGTGGTTCCTGGGAAAGTAAATTTACTGTAAATGTGGTTAGGTGACTGTGCCTCGTTTTCCAGATTCTGGGCTTCCATGAAAAATTAAGTTTCTAAACTTGCAGAGATAGAAACCAGATGCAGCTCCAATACCTGACCCATGAAGACTATTGGGCCTGTACTGTGCACATGCTTGCACACAGCTCAAATTGTGTGTGTGTGTGTGTGTGTGTGTGTGTGTGTGTATATGGTGTGTCTGTGATCACATGTACATGTGCATGCAGAGGCCAGATGTCAACACTGGGTGTATTCCTCCAGCATTTTTAAAGATTTATTTATTCATGTGTGTGAGTGTTCTGTCTTCCTGTACATCTTCATGACAGAAGAGGGCACCAGATCTCATTACAGATGGTTGTGAGCCACTATGTGGTTGCTGGGAATTGAACTCAGGACCTCTGGAAGAGCAGTCAGTGCTCTTAACCACTGAGCCGTCTCTCCAGCCCTCCTTGAGCCTTTCACTGAACGGGGCACTCACTTATTGGTCTAGACTGGCTAGCCAGCAAGCCCCACAACTCCTGCTGTAGCTGCCTCCCTGGGGCTGAGATTACAACTGTGCCCTAGCATGACTGTTTTTTGTTGTTTTTGTTTTTGTTTTTTTATTTTTTCAATGGATTCTGGGGATCAGACTCAGGTTCTCATGATTATGTGGCAAGCACTTTACCTACTGGGCCATCTCCCTAGTCATAGGTTTTTAAAATTTTTAAAATTACACTTATTTATTATTTGCATGTGTGGGTTGAGTGCTACATGTGTGGAGGTTAGGAAACCTGCAGGAATCCATTCTTTCCCTCCACCATGTAGGATCCAAGGATCAACCCCGGGTGGTCAGGCTTGGCAGCGAGTGCCTTTGCCTGCTGAGTCATCTCCCTAGCCTCTCCTTCTTAAAAAGCTGTTTATTATTTGTGTATGTGTCTATGTGTGTGAGTGTAGTATATATGTCCATGTGGGTGCACAATATGTGTGCAGGTGCATGGGCCTGTATGCACATAGAGAGCAGAGGAGGAAGTTGGGTGTGGTGATCTGTCACTCTCTGCCTTACTCCCTTGAGACAGGGTTACTCACTGAAGCTGCAGCTAGATCAGTGACCAACAAGCCCCAGCAATTCTGTCTCCACCACCCTTGGCACCGAGGCTATAGGTGCACAAGCAGCTATACTTGCTTTTTATGTGAGTGTTGTCATGCAAACCCAGGTTCTCATACTCACATAGCAGACACTCTTTTTTACCCACTGGTCCATTGAATCCCAGGCAATGAATCCTAGTTTTGTTTTTTCCAGAGCTGAGGACCGAACCCAGGGCCTTGCACTTGCTAGGCAAGCGCTCTACCACTGAGCTAAATCCCCAAACCCTCCTAGTTTTTTTTAAAGGTTTGTTATTATTATTGTGTGTGTGTGTGTGTGTGTGTGTGTGTGTGTGCACATGCATGTAGATGCCAGGAGAGAACATTGGATCCCCTGAACTGGAGTTTCAGACAGTTAAGAGCCATCCATTGTGTGTCCTAGGAACTGAAACTCAGGTCCTGTGAAAGAGAAGCATAGCCTTTAACTATGGAGCTATCTCTCCAGCCCTAGCCCAGATTTGAAAAAAAGTAAATCTTGTATGTCAGGAACCATGCTAGGCACAAGAAGAACATTAATAAATTGAATGGCAGGGCTGAACTGGACATGGTGGGGCGTACCTGTAATCCCAACATTCAAGAACCAGAAGGAGGAAGGTTGCAAATTCGAGGCTGGCCTGCAGTACAGGCTGAGTTGAGTTCATCCAGGATTGCACAGAGAGGCCTTGTCTCGAAACACCATAAACCAACCAGAGCAGGCCTGGACTGGAGAGATGGCTCGGCAGTTAGAAGAGAGACACTGACATAAACTGGAAGTTTGGGGAGGCTTTTAGGAGGAAGAACACGTTTGAAACTGGGCATGGTGGCACACTCCTTTAATCTTGGCACTCCAGAAGCAGAGGCAGGTAGGTGGATCTCTGTGTGTTCCAAGCCATCGTGGTTTATATAGTGAGTTCCAGGACAGCCAGGGCTACACAGAGAAACCCTCCTTTGTCTTGGTTTCTTGGCGTTTTTCTCACAAGTACTCAGAATTCTCCTCACACGACTCCATTCTTAGACCATGTCCTGACAATATTGTTAATAAAACTGACATTTATGTGCTAGGAGCTCTTAAAAGACGTTAGTCAGGTAAATTAACACTAGCTACATTAATAAAGAATCCCCCAAGTCTCTGGAATTTCCTGTCATAAAGATTCATTTCTTCCTCTCCATGGTTGGGCAGCTTTCCTGGGCAGTCTCTTTCAGGCTGTGACTCGGGGATACGGTTCTCTCACACGTGAAATCTAGATTTAATAAAATAGACATGAGAGCAAAGAGGATGGGCTGGGAGATGGCTCAGTGGGTAGAGTCACTTGCCGAGCCCAGCAACTTGAGTTAGTCTCCTGATCCTTCATGGTAGAAGGAGGGGTGATGACCATTAGTTGCTCTTTGACTTCTGTAGAGGGAAGTTTCTCGGTCCCTCTAGATCCCGCCCGACCCGCTCAGTCCTGCCTGGCCTCACTGTCAGGATAAATCTCTCCCACCTGCGGAGGCCCCGCAGCTGCTTATAAAATCATCATTCAGAGACTTATATTAATTACAAACTGTATGGCCTATGGCTTCAGCTTCTTGCTAGCTAGCTCTTTCATCTTAAATTAACCCATTTCTATAAATCTGTATGTTGCCACATGGCCGTGGAGTTACCGGTCTGCTGATGTCTTGTTCCTCCTTCTGGGAGGGCTTGCATCTCTTCTGACTCCGCCCCTTTTCTTTCTGTATCTCTGCTTGAATTTCCTGCCTGGCTGTAAGCTTTCTTGCCATAGACCAAAACAGCTTTATTTATTATCCAGTGGGAGCCACACATATTCACAGCATACAGAAAGACATCCCACAGCAGACTTCCGCACATGCATCAGGGCTTACGAGTGCACCTGCACACATACACAAACAGGTACACCACACACACACACACACACACACACACACACACACAAATAAATAAAGTAAAAGTAAAGTAGAAACAACAGCTTTCATCCCAGCAAGACACAGGTGGATCATGTATGAGCTCAAGACCAGCCTGAGCTACAGAGTGAGTTCCAGGCCAGCTAGGGTTAGTTACACAGTGAGATCCTATCTCAAAATTTAATACAACTGGGGCTGGAGAATGGCTTATCAATTAAAGGTGCTTACTGTTTTTGCAGAGGACCTGGGTTCAGTTCTCAGTATCTACATGGCAGCTCACAACCACCTGTAACAGTTTCAGAGGATCTGATGTCCTCTTCTGGCCTCCAGTGCTCCCGCAAGCACATGGTGCATATAATGTATACAACACACACATGCATATCCAAAAAAAATTTTAAAACCTTAGCAACAACCAAAAGGAGGGGAAATGAGACTAGGAAAAGTATGTGTGAAGAGGGAGAGGAGACAAGAAAGGCTAATAATGAGGGATGAATATAGCCAAAGTACATTATAAGAACACAAGAAAATGTCATAATGAAATATGCTATTTTGCATAATTAATATATACTAATGAAACAGAGAGAGGAAGAGAGAGAACAAAGAGAAAGAGAAGGGTCAGGGAGGAAGTTATGGGCCAGGCTTGTTAACTGAATACATCATATCTGCCTTCAGTTGCACAGAACCCTGTCACCTGGTCCCCAGTTGACAGCCATAGATACTAGGAAATGTAGTTGACTTGTGTGTAGTATGACTCAGAACCTAGTTTCTTAACCATTGTTTGCTAACAAATCATCAAGAATCAGATTGAAGTGCCTATCCAATAAGTTACCGTTCTGGATGTGAATTGAATTAGACAGAGTCACTAGATTTGGTATCCGCTAACCCCCGAGGAGCCAGATCTGGCCAGGAAACTCACAAACCACAGCACATTGTATGGAAGAAGAAGGCCTTGAACACAGCACATTCTATGGAAGAAGGCCTTGAACACAGCACATTCTATGGAAGAAGGCCTTGAACACAGCACATTGTATGGAAGAAGAAGGCCTTGAACACAGCACATTCTATGGAAGAAGGCCTTGAACACAGCACATTCTATGGAAGAAGGCCTTGAACACAGCACATTGTATGGAAGAAGAAGGCCTTGAACACAGCACATTCTATGGAAGAAGGCCTTGAACACAGCACATTCTATGGAAGAAGGCCTTGAACACAGCACATTCTATGGAAGAAGGCCTTGAACACAGCACATTCTATGGAAGAAGGCCTTGAACACAGCACATTCTATGGAAGAAGGCCTTGAACACAGCACATTCTATGGAAGAAGGCCTTGAACACAGCATTGATCATTAACTTCCTGGGAATGGAGACACAGCTGGGGAGAGATGCCAGATGTCGGGGAGGGTGGGGGGGCACCTGTGGAGTTTGAGTAGGTGTGGTCTGAGGTGAACATTGTTTATAGATATTACATATTAATATACAACATATATTTATAGATATTAATCATGCGGTCTATTTGCTGCGAAGGTTTGAATGAAATTGTATTAGGCACAGAAGATGATGCTTATATTGTTCAAAGAAAAACCAATCAACCAAGAAAACAATAACAAAACCCACTTCTAACAAACCAAAGCAAACCAAATCCAAATCCAGTACTTGCTTGCAGCCCCCAGGGCTCAGGGGTAGATAGTGTTGCAGGTTGGTGGAGAACCCAAATATGCACCAACAGATTCCAGGTTGCCTCTCAAAGGGAGAGGTAGCATGGAGGCTTGAGCAGGCTTCTGAGTATGCAAGAGAAGTAAGGAAGGCTCACTAGGGCCTTCACTTACACGCACTACCATAAGCATTTTTAAAAATCATTCCAAGATTCCCTTGGGATATGTAACCCTGTAGGTCCCATCCGCCACAGGTCATCATTGCAGGTGTTCTGGCTTGAATTGGAAATATTCCCTATAGGCTCATATCTTCAACCCTTGGCACCCAGCTGGTGGTACTTTTGGGGGTGGGTTCTGGAAACTTTTGGAGGTGAGGTCGTCTAGCCGAGAGAAGTAGATCCCTAGAGCCTGATCCTTGAAGCGTCTTAAGTGCCCCCGTTTCCTGCCTTGCTTTCTCCTTCCTAGTCCACCAGGATGTGAAGAGCTGGCATCACCTGTCCCTGCCCCCATGAACTGAACTTCTCCACTCTGCCTTCTCTCCATCCTGGGCAGAAAGCTTCTGAAGCCATGAGACCAGATGGATCGATCTTCCCTCCCTTATTTTGTTTCCATCCGGGATTGTGGTCACAGCAATTCGAAGGCTAACTAAAACAGCAGGGAAGTTGCCAAGCTGGGCTTTGCAAGGGCCTTCTGTCTTCAGAGTCCTGGCAACAGTTGTTGCCTCTGAGAGGCTTCAAGGTTTAATTGTGTTTGTGTGGAGGAGCGCACAGGTGCAACGGGGTAATTAACTTCTCTTGACATCCTAGACATCAAATGCTTTCTCTTTTGCCTTTGCTCTGGGCTCCTATTTGCAGAGAAAAACTTCTGCATCCTTGCGAGTGTGTGGTGGGGGGAGGAGCGGGTGTTGCATGCTGAAGCCAGAGCAAGACGTTGAGTGCCTTTCTCTGTCACCTTCTGCTTTATTGCCGTGAGACACAGCTTTTCACTGAACTGAAAGCTATCTTTTTTGGCTATCTGGCTGGCCAACAAGCTCTCAGGATCCACCTACTGCTGGTCCCATCCCCAGGGCTGGGGTTACAGGTGCACACAACCATACCAGGGTGTGTCTAAAAAGCCATAGGTTTTTACATAGGTGTCTCTAGTCCCCGGCCTCTGCATTCTGAAGGGTTATTTGCTTGTTTCCACTTGGGTCATTTGGCAAGGAAGAGCAGAAACTTCTAGAAAGCTTCCACTCACCTTCAAGGTGAGCCAGGTGAGTAACGAGCTTCCTTCTTCTCAGAGTGACAGTTGCTTAATCCCAGCAATAAACTGCTTCCAGGGAGAAAGGACTGCTGGAAGGTCTGTGTCAATTACATGGTGATTATGAAATTCATGATGTGACTAATCCAGTGGCTGAACCTATGATTATCTGACATGATCCAAGAATATTCAGCGTAACAGGTTCTTAGCTTCTCATTAGAGAGAAGCCAGTTGAATCTGCGTGTACCGTGGATGGCTTTCTCCTTTCCTAGTCTCTCTCCATGGAAGACAGTGAGCATGGATATGATGGTTTCTGAATTAAGCTCAGTGTCCTGGGAGCTTATATAAGGTCTAATTTTCATGGTGACTCAAAGCTTGGGAACTCCGGAATGTGGCTTTATATAACTTGAAGTACCATGAAGGTCTTTGACCTTGAAAACTTCCTTTAGTGACTTACATATGTTTTCCCATAACTAGAGTCTATGATTAGACTGTAGGTCATCCTGATAGGCCTCAGTTTTCCAAAGCACTCTGTGTTTGGGAACACTGTATAACCTTTTAAAATGGTGTGTGTGTGTGTGTGTGTGTGTGTGTGTGTGTGTGTGTGTGTGTGTGATGTGTTCTAATTCCAGTGTGTATTCCTGCTCATGTGGAGGCTGGAGGATCCCTCAGTAGGGTTCTCATTTCTCAAGGTCTATCCTTCCTGTTTGGAGACAGTCTGGTACTGACCTGGAGTCAGATCAGTAGACTAGGCTGGCCAAGGAGAACAATCATCTCTGAATGGCCATCATCTCCCAACTGTTTTAGAGAAAAAGGCCTGTGGCTTCTATGCATTGGTGGATATTGTTTTTTTTTTTTTTTCTAGGTTTCTGGGGCAAAGCTAATTGGCTACTGGTTCAAAAATTGCCATCTGAGGCTGGGGAGATAGCTGGGCAGTTCAGATCACTTGTTGCTCTTCCAGAGGACCTGAGTTTGGTTTCCAGCATCCACGTTAGGTAGCTCACAACCAAATGTAATTCCAGCTCCAGGGGATCCAACATCTTCTGGCCACTGTGGATGCCCTTTCTATATACACACACAAATAAAATAAAATAAAATAATAAAATAAAAAAGCTGTCATCTGCAGGTAGGGCAGTAGCCTGCAGATGAATTTCTAAATGGTCTTATTAAATAAAAAAAAAACACAGAGCCCGATATAGAGGTGAATACCTGAGAGATCAGGGAAATAGAGAAAGTCACAGCTAACCTTACCTTACCAACTCTGCAACTTCCAAATGCGAGTTATTTCCTGTCTACCCACGCCTAAGTGCCTTGCTGTTCGGCCATCCGATTTACTCTCTGTCCAGCCACATCACTTCCTCTTCCTACACAGCTGTCACTTCCTGTCTGTCTGTACAGAACTCTAGACCTCCATGGTTAACTAGTGTTGGAATTTAAGGCGTGTGCTCCATTTCCAGTGTGGCCTTGAACTCACAGAGATCCAGACATAACCCTGCCTGCCAAGTGATAAGATTAAAGGCGTGTGCTAACATTTCATGACTTCTGTGTTTACTTATAATAGCTGTTCCTATTCCTCTGATCTCCAGACAAGCTTTATTTATTAAAGCACAAATAAAATATCACATTTCAGCACAAATAAAATATCACCACAGTAGCCGATGAAACAGCCTCGTGCAATTATGGGAGGGAAAGGAGTTATCTTTCCAGGATGAGATCTGGGTGACTTGGTCTGGCTGCTAAAGACGCTGAAAACATTAAGAAGAGGAAACTAGAACCTTTTGCTCTTCCTAGACAGAAATCATTAATAGGCAAAGAACAGCTCTTTAGTGTTGGTCATTCTGGTCCTTGGGAACCAAAGACTTACAGATTGGGCTGACAGATTCACAGGCTTATAGCTCCACACCTTGATAACTAGAGACATGGCTTAGCTAGAGACATGTTAACATTCTGACCTGCCCCTTAGAAACCAGTGTTAGTATTCTGACCCACCCCTTGGCACCGCCCCGTGTCCTGATGTAAAAGCCTCTTTTTTTTTTTTTTTTTTCCAAGACAGGGTTTCTCTGTGTAGTTTTGCGCCTTTCCTGGATCTCGCTCTGTAGACTCAGGTTGGCCTCAAACTCACAGAGATCTGCCTGCCTCTGCCTCCTGAGTACTGGGATTAAAGACATGCGCCACTGCTTTAAGGAAAAATAACCCCCCCCTCTTCTGCCTTTTCTCCCATGAAGTGTGCACCCTTGACCCCTACTTCCTCTCTCTTTCTCTCTCTATTCTCTCCTTCTTTCCTATCTTTCCCTTCGTCTCTCTATTATAATAAACCATTTCTGTGTGGATGCAGTGTCTGGGTTGTGAATGACTGTCTACCACCAGTGCCCCACCACCATGCCTGCTTGGCGTGGGTCACCCGTCAGCCCACTGCTGCATCTGCCCAGCATGCCAGCATGTTTCCCTGCACATGAGTGATACCTTCAGAGTCCCCCGTGCAATATATCATAACATTGGCACCCATGACATCGGCAGGCAATCCCACTGCTTTCTTCTGCCTGCCAGCAGTCTGACAAGCTCTGGGACCCTGTACCACCCACCATTTTTTTCCAACTGGAGCACTGTGGGAGACTCTTCACCCTGTCAGATGGGTAAGATTCCCCTCTTCCTTTCTGCCATTTCCCACAACTGAGGATTCATCTCGTTTTTCTCTAGCTGGTACCAGAACCATGTGTCTTTCAGGCTCATAGCCCCGGCCCCTGTCCCTATGTAATGGCATATGGAGACAGCCTGTGCCCACTCAATCCCACAGCATCTGGTATGATGGTCCATTGGTTATCTTGTGCCATTCATTGGTCCTCGCTGACCCTCTGGGATGCTGGAGGTCAGTCCTTTGGACCTTTTTACCTCACTGTGGAAAATACACCTACCCTCTCTTATCCCAGCTCCCTCCTCCACCACACAACCACCCATGCTCCTCCAGTTTCTGCTAAACAATTGCGTCATCACCTGTTGCCAGGTTCCTTTCCATGGCATCTACACCCTTTAAATTTGTCCATTAGGCAAAGTTTGTTCTCTTTGCTTTTCCCTTGCTTATATTTCCTCTCCTTGTCTGTAATTCTATCTCTTAAATATTTTCTCTCTGTGGCCCAACTCTGTTGCCAGGTCCTCCTGTTCCTCCCACGGGACTTTAGTGCGCAGCCCTGAGCCCTGCCCCACTGGGGTGGCAGACTAGCTGAAGAAATGTCCGGTCACTTGACTGTATTTCTGCTGCTGCTGCCACCACCACCACCGCTCACGCTGTTGGGGCAAGCCAGGCAGAGCATAGTCCCCTGCCCCCACCACTGCCGCTAACCCATGGCTTGGGTTCGTTCCTCTGAAGCTGCTCACACCATGCCGCAGCCTGGGGGGGTCCCTCTCTCCCACCCTGATGCATTGCTATTCCATTTCCTTGTCCCCTCCACAGCTCTGCCTCTGAGCTCCAATGCATTAACTGTAAAAGTTTCTCCATCTTTTTTTCAAAAATTCTATTTTCTATGTGAAATGGAAATGCATGATTCATGTGGCCACCTATATTTCTTTCTGATTGACTTTTAAATGCTTCAGTTTATATGTTCCTTATCTGTTGAAATTCTTTTGGGAAAAACAAAACGAAACAAAACAAAACAAAACAAAAAACCCGCATGACCATGTGGTCAGGCACCATACCGTATTTGATAAGGGCAATCATGTGGTTAGTCAGGCACCATCTTTAATAAGGTCAAAACAGACAGGTCATATGACCTCACTGTCATCTTTACTAAAGGCACCAGGAAGTCACTTCCTGAATCAGTTATGGGCGGGGCCAGCACACTCATATGCCAGGATAGGGTAGCAGCAGTAATGCTTAAGAGGTTTTAAATCTGTTTAAAATGCCATGTACTAGGTCTCTTGATAAATAATTCAGGATATAAGTACCAGTTACAAAGATATAAATAAATAACCTAAATGCTTCAAGTTGCTTTCCCTTTCTATGATATAGTTATATTAAGATTTTAAAATTTCAGATTTTAATATTAATGCAATTCTGATACTGTTTGGGTCACAAGCTCAGGATTTTAAACCTATAGGTATGAGTCTATTCTTGAGAATGGCATTTTTCTCTCTCCTGGTTTCTAATTACCAAAACTACAGGTCTGAAAAATCCAAATAAGTTCATAAATTTTAACTCTTGTCTCTATTCTGTATCTGTTTCAGTAGGCTTCCATTTGACTAACTGACACATCCAGGCACCAGCTACCGACTTCAACCTGTGACACATGGACTTGCTGAAGGCTGATGTAGATCAGTCCAGCCAAACATAAGTATTTCCTTTCTTGATGGCTAGGTCAGATGACCATATGCTTCTGATAAGTACCCCATTGCTTGGGTTCCCTCCTTACCTTTGACTAGCCAGAGTCCTGACCACGTGCGCCCCATTTCAGCTTGAAGCAGTTATGGAGTATATGTCATCCTGTGCTCCCTGTTCCTAGAACAGTCAGGGCTAAGTTAAGGATGGAACCCCTGGCATAGGGGACCAAATTGGCTACCTAATGCCCATTGACATACCAGGAAACTGGACCCAATATTGTCAATTGATATTTATTAAATAAAATGGTTCTGCAATAAGATAAGACACTTGACCTTCTTTATGCAGAACAAAAGAGGTATTATATGACCTTAAGAAATTATTTCTATATAAATCATTCAGGATGGAGTTTCTGGTCCACTGAGAGGGTCCTTTTCTTTTTCTCAGAGTTGGGCTGTACCCTGGTTCACAAGCCCCCTTTCTCCTGTTCTCATTCGGCCCTGGGATCTTTCCCGTCACTCTTCTTTGCCTTCTCAGGAGACAGCAAGTCCTAGCTTTATGGAAGCTGCTAAGATATGGGAGACTTAGGGAAGACTAGCTGATAGTCAGCCATTCATGTCTAATAGACAGGTAAATCTCAAATGCTCAGAGATCTGCAGAATATAACACTGAAAATGTTAATCAAAAAGCTTGTTATATCAGACAGAGACTCCCAGATCCTAACAGTGACTCAAGGTCTCCGAAGAAGATGTCTCCATCTGGATAATGGCAACACTGACCTCTGGGCAAGATGCTCCATTTTGTGACACCTGCCACCAGGACCCGGCCTAGACTGTGGACAAACAGCAGGACATTGGGGAATTGATTGCACTCCTTTTGCCTAGACAAAGTAAGATCAGTTTTCCCTATGTCCCTCTTCTATAGGAAAAACTCCCACCTATGGTCCTGATGGGTCAAAGATTGATGCTGTTCTGACAACAATATGGAGACCTGGGTATGGACTGAATGAATTTGAAAGCTGCGTGGTCTGCATTCAGATATGATTTATCCTTCTCAGATCTCTGATTCCATTTGATGACCAGGCTTTGCCTCAGCTGCTTTCTCAGTTCTCTCTATAAAATTCACAGGTCTCCCTCTCCCAGGGCTAATACTAGGTCTAGATACAATTTACCTTCTTACCAGATCAGATAAACTCACAGGACAGATTCCTATATAACTTTTTACTATTGACTGCTCTCAGTATATCCTGGTTTGTTTATATGAAGACAGGAAAGCTATCTCACTTCTTAAATTTTTCCTTCTCAGATCTGACAGTGTTTGATGACTAAGATCTATCAGTTTAACAGCCCCATCCCAAGACTACAAGCACCTTGATAGCTCATTAATAAGTTTCCTGTTAAAAATACAGACAGGTATGCCTCATTCACAAACTTCATGGTACAGGTTTTAGATATAACTCTGGAGGTTCAAAGTTTTAAATTCAGTTTTGATAAACTAATACAACATTGACTACAAAGAGTTCTTAAGAGTCCTTAAATTTCTATGGATTTTTAACTCTTTTGCTGTGATGTAAATCTATTCCATCTGTCTTACAGATACCTGCAAGGTTCCTGGGAGAAGTTCTGCTACTGTATCAAAAAATCTGGTCTGATTAAAAAACCAACAATCTCCAGAGCCCATTTCTGACCCCACCTATTTTTTGAGCATATTTCGCAGATTCAATCTTCCCGCCTGACCTCCAGAGAAACAGTAGATGCTATGGCTTCTGTACTCCTGATTTGGTGTGCCATCCCCCAAGCTCCTGGAACATCACTGCTGCTACCTGCCTTCTCAGCTCCCTCAAGGAACAGACGCCTGGGTCCCGCCGCTGTGTGTGACTCCCAGTGTCCCCCTCCCCACTTTGCCCCTTGTCAGCTTGAAGCAGTCTCGGGAATTCAGCACCCTTGTTCCCCCACTTGCTACCCATAACTCACCTTTTTATAATAATCAAAACAGAGGAATGTCAGTATTCTGACCCACCCCTTGGAAACCCGTCCCTTGGGGCTGCCCTGCATCCTGATGGAAAAGCCTCACTATAAGGAAAAACCCCTCTTCTTCCTCTCTCTTCTCTGCCCCCTCTCTCTCTCCATTCCCACGAGGTGTGCATACCTCCGCTTTCCCTCCTTTCTCTTTCTTCCTGTCTCCCTCTTTCCTATCTTTCTCTTCACCTCTTTATTGTAATAAAACTCTACACGTGGATGCAGCCCCTAGGTATGAGTGACTGTTCCATGGGCTGCTGTCCATTGCTGCATCTGCCCACCATGCTTCCTTGTACGGGGATACCCTGGCCCGGCCAGCTGGGGTCCCCTGTGCGATATATCATAACACATGTAACTCTAGGAACTCAGGTTGGAGCTTACTCCTCTGGGTCTCAGTTGCCAATGACCTTGCACTTGGCAGTTAGTGAAATCCTCGGCTCTAACCGGCCACTAGCAACAGCTGCAGACAACTGCAGTCGGTACCCCCAGTGGTACAGCAGATAAGCCCAAAGGGTTGGGACTCTTTACATCTAGAGTGACTATTGCTGCAGCGCGGGAGCTCCAAGCACCAGGACCTCAGGCGTCAGTGTTCACCAGCCCTCAGGGGCTGCTAAGGGCCTTTCCAGTCACTGGGACTGTCCTCTTCTCTCTTAGGCTGTAGCTCTTTGCCATCTTCCTTTTTCCTCCGTCTCTTGTCATGTCTGCCACCTCTGACCCTTGCCACTGTCTGGAACTCTCCCACTGCCCGCTTTCCAGGGCTTCTGCTGTCCCGCCGTCTCCTCCTCATGTTATGAGCTCAGGCCTTTCTACTCACCATAAAAATAAAAACCAGCTTGGGCATGGTGATGCATGCCTTTAATCCTAGCCAGGAGGCAGAGGTGGGAGGGTCTCTCTCTCTCTCTCTCTCTCTCTCTCTCTCTCTCTCTCTCTCTCTCTCTCTCAGATCTCCAGACCAGCAGGTCTACATAGTGAGTTCCAGGCCAGACAAGGCTACTTAATGAGACCATGTCTCACAAGACCAAAAAATAAAAATAAAAATAATTTAAAAATAAAATATAAAGCAGGCAAAGAGACCATTCAGGAAAGGACTATTTTATCCTGGAACTAGTGTCTAATGTTGTAATATCTGGGAGCAGTACAGGAGACTATGGGTTGGTGGGGAGAACACCTTGCCAGTCACTCAGCAAGAACCCAGTGATTAAAAAAATTAAATAATAGTAATTAATAATTAAAATAATAAAAAATGAATAAAAGTAAAATTATCATAATGTCTAGTTATTTCTCTCTGCAAAGACTTCTGGCGTTCTCTCTGAGTGTGGCCCCACTGACAACTCTCTTGTTCCCCTTTTTTTTCTAACCTTAGATCCTTCTGGCCAGAGGTAATGACCTCTTCAAAGCAGATATGGGAACTTTCCACAGTGCTAATGAAGTGGCTTAACTTAACATTAGTGCAGCCATGACAGGCTGCAAACTAACAATACTAGAACTAGGCCTCACCCTTACAATAACCAGGAAAAGCCACAAACTGTAACCTGTGAGAGATCAATCAGAATTGAGACAAACAAGTACTAGATGCTCCAGAACATTAAGGATCACTCACATCACTTGTATACAGGTTGTGAATTTCCTTGTAGCAACGCCAGTACTAATCCCTGTTTGACAAGACTTCTGTTGCCCCATTCCTGCCCAATCAGGAGTTCAACCCACATCCTTTACTCATTAAAAACTCTGCCTTAACTGAGCTCAGGGCTCTCCCTGATCCAACTGCTGTGTTGGAATGGACAGACAGCCCAAGCTCGAGCTTGCAATAAAGATTCTTTGCTTTTGCATATGAACTCAGACTCTGATGGTCTCTGGGGGGCTCATGACGTGGGCATAATGCTAAGCTAATAGGAATCACTGTCACGTGCTCAGTGATCTTATTTTCTGTCTTTTAGAAGGGAGAACACAAATAGTGGGCTTATGGCTTAGTCAAGTCCCGCATTAGTTTCCTGTTACTGCTGTAGCTTAGTGTTTCCAGGATTGACTCCCGGAAGTTTCAGGGGAGGGTCAGTTTTCTCCCCTCCCACAGCTTCTCAAGGCCGGTGACAGTCTCTGCCTCCATCCTCAACCTCTTCTGTCCATGGTCATATGTCTCCTTCTACTGCCTCTGGTCCTCTGTCTCTTGGGAAGAAAGCTTATGATTACATTGTGCTAAGCTGCATATCCCAGGTTGTTTCCACTACATGACCCACAATTCAATCATATCTTCAAAGTATGATTTGTCATATAAAGTAGTGCTTATAGGTTCTGAGTACTAAAATGTATCCACCCTCCTGATCACAGATAGCAACAAACAGTTCTGGTTTTCTCAGTCAGAGAGGGTTCAATGTAAGATTGTATGAAGAAGCAAGAACATAAAATCAAGAAATCCCACAGATATCTGGGATGCAGAAAAGGGTATCTTTAGTGCTTTGTGCTAAAGGTTCTAACAGTAGAGTGCTGCATCTGCACTTAAGGCAGTAGGGCAATAGTTAAGAACATAGGTAAGTGCCTGTAAGAATGGTAGCATTGTGTTGGGCTATCTTTAAGATTTCTTTTAAATTTATATTTTTTATTTTATGTGTGTTGGTGTTTTGTCTGCATGTATATCTGTGTAAGGGTGCTAGATTCCCTGGAACTGGAGTTACAGATGGTTGTGAGCTGCCATGTAAGTGCTGGGAATTGAATCTGGATCCTCTGGAAGAGCAGTCAGTGCTCTTAACTGCTGAGCCATCTCTCCAGCCCTGACTTTATTTTTAATTTTCAATTGTATGTGTATGTGTGTATGTGTGCATGTGAGCACAGTGACATCAAGACTAGAAGAGTGTATCAGGTCCTCTGGAGCTGGTGTTACAAGGAGTTGTGAGCCAACACACTGGGAGAGCAGTGTGAACTCTTAAGTCCTGAGCTGTCTTCCCTACCTAGTTTTGATTTTTTTTTCCAGACAGCATCTCTCTATATAGCCCTGACTATCCTGGAACTCTCTGTGTAGACCCAACTAGCTCTTTTATTTCTTTTAGATATTTCTTTCTTTTTATTTTATTATTATTTTTTATATTATTATTACCTTCTTTTTTTTTTTTTTTTCAGACTGGGTCTCTCTATATAGTCCTAGCTATCCTGGAACTTGCTACGCAGAGCAAACTGACCTCAAACTCCCAGACACCCACCTGCCACTGTCTTCCGAGTTCTGGGATTAAAGGCATGTGCCAACATGCCCAATGATTATTGTTATTTTTAAAGATATACTCTGTTATGCTGAGTGTTTGCTTTCTTCCATGTAATTTATCAATGGTCTGTGGAGTAACATGCTAGCTAAGCACCCTACCCCTGAGAAACAGCCTCAGTCCATATTTCTTTTTAAATTTTTTTTTGTTGTTTTGTTTTTATTTTACTCATATAGGTGTTTTGCTTCTTTGTGTAAAAGTGCACCATGTGTGTCAGAAGAGGGCAATGGATCCCCAAGAACTGGAGATACAGACAGTTGTGAGCGACCCTGGGTCCCCTGCAAGAGCTGTTAATGTTTTGTTTTGGTCTTTAATTTAAAAATACTTTTATTGATTTTTATTTTGTGTGTATGGGTGTTTTACCTGCATGTATATCTGTACATCACATGCTTGCCTGGTGCCTGTAGAGGTCAGAAGAGGGTGTTGTATCTCCTAGAACTGTAGTTGCAGACGGTTGTGACCTACCATGTGAGTACTAGAAACTGAACAAGTGTTCTTAACCATTGAGCCCTCTCTCTAGCCTCTAAAATTAGATTTATTCATTTTATTTTGTGTGTAAATGTTTTAGATGCTCATCATCTGTGTGCTTGGTTGGAAGAGGGCATTGGATCTCCTGGAATTGAAGCAACAGATGGTTGTGAGCCACCATGTGGGTGTTGGGAATTGAACCTTGGTCCCCTGCAAGAGCAAGTGTTCTTCACTGCTGAGCCGTCTCTCCAGTCCCCTGTTTGTGTTTTTGTTTTTGTTTTTGAGACACGGTTTGTCTGTGTAACAGCTCTGGCTGTCCTAGAACTCACTCTGTAGACCAGACTGACCTTGAACTCACAAAGATTCACCAGCCTCCACCTCCTGAGTGCTGGGATTAAAGGCGTGTGCCACCACATCTGGCTCATTTTTTTTGTTTTTAATACCCGCCTTTCTTCATTCCCAGAAGCCTGGAGATATACAATAAAGAAAGCCTCATTACTATAATTAGAAGAATTATTCTGATAATGACTGTATTGGTCTTTTTGGTAACAGCATGCTCTTAGTTGCCAATGACAGAATTCACTGAGTTTTAACAGTGAGGGATTTCAGCCTCATAGTTGGAAGATCATAGGATTGCCAGCAGTGTCTGGAAAGTAGACTAACATTCTGCACAGCCAGACATAATCCTAGGAGAAAGACTCTATCTGCAACAGGCACAGTCTCATGGAAATCCCACTGCCACTGCTCACCAGTCGGTATCTATGTGCTGGGGGCTGGGCAATAGGACTTCTAAAGCTCTGCTACATTGTGGTTTCAAAAAGGCAGCTCCACCTGCACGTGGCTGCCACTGCATCTGAGTCACATTCACCCTCCCCAGATTTCGTGCTCTGCACAAGCCGGGTGACATGTAGCAGCCTCCTACAAGTAACTTCCAGCACAGTTGGCTTCAGAAAGGGTAAAGGTGGGTACTGCAGATCTGTCTGTGGAGTCTGCCATAATGACTGTGGTAGTTCGAATGTAATTGGCTCCCATAAGCTCATAGGGGAGTGGCACTATTAGGAGGTGTCGCTTTGTTGGAGTAGGTGTGGCTTTGATGGAGGGAGTGTGTCACTGAGGAGGTGGGCTTTGAGGTCTCCTATATGCTCAAGCCATACCTAGTGTCTCAGACCACTTCCTGTTGCCTGTGGGATCAAGATGTAGCTCCTTCTTCAGCACACTGCCATGAACTGCCATGATGACAATGGATTGGACTTCTGAAACTGTAAGTGAGCCACCCCAATTAAATGTTTTCCTTTACAAGAGTTGCCCTCCATGGTCAAGGTGTCTCTTCACAGCAATAGAAACCCTAACTATGACAATGACTGTACCTACTTCAGGAAACGTGTGTGACAGAATAATGGTAAGGACAAGGGACATAGTGAGATTAATGTGTCTAGCACTGTGCTAAACACTTCATGTGCATTACCTGTGGGAACCTGTGGGAGTCCAGCTCCGACCTGCCTCCACCTTTTAAAGGGTTCTTAGATGGAGGAGAGAGGAATGAGGCACTATCAGATAGAAGGAGAGACCTAGCCCAGGAGAAGAAAGATAGAAACAGGATAGCTTCAGGAGAGCTTGGATCAACACTCAACAGCCTCAAGGCTTTAGTCAAAAGGTCTTTTTATAACAATGCCAAAGGGCAGGGCAAAAGACCTCTCCCTTGCAAGATCACACCATACAGCCAAGTGTAGACACCTCCAAACTCCTGGTAACCACACCTGTGGTCAAATAATGCCATTGTGCAGCCCTGCTGGGTAAAGCAAGTCCAGATTCTCTGATCCTGAGTAAGTTCTCACTAGGAAAACTCTGTGGGTCTCCACAATCATCCAGGTAAACCTGGGAAGGCTATTTGTGCCCTTCAGTTAAAAATGAAAACCTAAGGGGCTGGAGAGATGGTTCAGTGGTTGGGAGCACCCACATGGCAGCTCACAACTGTCTTTAATTCCAGTTGCAGGGGCCCAACACCCATGGCAAAACACTTGTGCATATAAAATTAAAAAAAAAAAAAGATACAAAAACAGAGAGCTTAATTTGCGTCAGGTTTTACCATAAGTCAAAACAGGATTCATTCAGCTGTCTGAGAGTCTGAGTTTTGAACTATCATATTAATGATATTTTATTCATATATATTTTAAACTTTTACTTGGTGTGTGTGTGTGTGTGTGTGTGTGTGTGTGTGCATGCGTGTGCCTGTGTGTCTTTGTCTGTGTCTGTGTACTCACGGGCCCACAGAAGGCAGAAAGGTGCTTTAGGACCCTCGGGAGCTGAAGTTGTAACAGCTGTGAGTCACCTGACCTGGGTGTTGGGCCGAGAACTTGGTGAGAGTAGTCCTTGATCTTAACCATGGTGCTCCAAGCCTGTGGGAAGCTTTTTAATCCACTGAGCCATCTCCCAGGCCCCCAGCATTGTTTCAGCCCTTCTGGGAGGTCTATCTTCCCTAGGAGATCTGTGTTTCCCAAGTTCCTGGAAGAGGCTGCCAACCGGGAACTTTGATGCTTGTTTCTAACCCGAGAAAGGAATGAGATCTTGTGAACATGGGCAGCAAAGAGGGGTCATCTGGCCACGTCCTATGTTATATTACCTTTTGTGTCCAATCCAAGGCGACGGGTCCCAAGGAGAGGATGTGTACCAGATGAAAAAAGTCAACTGGAAAGTTTTACCTGGGAAGAGACTGGGAAGAGAATCAAATTTCTATAGCCAGGCCAGTCTTTCTAGGATGCTTCACCTAAAGGGGACAGATACTTTAAAGGGCTAATCCTAATTGCAGGAAAACCTGAATGCATTTCTTCTCTTTCTTCATTTCTAAGGGCAGAGCCGCGCTGACAAGACTCGGCTTGTAGCGTTACACACAGTCCAGCTGTGTTTTCAGCCTGAATGCCCAGGGGCAAGTGTCATTAACATTCCAAGGTGTCAAGCACTTCCCCACTACAAAAGCCCTGCAGCATCTTACTGTGTTCGAGGATTCACAGCACCATCCTCTCGGTCCAGCACACTCGGTATACAACAAAGATGTGCAGAAATTCTACGTTCTGAACCCCGACATTCCCCCGTGGATGGAACCTGCCGAGTTACAGAACGAGAGACACTTTGAAAGGAACATCTGATCCAGTGTCCTCCCACCTCTTGTTTCTAAATTAGAATCCCAAACTCAGATCCACTGGAGTCACGCTTTAATTTCATTTGAAACCTGTGTCATCCTGTTGAATTGGGGCCCAAAGGAAATAGGGCCTTGGCAAATCCTGGATCTCCTGGAATTTGATCCCGACCCGGTACCTGGCCTGATCTGGTTTCCTTTGGGCTAAAGCATTTTCTTGTTTGCATGTAGAACAATATGTTTTACAATGTAATATGGAAATGACTGCTGGTATGTAATAAGCACTAAACTGTATATGAGCTTTTTATTTATTTATTTATTTACAGCTTTGCTATACAGTCTGTCTTCAAACTCCTGGGCACAAGCAATCTTCCTGCCTCAACTTCTTGAGTAGCTGAGATTATAGGCACACACTGCAGTACCCAGTTTATAGTGTATTTCTGTTTTTTTGTTTTGAGGCCAGATCCCACGTATTCCAGGCTGGTCTCAAACTCCCTATGTAGCAAACAATGACCTTGAACTTCTGATCCTCCTGCCTCTCCCAAGTGCTGAGATTACAGGGGTGTGCCACTCTACTTGGTTTATGTGCTCCTGGTGACTCAATCCAAGGCTTAGCAGTTTACCTGAGCAGTATCCCCAGCTCTAACCCCAGATTATGAACCAATATTTTAAACTGTAATACTTAGTTTTATGTGCTATTAAGAAGAACATGGAAAAAAAAAAAAGAACACGGTGCCAGGGGTGGCAGGATGGCTCAGCAGGTAAGATAGCTTAAGCTTGACAATCTCCTTGATTCCTAGGACACAGTTTCAAAGACTGTTCATTCACCTAGTGGTTGGCAGTGATGGTCGGGTATTCCACTGGCTAAGCCAAGGGTGATTTCCTTTTCATAGCTCAGTCATCTTTGCTGTGAGGGCTCTGTGTGAGGACTTGCAATGAACTCACTCATGTTCTAAAAACACTCTGGGCTCTTGGGTCTTTGGGCCATGTTCTTTTCCTCCTAGATTACAGGTCTGACCTACGTCCTTGTTTGGTACTGGGGATTGAACTCATGGCTTAGCACAGGCTAGATCCTTACCTCTCTCCTGGGCTGTGTGTCTCTAGATCTATGAGTTAACTACTTTCTGATCCAGTTACCTCTTTGTTCTCACAGGATTTCCTTTTTCCCAGATCTGTGACTAATTGGAACAATTTCTTCTCTTATTCCATGCTTCTAATAGGTTTTCTGTACCCCAATAATAGGTTTCTCTGCCAACACAGTAAGCCAAATCATGACATACCGAAAAAATAAAAGAACAGGTTTATTTGAGCAAAGCAACTACCAGGTGGGTTCTCCAGTCCCAGAGATCAAGGCTGGAGAAGTCACAGCCCGAACTAAAGCAGGGAGATTATATAGCCTGTAGGCAAGGGGTGATGACATGTCCGCCACAAGCTGGGTTTGTGCCCAAGTATGGTCAAAAGCTGGAATGCTTAGGCGGGGACTTGGGTGGCTGGCAACTTCAGGGGAGGTGTTGCCATAGCCGCCAAGCGTGCAGAACTGGGCTTTTTGGTGCCTTCCCTTTGTTGGAGATTCTCTGAAAGGGCACAGTTTGGAGAGAGAGAGAGAGAGAGAGAGAGAGAGAGAGAGGAATGGGGCTTTCCAGATCAAGCAGGAGTGAGCTAGAGATTCCAGCTGAACAGCTTCCCTATTCCACTTCTTTTGGGGAGTGGGGTGAGAAAAGCAGAGAACTCTCTTTGAGATATAAAAGGTTGGGTCAGGGAGATGGCTCAGTGGGTATGGTTGTTTGAGTTCAAGTCTCCAGGACCCACAGGGTAGGAGGGGAGAACCAGACTCCTGTAAATTGTCCTCTTACCTCCACACCTGTACCGCATGCACATGCCCCGCCCCATAAAATAAATAAATAAAATATAATAAACTTTAAAAAAAATTCCAAGTGTTTTTTTCTACCAGCAACCCTAACAAGAAACACATTTCATTTACTGTCTCTAAATAGAGTGCTTACGTCACTAACAAACGTTATTCTAAGAGATTGATAATTCACAACTACGTGCTGTCATTGTCTCTGTGGTTCCGATGGGGAAACCTAGGTTACATAAAGGTTACAGAATCTGACAGTCCCTTGGCTAAGGAGGGACAGATTTCCTATTTAAAATCAGGGCTGTCAAAGGCAGTGGCCAGCTCCCCCCCCCCCATCCACAGCTAACTAAGGCAGTGCAAAGAAGGAAGAGGTGGAAAGATGAGGTCTGTAGAGAGAAGACGGAAAAAGCTAACATTGCAAAGGCTTCATTACTCTGTTTTGGTTGTTGAGACATTGTCTACACACTGCAGCCTATGCTGACCTTGAACATGCCACAGTCTGGCTCCCAGAGGACTGCAGGTGTGTGACTTACCGTCAGCTGGCAAGTCATTTCATTTTCTTTTCCTTTCTCTTTCTTTCTTTCTTTCTTTCTTTCTTTCTTTCTTTCTTTCTTTCTTTCTTTCTTTCTTTCTTTCTTTCTTCTTTCTCTCTCTCTCTCTCTCTCTCTCTCTCTCTGTCTTTCTTTCTTTCTTTCTTTCTTTTCTCTTTCTTTTTTTTGAGACTAGAAAGTCACGGGGTGTAGCCCTGGCTGGCTCAGAATTCACTGTGTAGACCTGGTTGGTTTCAGTTTTAGAGATCCACCTGCTTCTGCCTCCTATGTGCAGGGATGAAAGGTGTGTGACACCACACCCAGCCCGAGAGAGAGAGAGAGAGAGAGAGAGAGAGAGAGAGAGAGAGAGAGAGAGAGAGAGAGAGATTCTTAACTCTTTTGTTTTTTGAAATAAAGTCTATGTAGTCCTGGAGCTAGCTCTGTAGACCAGGCTGGCCTTGAACTCACAGAGATCTGCCGGTCTCTGGCTTCATAGTGCTGGGATTAAAGGTGTACACCATCATGCCCAGCTTATTTTTAACTTTTTAAACATTTCTGTGTTTGTTTATGCCATGTGTGTGCAGGTGCTGTGGAGTCCAGAAGAGGGTACTCTGGAGCTGGAATTTAGGTGGCTGTGAGCAGCTTCTTATGGGTGCTGAGAACCCAACTCTGGTCCTTTACAAGAACAAGCACTCTTCATTTTTTTTAATTGTAATTTTATTTTATGTGTATGAGCATTTTGTCTCATGTGTATAAGCATGTACCTGGTGCCCAAGGAGGCCAGAAGAGGACATTAAAGTCACAGACTGTTGTGAGCAGCTATGTGGGTGCTGGGAATTTGAACCCAGACCTCTCTCTGAGAGAGAAGCCAGTGCTCTTAATTACTGAGCCATCTCTCCAGCTCCCGAGTCATCATGATCACAAGCCTTTGGGCTTGCAAACAGTGGTTACATTTTCTGGTGGTTTAGAGCTGGGGATGGCTGATGCCTGTTTTGTTGATTTCCTATGAACCTACCCTGCTATCTATGGCCATTCTGGGGCAGTTGCTCTATTGACAGCCCTAGTCCTTTTTTTTTTTTTTTTTTTTTTTCCTTTTCTTTCTTGAGACAGGGTTTCTCTTTGTAGTTTTGGTGCCTGTTCTGGATCTCCCTCTATAGACCAAGCTGGCCTCGAACTCTCAGAGATCTGCCTGGCTCTGCCTCTTGAGTGCTGGGATTAAAAGCGTGCACCACTACCGCCACAGCGCTAGTCCTTAGAGAGACGGATTCCTACAGGTGCTCTGTCAGCGCCTCCTCCCAGATCCTTATCATTTCCTTTACAAAGGCCTGCACCTGAGTCTTTTCTTGGAGATTCTGCCCTGGGGCTGCTAGAGCAAGTTTTTCCCTTCCAGCACAGAATCTGCAAGTGCCTGGGAATTTTTTTTTTTCAAGATTCCTTTATTACGTGTACAGTGTTCTGTCTGCACGCTGGGAATTTTAATCCTCGTCTTGCCGCTCGTAGAAGACCAAGCATGAGAAGCTCCATGCCTTAGTTTGAAACAGATTTGGGTGAGATTTTTATACCAGGGTCTCCTGCTGGGTACCTGGCTGGCTCTTCCTTCTTTCCGCCTCTCCCACCTCCACCCTTTTCTCTCTGCTTTTCCTTCTCTCCTTTTCTTCCTCCCCTCCTGTCTCCTTTGTGGTTGTGTAGGGATGTGTTTCTGTGGCTATGTGCAAGTGGAGGCCAGAGGTCGACATTGGGTGTCTCGCTGAACATCTCGTTCTTTGAGGCAGGGTTTCTCACTGGACCCAGAGATCACTGATTCAGCTACACTGGCTAGCCGGCAAGCACCAGGGAGCCTTCCCCTGGCCCTCACAGCACTGAGGTCACACATGTGCACCATGCCAGGGTGTTACTATTATTATTTTTTCATTTACTGATTGCATTGGCTAATTTTTATGTCAACTTGATACAGGTGAGTCATTTTGGAAGCAGGAACCTCAACTGAGAAAATGCCCTCACTAAACTGGCCTGTGGCCAAGCCTGTGGTACACTTTCTTGATTGATAATTGATGTGGGAAGACCCAGGTCACTGTGGGTAGTACCACCCTTGGTTTGGTGGTTCTGGGTGCTGTAAGAAAGCAGTTGAACAAGCCCATAAGCAGCACTCCACCATGGCCTCTGCTTCATTGAGTTCCTGCCTCCAGGTTCCTGCCCTGAGTTCCTGGCCTGACTTCCCTGGATGATGGACTATAAAATAAGCACTAAGATGAAATAAACCCTTTCCTCTCCAACTTGCTTTTGGTCATGGTGTTTTATCACAGCAGTCGAAATCCTAACAAAGATACTTATTTACCTATTTATGTATTTGTGTGGGCACTCACATGCCACAGTGTTCATGAGGAGCTCAGAGGACAACATTCAGGGGTTACTTCTCTCCTCCAGTGTGCACCCTTAGCTGCGCACCATCTCACCAGCCCCGCGCCGGGGTTTTATGTAAAAGCTGGGTATTCAAACTCAGGTCCTCACACTTCGGGTGTGAGCGTTCTGTCCACTAAGCTATCTCAGCAATTCCCTGACACACTTCTTAGTAACTTGTTTGCACGCATTTACTCTTCTCAGGCTTTGGTTCCGGGAAACTTGGTTTAGAAAAAGCGTTCTAAAACGTATGCTTTAAAGCTCAAAGGGAAGGGTTAGCGCTATCAGGCCCATTCCTTCTTCGCATCCTCAGTTCCTTAATGCTTGATTTATCATTTACATTTCTCTCTCTCTCTCTCTCTCTCTCTCTCTCTCTCTCTCTCTCTCTCTCTCTCCTCTCCCCCCCCCCCCTCTGTTTTTTGAGACAGGTTTCTCTGTGTAATCCTGACTGTCCTGGAATTCATTCTGTAGAGGCTGGGATGTGGCCTCTTTGGAGGCAGAGGCAGGATCTCTGTGAGTTTTAGGCCAGCCTGATCTACAGAGAGCTTTAGGACAGCCACGACTATATTGAGAAACCTTATCTCAAAAAAACCACCCAAGACAAAACATTTTTATTTTTTGTTCATATGTATGCGTGCTCCATGACTGCAGTTGTCTTTGAAGGCCAGAGACGGGAATCAGTTGCCCTTAAAGGACTGAGTTATTTATTCTCTTGCCCCAAACTTTATCTCTTAAAAGAGACAGGGACTGGGAATGTAGCTCAGTGGTCAAGCACATGCTTAGAAAATGTGAGACCCCCTGGGTTCGGCCTCTCAGCATCAAAATAAAGAAACAAAGCGAAAGATACAGAAGTTTATAGTTACTGGATCTGTTTGTATGGTACATCCGTTTATCATTTAAAAACTTTATCAGTCACATCCCCTGTCTGCAAAATAAGCCTTGTCTTCGAAGTCCCAAATCAAGCCTATTACTTTTACTATGGTATTCGTGTATGAAAAGGTTACCTTGTCATGTGATGTTTTCTACTCTGATTTTTTTTTTTTTTTTTTTTTTTTTTGAGACAGGGTTTCTCTGTGTAGTTTTGCGACTTTCTTGGAACTCGCTTTGGAGACCAGGCTGGCCTCGAACTCACAGAGATCCACCTGCCTCTGCCTCCCAAGTGCTGGGATTGAAGGTGTGTGTCACCACTGCCCGGCCTTCTACTCTGAATCTTTTTTTTTTTTGGTTTTTTTCGAGACAGGGTTTCTCTGTGTAGCTTTGCGCCTTTCCTGGATCTCACTCTGTAGACCAGGCTGGCCTCGAACTCACAGAGATCCGCCTGGCTCTGCCTCCCGAGTGCTGGGATTGAAGGCATGCGCCACCACCGCCCAGCCTACTCTGAATCTTTAGGTGTTTTTATTTGTTTGTTTAGTTTGCTTTGATTTGACACAGGATCTCAGTATGTAGCCCAGATGGACCTAGAACCCTACATCATCCCTCTTCCACTTCCCGAGTGCTGGGATTTCAAGTGTGACTTGGCACACCAGATCTGCGCCCGCCCTGCAGGGCTAGGGATTGGATCTAGGGCCTTGTGCGTGCTAAGCAAGCACTTTACCAACTGAGCGACATCTGTAGTCCCTGTGTTTAATAACAATTCAATATGTTAAAAATAACTTCATGCCTTGGAGGCAGGTAAGTTAAATGAAGGGAATAATTAAACACTGAGATAGCTCTCATTAGGAAACTTATCTGGACGATTATTGAACCTGTATGATTTGTCCACAAGGACTAGGGAAACCTATGTCCTGAGTTTTCCAAGCTCTCAATGCTTTAGACTACTCTCATTTTTTAGTTCTAAAATACAGCTATCAGACCTGGGAGAGCTTTGCTAAGAAATATCCTAAAGGATTATGAGCTTGCTCTTACCGTTTGGAACTATTACATAGGGGTGAAGTTTGGGCCAAAGATGATCCATTTACTTGAGAAACAGCTGCCCCATTGAACTGATTGGACTGAGTGGGTTATAAAGAGAAGGAGGAGGGTGTGAAAGCGGGAATGTCACGTGTTGGGAGGGCTTGAGAGGGGCAGTGGGAAGATGGAGTGGATATGATCAAGATACATTAACTTATCAAAGACTAAAAATAATTTTTTGAGACAGTCTCACTATGTAGCCCTGGCTGGCCTGGCTCTTTTAAAAAAAAAATGTGGACCAGGTTGTCCTTGAATTTATAAAGATTCTTCTGCTTCTGCCTCTGAAGAGGTAAGATTAAAGGCATGTGCCACCACACCCAGCACAAAATAATATTTAAAAGAAAAAAAGTAGAGGCTGGAGAGATGACTCAGCAATTTAAAGCACTGGCTTTCTTTCAGAGGACCCAGGTTCAAGTCCCAGCACCCATATGGCAGCTCATTACTATCTGTAACTCCAGTTCTAAGGGATCTGGAACACGCTCACACAGATACATGTGCAGGCAAAAAACGCCAATGCACATGAAATAAAAATAAAAAAAGATTTAAAAAACAGAAAGAAAGAAATAGGGTCTGGAGAAATGATTCCTGGTTAAGAGCACTTGCTGCTCTGGAATGAGACTCAAGTGCAGTTCCCAGTATTCACATGGCAGCTCACAACCACCTGTAACTCCATGATCTGATGTCCTCCTTTTTCCTCCAAGGGTACCAGGCAATGCACATGGTGAATATACATACGTGCAGGAAAAACACTCACATAAAACAAATAAATATTAAAGAAAGAAAGGAAGAAATGGCTGCCCTAGCGTTCACAAGTATCTTAGTAGCATTCCGGGCCAGAGGAAGGCTTGTTCCACAATGTTGCTTCTCTTTCTTCTAGTGCACTGCGGCGCGCCCCGACCAGCGGGGAAGCAAGACACGACTCCAAGATTCTTCCTCTATCACGGTTTTATTGAACGCTGCTCGGTTATGGCTTCTCGGGAGAGCTGGTACGGGAGGAGGGCCCCGGGCGCCGGGGCAAGCTGGCTTATATGCAGGTTCTGGGGGCGGAGCTTGGGCGGTAAGCTGATTGGTCAGTACTATCGGGCGGGAGAGCGACACGTTAGCATTCGGGATAAACAGGAAACCAGCGCCATCTTGTAATGGCGTTTGAGCCAGCGGACTGCTGCAGTTCCCCCTTTTTGTTTTTGGCAACCCAGAGCTAGGAGTCTCCTCATGATGAGCTTCCTGCTCGATGGGCGAGTGCTGAGTAGGAGGAACAATGATACTCTCAAAACGGGTGCAATGAGCATAGCTCTCCGTGTGCAGGAGCAGTATCATAGGCTTCCTAATCGGGTGCAATGGGCAGAGCCCTCCGAGTGCAAGGACAGCCTACAGTTCCCTCAGCTGGGCCAACCAGATACTTGGGGAACCGCCAGCATCCAGGGCGGCCATAGCATAAGTGTACGCTCTGTACGATTGCGCTTTATCAACCTACAGAGGATCCAACCCAGTATGACTAGACCAATCAAGCCCACTGTTCCCATCGCCCACACCCCAGCCCATTCCTTCACATAAGATGCAGCTGTGACCAAAAAATCAGTAAATTCTCCCAAGGTGGTCAAATGAGCACGCGTCTGATTTAGGGCAGCAATAGAGGCGGTGAAATTCAATTGTAACATTTCAAATTCTCAGGAAGGTCAGCATCATCTTCTCCATCTTCCTCATGTTGTTGTACCCCTCGTGTTAGTCTTGTCGGCACCCAAATCGGGTCTCTTGCATTCTGTGGGAAAACACAAAGAGATCCCCTTGACCTACGTAATACGGGGTCAGGGCCCATCCATTTATTTGTTAGCACATCCTTCCATAACACCATCTCCCGAAGGACTGGTGTTACGCCCACATGGCGATCAGCAGAGGTCTTAGATGCTTCATCCAAAGTTAAAAAATTAAGAGTGAAAAGAGCCAAGGAGAGGCGCTCGCCAGGGGTGCGCCCTATTCCCCCTTTTTGTTTTTGAAGCAGTTCTTTAATAGTACGATTTGCACGTTCCACTATGCCTTGTCCCTGTGGATTATAAGGGAGGCCAGTGGAGTGTTGAACATCCATTGTTGCACAAAAGGAATGGAATGAGGAAGAAGTGTAAGCCGGACCATTATCCGTTCTCAAGAACAAAGGCTTACCCCAGCTGGCCCATGCAGCTAGACAATGGGCAATGACATGGCGTGTCGTTTCACCAGTCATGGCAGTGGCAAAAATAATGCCAGAAAAGGTATCCACTGAAACGTGAACATATTTTTGTTTCCCAAACTCTGAGATGTGGGTAACATCCATTTGCCACGAGGCTAGGGGTTTCAGCCCTTTGGGGAGAACTCCTATATGCGGTGGATGGTGAAAGGCAACACATTGTTGGCAGTTTTTGACAATCTTACGAGCTTGTTCCCTGGAGATATTGAACTTCAGGCGCAAGGTGTTAGCAGATACATGAAAATTATCATGGAACTTTTGTGCCTGTTCACAAGGTGTACTCATAATCCAAGCAGCTATGGCTATGCGGGTGGCCTCATCTGCCAACGTATTCCCGGCTGACATTGGCCCTGGAAGCCCGCTATGTGCTCGAATATGAGTCACATAAAAAGGTTGAGAGCGAAGTAACATCAAGGCTTGAATCTGTCTTAATACCGGCACCACCATACTAGAAGGTTGTATATAGGCAGCAATTTCCAAATTTTTAAGTAAATTGACAACATATAGGGAATCAGAGACCAAATTAAAAGAAATATTAGGATATTTCTCAAAAACCTTTTGTATAATAAGACATTCTGCTACCTGAGGGGAGGTGGTAGGAAACTGGAAACTGTAGGTCTGACCATCGATGGACATGGCACCCTTGCCGGTCTTTGAGCCATCAGTATAAATTACAGGGGCATTCATGATGGGATTTTGAGATGTGATTCGAGGAAAATAAACAGTATCCTCCGAGGCAAATGTTAACAGAGGATGTTTAGGGTAATGGTTATCAATATATCCTGCAAAACTAACCACAAGAATAGCCCACCATGAGGTCGCACCTGTTAAAATCTCAATTTGTTCTTTGGTGTAGGGCACTATCAATGTTGCTGGTGGCTCGCCGAAAAACTCAAGGCACCACTTTAGACCATTTAACGCCTGCCTTGCCACTAAATCGGGATAATAGTGGACATTTTTAGATCCCAATCCTTGTCCATGCAGCCACCAAAGAGGTCCATTCTGCCAAACCACTCCTAGAGGGACAACCTTTGTAGGGAGGATTACTAATTGGAATGACTGAGTATAGTCTAATCTTTTTAATTGAGCTGTTTTTAACGCTTCCTGTATCTTTTGGATAGAATTTTGAGCTTCCAATGTCAATTGTCGGGGAGAGGTCAAATCAGGATTACCTTCCAATATCTTATATAGGGGCATAAGATCTCCTTTTGGTATTTTCAAATATCCCATTAGCCAATTAACATTTCCTAAAAATTTTTGAAAATCATTCAATGTATGAAGGCATGAAGTTTGTAAGGTAATATTCTGGGGCATAATCTCATCTGGGGAAATACGGGTACCAAGAAAATCAACAAGTATGCCCTTTTGTAACTTCTCAGGGCTAATATAAAGCTCTGCATTTGCTAAAGCTTTCAAAAGGCTTTGCAAGCATTCTTCGACTTGCTTAACCTTTTCTCCAGTTATAAGAAGATCATCCATATAGTGTATAATTTTCAAATTGGGAAACTGACTTCGAATAGGGTCAATGGCGCGGCCAACATAAAGTTGGCACATAGTCGGGCTATTAGCCATGCCTTGTGGTAAAACTCGCCATTGAAAGCGTTCATCAGGAGCTTCATGATTAACGGCTGGAACTGTAAAAGCAAATCTAGGTCTATCCTCTTCATGAATGGGAATAGAAAAAAAGCAATCCTTTATGTCTATTGTTATCACAGGCCATCCTTTTGGTAATGCTGTAAGCATAGGGAGACCTCGTTGTACGGGTCCCATAATAACCATCTGTGCATTTATGGAGCGTAGATCATGTAACAATCTCCATTTTCCTGATTTCTTTTTAATAATAAAGATGGGAGAATTCCACGGTGACGTGGAAGGCTCAATATGATGTAACTGAAGCTGCTCTGCAACTAATTGTTTTGCCGCTTGGAGCTTCTCTTTTGACAAGGGCCACTGAGGTGTCCAAACGGGTGTATCAACTTGCCAGGGTATCTTTAATCGTTGCTTATCCTCAGAGGCCCCTATGAAAAACCCAACCCTTCTCTATACCTATGGGATGACGGCTGAACTGGACTACTTCTTCCCTGAAGGTTCCTTCCCAACCCCTTTCCTGGAAAATATCCCTGTTTCCTCATGATAGCTTGTGATGCAGGGGAATACTCATTGGTAAGCTGCAAATGCATCTGTTGTTGCACATCCCGTCCCCATAGATTAACGGGGAGTGATACAACGAAAGGTTGGAACTTTCCTTCTTGTTCTTCTGAGCGCCAAGTAAGCTCCTTAGCGCTCATGCTAGGTGTTTCTTGGTATCCTAAGCCTTGAAGGGACTGGGAGGCGATAGTAAGTGGCCACTTTGAGGGCCACTCTTCCTGTCTTATGACACTCCGGTCAGCTCCTGTATCCAATAATCCAAGGAATCGCCTTCCCTCTATTATTAATTCTAACGTAGGTCTCTGATCCAAACCCATGGCAAGCATGAAGGCATTTTTCCCTGTAGATCCAAACCCATTAAGGCCTCGTTCCCTATCAGAAGCTGGAAATCTAGAATGATGAGAGGGGAGAACCAACATCTGAGCTATGCGGTCTCCTGGAGCAATTGAAAACAATCCCTTGGGAGACCAGCACATAATCTTGATTTTCCCCTGGTAATCAGGGTCAATAACACCTGGCAAAACCATCAATCCTCTAATGGAACTACCTGATCTCCCAATTATAAGGCCCACCTCATTTTTATTTAATGGATTCATAAGATCAGTATCAATGGCCTGCACCCCCATAGAAGGAGTCAGTACCATTGAGGAGGCGGCACACAAGTCCAACCCTGCGGCTGCTGACGTGGCTCTTTGCCCTGATTGGAGGGAGGCGGGGGGAATTCCCCCGATGCCTCGTTCTGAATAGCCCCGAACACTTTCGGGCCCCGGGGTCGCGGGCCCCGTGATCCGTTTTTTGAGACCGCAGGGAACATCGGCTGGAGGGGCTGCCCATTAACATCTTTCACTGATCTACATTCATTTGCCCAATGTTTTCCCTTTTTGCATCGGGGACAGGTGCCTGGCATCCTCTGTTGGTTTCCTCCTGAAGGAGACCGACACTCTTTCTTTAGATGTCCTGGCTTTCCGCAATTATAACATTTTCCTTTAGAGCCACTTCCTCGGTTGACAGCTGTCATAACTGCTGCAGCGAGGCCAGCATTGGTGAGAGGGCCCCCTATCTCCCTACATGCTTTCAACCAAGCCTCAAGCCCCTTCTGTTTCCAGGGCGTGATAGCCCGTCTGCACTCCTTTGTACATTGTTCATAAATAAGTTGCTGCGTTAAGGGGAGAGCTGTTTCCATATCCCCAAAAATTTTTCCCGCAGCATCAAGCATCCGGGCTACGAAATCAGCAAAAGGCTCATTTGGTCCTTGAATGATCTTAGTAAGGTTTCCACTCACTTCTCCTTTTCTGACCAGTTTTTTCCAGGCGGATACGTGTATCTCTTTCACTTGATTGTAAATTTCAATGGGGAAGTTTATCTGGTTATTTACCCATTGTCCTTGACCCAACAACATATCCGCCGTCCAGGCTGGCTGGCCATTTTGTGCATTACGCCGGGCCTGAATTTGGGCATGGTCTGTGACCAGAGACCTCCATTCTAGATAAGTACCAGGGGGTAAAGCTGCCCTTCCAACTTCCTGATAGTCTGCCGGAGTCAAAACATCCTTAGCTATTCTGTCTAAAATAGACAGAGGATAATGGGCAGTTGGGCCATAGGTCTGAACTGCTTGTACTAGATCTTTTAACATCTTGTAAGATACAGGCTCATGAGACCTGACCTGTGTGTTTGGGTCCTCGAACACCGGGAAAGCATTTGCTAGTTTAGTCCAGGTTTTGGGAGGAATGCGATGACTTCCTGCGCAGCTTCCTGTACTCACTTGTGAGTTAGGAGCGAAGGGCGGTGGTCGTGATAGCTCGGCTCCGGGCCCTGGGCCATAGCTTTCACGCTCATACCCCGCAGCCTCCCTTTCTAGGTCTATCTCATCCTCAGTATCTAACTCTGAGTCAGAATCAGACAAATTAATAGCGGCCAGCTCCGACCATAGGTACGCTGGTGCTGAAGGTTCCCTTTCTGTATGTTGTAATTTTTGTTTCTTCTTTTCTCTTTTATTTTCTTTATGTTTAGAATTTTCTTTGCTAGCTTCTGTTTCCTTACCGGTTTCGGACTGACTATCCTGCCATTCTGCCATAGCCTTTCTCCCCTTTGCTACTGCTTCCTGTGCCTTTTCCTCATCCAGACAAGATTTCACCAATCTCCAAAAAGGCAAGGTGGCTTTTCCTAGATCTTGTTTGTGTTTTTCTAAATCTTTTCCTAGCTTTTCCCAGGAACTCATCGTGAGATCACCGGATACCGCGAACCATGGCGCATGTTGATCTATCTCTTTAAGCGCCCTTTTTATAGAACCGGAGGAAACATTAATATCCCTTGCACCCAGTAATTCCTTCACAGGTTTGACAAAAAACTCAATATGTGAGTCAAAGTTCCCCATCTTTGAAACTGATTTCTCTACACCAGGTTTACTCAAAGAAAACAACGAGCTAACGAAAGACTGTCCCCACTAAGGAGCTTTACTTTCGTTTCGCTCGCAGCAACACAAACTTTACTTTCGTTTCGCTCACAGCAACACAAACAAGTTTCCTCCGCGCGGTGGCAGCGCAGCCAAAAGCAGCACCCAATCACCAAGATAACCCACACAAAAATTATCAACGGGAAAAAGTCCAGCAAAAAGGCAAGATTGGTGTCATAGGCGTCAGTCATACCTTATGAGTACTCACCGTTCCCGTGTGAGGTTCTGAATCTTCGGCCCTCCTCCGAGTCGTTCGCAAGGTCCGAAGTTTCCCGGGTTTCGGCACCAGTTGCGGCGCGCCCCGACCAGCGGGGAAGCAAGACACGACTCCAAGATTCTTCCTCTATCACGGTTTTATTGAACGCTGCTCGGTTATGGCTTCTCGGGAGAGCTGGTACGGGAGGAGGGCCCCGGGCGCCGGGGCAAGCTGGCTTATATGCAGGTTCTGGGGGCGGAGCTTGGGCGGTAAGCTGATTGGTCAGTACTATCGGGCGGGAGAGCGACACGTTAGCATTCGGGATAAACAGGAAACCAGCGCCATCTTGTAATGGCGTTTGAGCCAGCGGACTGCTGCAGTGCACTGTTTTAATGGTTCTGTTTCCCAGAGCCCTGTAGGTGCTTATGTGCCCTGCGGTTGCCTACAAACCAGATGGAGTCACTTGTCAAACCCACTGACCATAGCCCCCTTTCCTGAGGAGCGTGTCTGGAGGGACAGCTCAGAGGAACACACTAAGAGATGCTGACCTGCTTTGTGTGGGAAGCTGCCTGTTTCCAGTGACCTGGTGTATCTGGTGTCATCTTACATGAACACTAGCATTTTCCACAAATATGGCTTCCTACTGCCAAAAGGATCTCAGCCAGATAACCAAAGGAGACACTTTCATGTGGTAAGAGCTGCAGAAGGAAGTGAATCCTCCTGGGCGGAGCTTCTTCACTGGCAACCCATGAACGCACTTGATACTATTTATTATTAAGAACAAAATGTATGGAAGTTATCTGATTTATTATCCATAACACAGATATGAGGTAGATAGTTTTATTCTTCCTTACTTAAAGACTTATTAGCTGGGCAGCGGTGGCGCACGCCTTTTATCCCAGCACTTGGGAGGCAGAGCCAGGAGGATCTCTGTGAGTTCGAGGCCAGCCTGATGTACAGAGCAAGATCAAGGACAGGCGCCAAAACTACACAGAGAAACCCTGTCCCGAAAAACCAAAAAAAAAAAAAAAAAAAAAAAGACTTATTTTATTTTTAATTATGTGTCTGTGTGTGGGTATGTGTGCCTGAGTGCAGGTGTCCGAGGAGGTGAGGCCTGAGGTACTTGGATCCCCTGAAGCTGTAGACACAGTCTTAAAACAAACAGCCTCTGGTTACGAGGAGCATACATCTGGAGAAGGCAGGGGATGAGGATGAGGATGCTGAAGGGTCCAGAGCAGCACTTGATGCCTGCAAATACTTCAGCAGGTGGTGGGAGCAGCATTCAGGTGTGGGCAGGTCAAGGAAAAGTCTTAGGAGCAGAGAGGAGAGTGACTGTGTCTCTCTTTCCTTTCATAAAATCTCTCACTATGTAGAGTAGGGTGGCTTCAAACTCACAGAGATCCGCTTGCCTCTGTCTGTCACCATGTCCAGCTCACCAACCCCTTAGAGGCAGGACCTTAAGTGTGCCGGCTGACCTCAAACTTAATGTAGAGCTGGGTCTGGAGAGGTGGCTCAGTGGCTGAGAGGATTTGCTGCTCCTTCAGAAGATCTGAATTCAGTTCTGTCACCTACACAGCAGCTCATGACCATCTGTAACTCCAGATCCAGGGATCTGACAACTTCTTCTGGTTCCTGGAGGCACTGCACAATTGCACATATGTGGTGCACAAACATACATGTAGGCAAAATACCCATGCACATAAAATAAAAATAAACTTAAAAAACAAAACAAAACTATGTATCCAAGGTTGACCTTGGACGCCCCATCCTCCTGAGTGCTGGGACCACACCATGCCTGATTTCCTTTACTTCTTCCTTCCTAGCCTTGTCTTGACCTTGTAATCCTCCTGTCTCAGTCTTCCAAGTGATAAAACTACAGGCTTATACTACCAATTCTTGCTGCTTCACTATGTTGTTTCAGGCTGACCTAGAATCCGGGTTCAAGCCATTCTCCTGCCTCAGGCTTCTAAGAAGTTGGAACTAGAGTTATCCACCATACTTCACTCAGTTCCACTGATTTTTTTTAGCATTATTTTATTTTGCATAGAAAAAGCTGAGGGTGAAAGAAGTTTAGTAACCGATGTGAGGTGCTCTGCTTTTTTTTTTTACTGATAGCAGCTCTGTGCTTCAAGCAAGATCTGCTCTGAGTTCAGGTCACATACTTAACTCACCATGTCCTGTATAGCCCACCCCCCTGTGTGATATAAAACAAATAGCTGGATCTTGAACATATTCTTCAAAAGTCTACTGTTTTTAGATTAAATTGGAATAGAAAATTCAATCTTCTACACGGGTGCCTGTTGTTTTGGGAGGCCAGAGATTATATAACACTAAATCTCATCCAGGCAGTGGTGGTGCACACCTTTAATCCCAGCACTCAGGAGGCAGAGGCGAGCAGATCTTTCTGTGAGTTTGAGGCCAGCCTGGTCTACTGAGTGAGTACCAGGACAGCCAGGGAGGGCTACACAGGGAAATCCTGTCTTGAAGAACCAACCAAACAAACAAACCAAAACAAAGCCAAACCAAACAAACAACAACAACAAAAAAACCCCACTAAATCTCCTTCCTATTTACTGAGAACTCTACTTTTAGAGTCTTGATGGGAGAGTCCCTGCTTACGGAAGCTGGAGAAGGCCGAACCCTCCCGCCTCTGCTTGCTGGCTGAGCTCATGAGATGCTGTAGCCAGAAAGATGCTTAGAGGCGGACAGAGCAAAGACACAGGAGACCCTAGAGGGCAGCCATAGCAGACGATATGGAATAGACTGGCAGTGGCTGTGACTATGGATGACATTCCTGTAAGTCACCACTTTGGCAAGGTTTCCTGTTGACTCAGCTCCACTGGTTCCTGCGTGTTTCCTGGGATGAGTACCCCAGACTTCCTACCCATGCTGTGACCTCCAACATCTTTCTCACATGCTCCGGTTCTGTTTAGGTTAACTGCAGAGGCTGAAACCGAGAACTGGACATTACAAAACGATGCATGCATTTGCAGTTGCCTAGCTGCAGCCAAAGATAAACCTGTGTCTTCGACTCCTGAAGATGATTAAAAAATGTTGGCTTTTCTGAGACCCAAGCTGGGATGTAGCAGTAGTTTTGGATTTGGGTAACAGTCGTCTTTTGTACATGGGCTAGGAGCAATGAGTTCCGGTCTTTTTAGCCAGATCTTCAGGGCTTTGCCCAGAATGCCTGCTTCATCGCCGTATTTTATAAAAAGTTTTCTCAAATGTAGTCAGGCTTTCTTTTGTGGGACCACCAGCTCCCCAATAACGACATGGAGACTTAATATTATGAAAGCTTGGCCTTAGCCAAGGCTTTTTTCCAACTAGATCTTATAACTCCAGTTAACCTGTCTCCTTTAATCCACATTCTGCCACATGGCTCAGTCTCCTCTGCTCTGTACCAACTTCTTCAGAGTCCCTGATGAAATCTGTGTGCCTAGATTCCTCCTCCTCTTCCTTGCTCTCCCCAGAAATCCTGCCTCTCCTCTCCTGCCTATCTATTGGCCATTCGGCTCTTTATTAAACCAATCAGAAGGCTCCTTAGCCACAGACACATCTTTATAGTGTACACAAATATTCCACAACAACGTTTCATATGTTGTTACCCAAATATTCCTGCCTCCTCCCAGCCAGTTTCTTCTAAGGCCCTCGCATTAAAAGATGCTTCCACATCTTAGGCAGTCTACTGACAGGTTACAGGATGATTTACCACTGCGCCTGTGTCCACAGAGGACCACTACAGTGGCTTGTGAATGCAGTCCCCAGGCCTGATACCGTTCTCTTGGTCAGAGAAGGGTCTAGGCCTTTCTCCTTTGACTCCACTGGGACCAGGAGAGGTGGCCCTTGCCCTTCTGCCACAGCACCCAGATCATGCAGATGGAGTAGCTCACTCTGTTGGACGTCTTGACGTAACTGGGAAAGTGGCTGAGCCTGAGAGCAGGAGAGGTGAAACTCCGGGGAGGATTGGGTTCTCAGAACCCTGAGGGAAATAGCGGGCAAGGCGACAGGCTTCTTCTATGGTCTGGGTTTCCATCTCCCACTTGAGAATCTATATGACCTTGGGGGAATCTCTGATGTTGCTGGAAACCACTAGGAAGAATCTGTGCGCCCTTTTCTCCCTTCAGACTGGGCAACTCAGCGGGACTCTCAGCCATGCCTGGACAAGCAAGTTGAGTCTTTCTCCAGAGAAGTGGGAGCAGTCTGTCAAAGGGCTCAGTCTCACCAGCATCTGTGGCTGAGGACTAACGGCATCACTGGACCTCTTCCTCTTCCCTTCACTGTGACATGGCACACACTCCACAGCACGGCAGTGCTGTCCAGTCTGAGTCTTGGAGCAAGAAGAGCCACCCGAGGAGAAGTAGCCATGACAAAGAAGTGGCTGACTCCTCTCTTCTTGTGACCATAGCCTCCATCCATGACCAAGTGGTTCAAAAAAAACAGCCAACCAGGGTCTTTTTTCTTTTATATGATTTATTTATCTTTATTGTATGTGCACTGGTGTTTTCCCTGCATGTATGCCTGTGTGAGGGTGTCAGACCTTGGAGTTACAGACAGTTGTGAGATGCCATGAGCATGTTGGGAATTGAACCTGGGTCCTCTGGAAGAGCAGTCAGTGATCTTAACCTCTGAGCCATCCCTCCAGTGCCCCAGAAGCTGTTTCTAAGGAAAGAGAGTAGCCATGATGAGACAACAGCTCCCAAGGCCTGATGCACGTGTTTAAATCATTTCATACAGGGATATTCAGCACACCATGTACATGGCAGAGCAAATCTGCTCCCTTTAACAACCTGGAAGCAGAGATAGGAAAGAGCTGGAGTCCTGTACTCTCTCCTAGCGCATGCCCCATGACCCGAAGACCTCTGTAGCAGGCTGTCTTCTTTTGGGCCGCCAACCAGCTCCCAAATCATGACACGGAGACTTATTATTAATTATGAATGCTTGGCCTTATCTTACACTTGTCCCACTTGCTCTTATAACTTATTTTAATCTGTTTCTATTTATCTACATTTTGCCTCAGGGCTTTTAACCTTTCTTTCATTCTCTATGTCCTGCTTCCCTGCTTACTCCCTGGCAGGCTGGCTCCCAGAATTCTCTCTCTCTCTCTCTCTCTCTCTCTCTCTCTCTCTCTCTCTCTCATTCTCTCTCTCTCTTATTTCTGAGTCTAGATTCCTCCTCCTACTTATTCTCTCTATCCACCAGCCCTGCCTATCCCTCTACTGTCTAGCTATTGGCCATTCAGCTTTTTGTTTGTTTTCTGAAATAGGGTTTCTTTGTGTAGCCCTGGCTGTCCTGGAATTAGTTCTGTAGACCAGGCTGGCCTCAAACTCACAGAGATCTGTCTGCCTCTGCCTCCCAAGTGCTAGGATTAAAGGCATGCGCCACCACCGCCTGGCAGACATTCAGCTTCTTATTAGACCAATCAGGTGCCTCAGGCAGGCAAAGCAATACATCTTTACACCGTTAAACAAATGCAGCATAAATAAATGTAACACACCTTTACATAGTAAAAGTAATATTCCACAACAGACCTCCTTTGGGGCCTCAGCTCTTAAAGGCTCCGTAGCTTCCCTGTAGTGCTACCTGGGGACAATCCTTTACCATGTGGACTTTGGGGAGACATTTGAGGCAAAACTATAAAGTTGGGAAAGCTGCATGGAGAGCTGAATACAGGTGCATGCTTTCATGTGTCTAGTTTTCTCTTATTCTGTTTTTCAGACAGCTCTGATTTTTCTGTTTTGCTGAATACAGGCCATTGCTTTCTTTAAGCTTCCTAGAACCATGCCAGTAACCCGTTAGCACCATTTCCTGGGGGCTTGGTCAGGATGTAACTACCACAGTACAGGAATGTGCTTATATCAATAAACTCTGTTTTGTTTAGTGTTATGTTTTCTCTTCTCAAAGCAATCTAGGGACCTGATCCCAGGCTCTCCTAGCTTCTGTGCATGTGCGCGCGGGGGGACACACACACACACACACACACACACACACACACACACACACACACACACGGGCTTTATCTCCTTCAATATACACATTGCTCTTCCTCCATTAGTGGTTCTAACATTTCCTTGGTGGGGTTATTTTGTGGGCTTGACCTTAGTCTGGTGCAGGTGAAAAGGTATTGGTAGCTCCTGAGAAGGGCTTGTTTTGTCTTGCACGGTAAACTTATGGATGAGAGATGATGAGGCACTAGCCTTTAATGCAGAGGTCAGAGACACTTCCACACCCCCGAGCACTCAAGGTGATGGGTTTTTTAAGGTTTTTAGATGCATGGAAAAAGATGCCCTGGCCCAGGAGTCAGAGTCCCACTTTCCCAGCTGCTAGCCCAGACCTTGGCCAAGCAGACTTGCCGGAACTAAGCATCATTTTGGAGTTCTACTGGCCTTGTAATGGAGCCCTGGTCTTGTACTCAGCTTTCCATGCCTTCTCTCAAGCTGGTGAGACGACACTTTGACTTTCAGCCTCAGCCTTTGGCAATTAATCACTCTAAGACTTTTGTTATCTTTCTCCAGGGCATAGATTTACTGCATCCATAGTTACACAATTTCATCTGCATGTGTTGGTGTTCTGGGACACGGTCTCACTAGCTCAGGTTGGTCTTGAACTCGCCACTGTCCTGTCTTAATCTTCCAAGTGCTAGGGTTATAGGCATGTGCCCCATTCCTGTCTTTAAATTACCATTTCCCTTACATTTAAAAAAAAACAAAAACAAAAACAAAAAACGCCTGCCGGATTGCACCTGCTGTTGCGTTCTTCCATTGGTATTATAGTCTAGCCTTCTAAAACAAGTTTATTTTTGTTTATTTTTATTTATTTGTATTCGTGTGTGTCAAGGCCAGCAAGGTCCTGGGGCCCTCGCTGACAGCTGGTCACAGGATAATGCAGCCTTACTGTTTCGGACTCCTCTCGTGGGCCTTAGTGTCCTTGGGATCAGCATCATGCAGCACTGGATGGAGTAGGACTGAGGAGAAACAGAAGCTGAATTAAATGTCACATAGCAAAAGCTTCAGCCAATCATTTTCTTGGGAGCTGGTCCTATCAGGGAGCTCTGGAGCCCAGAGAGCCTTCAGAGTGCTCCCACCCTGACCACATCGAGTCTGGAAAAGCTCTCCTGGAAGTGCTGTAAGGTGGTGTGAAGACGCTCTCTCCAGCTGAGGGCATTCACTCCAGCTGGAGTGGGATTCAGAGGGGTGCTGCTGGCCTCCAACCCTCCCAGAAGCTAGGAAACAAGTGTCTTAGCTGAGAAGAGCCTGCGTCTTCGTGCTTTGGGCTGCAGGGGCAGTGAGTGGGGAGGGGCTGTGACAGTGGAGATGGGGAGAGGGTAGAACAGAGGAAATACCGTGAGACTTTGAACAAGAGCCTCGACGGGGCTGGAGAGATGACTCAGTGGTTAAGAGCGCTGGTTGCTCTTCCAGAGGACTCTGGTTTGATTTCCAGCACCCACATGGTGGCTTACAACTGTCTGTTAACTCCATTTCAGGGGGTCTGGTGCCCTCTTCTGGCTCTCTCAGGCACAAAACACACATGATACTTAGCTATGCAGGCAAACCACTCATACAGACAAAAAATTAAAGACTTTTGAAAAAAGTGAATTGGCAATTTTTTTAATCTAATGGGGGGGTGATGAATGAGGGAGATACATTTAAAACTATACTGAACACTTACATAATCCCTAATACTACTCACCTCTGACAGTGCAGAATGGGGGAAGTTAGGATACAAACCAAAATTCTACTCAGAAGAACATGCCTTCCCCCTAGATTACAGCTAGTCCAGTAGGGTTCCATAAGCTACATTCAGACAGCTAACTTACTTTGTTTAGCTGTACAGCATTGAAAAATGTGAATTGACTGCCACTATGTAAAAATGAGAAGACTCTATACATAAATTTGGATTTCTAGCTCCTCTTGGCTAACTGGAAGTTCTAGCAACATGGAGTCAACATTCCTGCATGGCAGTACTTGTCTGGAGCTGAGTGACATCATGGGTGGGGGTGGGTAGGGATGCTCCTTAGTTAATCAGTCTATGCATCACCTTCGCTGGTGATTTGGGTAGACTCCCTATCGTACTACTACGTATTGCTTAAGAATGTTTACGGTGTAGAATCGGCTGATAGATACGTGATACTGAGTTCCTTAGAGAGGAGGCTGGGTGAAGGCTAGACCCCCGTCGGCCATGAGAGGCTTAGTGCACAGGGGGAGGAAAGAGCACTCCGTACACATGCACAGCAAGATAAATGCATGACCCAAGGCTGGAGTCTGAGTAAAGAATGAAGAGCAAAAAGCCAGCATTTAAAGTTACAGAGGACCAGAGACTATCAGGGAAGAAACCAGACAAGGAGAGGAAGGAGACAGAGAAAGGACATTTAGCAATGGAATGTCAACGGAGGGCAGGGAAGTCAGGGCTCAGCCATATCTAAGAGTTTCAAAGACGAAGACAAAACCCCGGGGCAGAGAGGAGATAAGCAGGGGTTTTCAGAGGCAGGAGGAGAAAAGGAAAGGGAGGTGTGGGGCTGGAGGGTTAGCAGTGAAGTAGACATGCTGGCATATTATCTGGGTCAATGAGTCAGAGCTTTATCAGGGGTCCTGGACGGAGAGAGCACAGACGGCTGTTTAATATTCATCCGTTTCTTTTCGGCACGGTCATCTTCTCTGACGTCATCTACAGAAATTAGCATCCATATTGCATCTTTTAAGAAGGGATCATAGAAACGGCTAATCTCTGTCCTTTTGTTTTAGTCGAATGAAACATTAATTTAATATGCATTTTGGACGATCACCAACCTACCCAGACTTGAAACTTCTCTTACAGATGTATCACTTTGTATACGGGCTTTGTGGATTTTCTGTGGTGAAACGAAAATTGTGGTTTTGTTTCATCTTATCACCCAGTTGGTATCTTTCTGTGTGGCTAATGGTTGATTACTACAGTGTGTGCTCTGAGTATATACACACTTTTGTTTGTTTTTGAGACTAGGTGCCCTGGTTGTCTTGGAACTCATGAAGATTTGCTTCCCTCTGATAGAGGCAAGCACCTCCACACCCTGCCTGGGAACACATTTTAACATAGACCTAAGTAAAGTGCATCGAAGAAAAGTCATTTCAAAGTTCAATGTCAGCTATTGAACACACCCTACACCCTCCCACTCCCATCCCGGGCAGTTTCACCATGTAGCCCTGATTAGCCTGGAACTCCCTATGTAGAACAGGCTAGCCTCAAGCAAAATACCTTTCGAAAGTATCCTCTTTTGTAAGAGTGCACAGCCAATTCCACATGAAATCCTTCAAACTCTGGTACTGGGCATTGGGAAGGCCCTGGTTTCTGGAGAGGCTGATTGTCCTTAAAGCCGAACCACTCTGGTAACTATCAACTCTGATCTTGGGTATAGCCTGGAACCTCCAGTGCCCTATTCATCAGTTAGGTATGGCTAGTGAGCCCTACTAGAAAGGTCTGCTGAAAGGCTGAATAAGACGATGTATGCGTGTATGTTAGGCCTTTTAAAGGCTTTTACAGTGTGGTGAATTAGTCTTCAATCTTACAAACCGTGCAAAAGTTTTATTAACTCGGGTGCCTATCAGTTTAGTAGAGGAATTTCAGGTTGGGGACTCTAGAATCTCTGAGAACTTGGATCGCCACTGGGTCTTGCTTTGGAATTTAAGCGACTTAAAAAAAAATAAAATAAAAAAAAAGAAATCACGGAATCTCTTTTGGCCTTCCATTTTCCAGCAGCCGTGAGAAGCCCCATCGACTGCGAGGCGGCGTGTGTCTTATATTTTTAAGCGCTGAAGGAAGAGAGACTGAACACGGTCCTCAAGAGATCATCGGCAGAGATCAGCGCGCAGAGAAAGCTTAGCCTCAGGACACCCTAACTTCCAGCCCCGGGAGCAATCCAAGCCCGGAGGCCGGCGGGGGAAGGGCTGACCGAGGCGGCGGTGGAGATGCCAGCCGACGCTCCGGAGTCGGCTCAGATTCTCCGACCGGAGCCCCGCGCCAGGCTAGATGGGGAGACCGGCGGCGGTGAGGGACGCGCGCCTCCGGGCCCGGAGGAGTTAGGTGACGTCACCTCCAGGAGGACTCGCTTTTTCATTAATGAAACCGGCCGGCGCGGGCGCATGCGCGACAGGCCCCTTCCCTCTCGCTCCCCCCCCCCCCCCTTTCCCAGCCGCGCTCTCAATCTCGAGCTCGCTCGCTCTCCCTCTCCCCGAGCCGTGGAAAGGATCCCACTTCCGGTGGGGTGTCATGGCGGCGTCTCGGACTGTGATGGCTGAGGGGAGCCGGCGCTAAGTGGGGAGAGCCACCCACAGGCGCCCTCCCCTCCCCGGGCTCCCCTTCCCACCCCTTCCCCCAGCCTCCTCGCCAACGCCCCCTTCCCCTGTCCCCCTCCTGGCGGGCCACTCGGGCCCCCCGTCCCCACCCCCGTGGGAACGCTAGCTGCCCGCACTCCTCAGCTGCTCGGCTCGCCGCTGCCTTCCCCTCAGCGCCGGCCGCCCGCCCTCCGGCGGGTCCCGGACGCCGGCCCACCCGGCCACCCGCCACCCCCGGGTCGCGGGGAGGACATGGCCGCACACAGGCCGGTGGAATGGGTCCAGGCCGTGGTCAGCCGCTTCGACGAGCAGGTAACGGGCCCGCGGCGGGCGGGAGGTGGGAGCGGGTGGGGGTGGGGACGCGGTGGGTGAGGGGAGGAAGGCTCGGCTGCCTCGCGGGCTGCTGGGGGCTCCGCAGGCCGGGGGAGGGCCGGGGAGGGGGGGACACGAGGGGGCGGCCCGGGGATTCGGCAGGCGGCGAGTCGGGGCTCTCCTTCCCTCCTAAACCGGGGGGGTGGGGCCTTGCCCGTGTCCAGCCCTCCATCCCCTTTATCCCAGCCCTTCCGCTTGCTCTGGGGGGGTGGGGGGGAGATGAGTGACCTGGGGGCGCTTTCAGGGGCGCTCCATCTGGATTTAATCGTTCTCTCTTACTCCTCCCTTTTTGAAAGGAGGTAGGTAATACTAGTTAGGGTTTCCCTTTTCCATGAACACCCGCCAGCCTCGTAACTGAGGATCACCGAAGGAAACCCCCGGTCTGTTGGTGTACCTACCCCCAGTAGGAGCAGGATAATATCCCGCCCCCACCCCCATTTTCTGCCCCTTAGGGCCAGGAGTAGGGAAACAGCACAAGTTGTCTTACTTTCCTGCTCCGGGGCGTCAACTTGCCTGGAGACTCTCAAGTGCACACACACTGAACATCTTTTTGATGTCCCCCTACCAGCGTCCCCATAGTCCGATGACACAAGGCTGCCCTTTACGTTGCTGTTTGCAGGGGGGACCGTGGTTCTGAAATGATTTCCCCCCTTTTCCTTCCTTGATCATTACCCGCGCCCCCTCCAGTCCCTGCTTGCCAGAAGTCCGAGGATGGGAATATTAGCTTTCTAAGTGAGACTCCTCCCGGAGTGAGGGGAGACGGCTGAAAGGAAGCAGCAGCATTGGCGCTACAGACTAAGAGACCAGAGACAGCTGGGATGTGGTCCTGGTGCCGATAACTCTGCGCGCGGTGTGTTGTTGTTTTGACTGGCTTTTGACTCTCTTCACAAGAGAACTCTAATTGAGACTGCTTGGGATGGAGGGAAAAGTTTTTGTAGTTTAGGAAGGTTACTTTTTATCCGCCGTGTTTTTCCACACATTAAATTTTAAGGCTGATGAAGAGGTAATCCACATGTAGTCTTTCCTCTCTGAGAGCTTGTCTAATTTTATGGATTGTAGATGGTTGTGGCTGGATTAAAGGATGGTTGGGTGTTTTGTTTTTTTTTTTTTTGTTTGTTTTTTTTTGCAGTTCTGCCGGGGGCTTCCCCTGAGGGAAGTGTTTAAAATTGAGCCAATCTGTTTTGTTGATTGGGTGCAATCACAGAACTGATTATGGGAGCCGACAAGTAGGAGAAGGGTTGTTTTCTTTAATTTGACCAGAAATATTTTTGTAGGACCCAATCTTTTTGACCTGACAGATTGTGAATAGGCATAGGGAGTTACGAACCTACATAGAGCTGAATGTAGTGGCGCATGCCTTTAATCCCAGCGCTGGGGAGACAGAGGCAGGTGGATCTCCGTGAGTTTGAGGCCAGCCTGGTCTACATAGCAAATTCCAGGATGCCAAGGTTACACAGGGAGATTCTGTCTTTTTTTTTTTTTTTTTTTTTTTTTGGTTTTTCGAGACAGGGTTTCTCTATGTAGCTTTGCGCCTTTCCTGGGACTCGCTTGGTAGCCCAGGCTGGCCTCGAACTCACAGTGGCTCTGCCTCCCGAGTGCTGGGATTAAAGGCGTGCGCCACCACCGCCCGGCGAGATTCTGTCTTAAACAAACAACTCTTCCCCCCAAAATAAAAAACCCTACATAGATAAAGTTTCATAGCTGTCAGACTTCAAGGAGTTGGTTCATTCATCCTGCTCCCAGAACAAAAGGTATCTAAAAAAATGTTCTAGTAACCTATCTGATGGGGTAAATATTACTGTGTAAATAGGTTGAATTATAGAGCATTAGATTTAAATAGAGCATTATGTAGTGTGTAGAAAAAACTTGCTGTGCAGAACTTTAAAAGTCCTTGTTACTGAGCAGAGGACCTGGGTTCTATCTCCACCATTCATATGGTTCACATTGTAGTTAACAGTCATCTGTAACTCCAGTTCCAGGGGATCTAATGCCCTTTCTGATCTCTGGCACCAGGCAAACATGTGGTGCACATAAATGCAGATAAAACACTCATACACATAAAATGAAATAAAGTAACAGAGAGAGAGAGAGAGAGAGAGAGAGAGAGAGAGAGAGAGAAAGATTTAAAATGTGCATAGACCAGCGGTTCTCAACCTGTGAGTCGAGACCCCTTTGGGGGTCAAACAACCTCTTTTATAGGGGTCACCTAAGGCCATGGGAAAACACAGATGTTTACATTATGATTCATAACAGTAGCAAAATTACATTTATGAAGTAGCAACAAAATAATTTTATGGTTGGGGTCACCACAACAGGAGGAACTGTATTAAAGAGTCGCAGCATTAGGAAGGTTGAGAACCACTGGCATAGGCTAGCCAAACTGAACTCACAAAGAGTATAATCTTTTTTTTTTTCTTTTTCTTTTTTTCTGTTTTTTTGAGACAGAGTTTCTCTGTGTAGCTTTGTGCCTTTCCTGGAACTCACTCTGTAGTCCAGGCTGGCCTTGAACTCACAGAGATCCACCTGCCTCTGCCTCCCGAGCCTTTAGTCCCAGCACTCAGGAGGCAGAGCCAGGCAAATCTCTGTGAGTTCGAGGCCAGCCTGGTCTCCAAAGCGAGTTCCAGGAAAGGCGCAAAGCTACACAGAGAAACCCTGTCTTGAAAAACCAAAAAAAAAAAAAAAAAAAAAAAAAAAAATTTCGTGTTGTCTGTAGTTGTTTCACTGGCCTCAAGGAGTGACAAGCTGCTTCTTACTATCGCCAGCGTGTGTGTGTGTGTGTGTGTGTGTGTGTGTGTGTGTGGAGAAGATGAACATGTGTAGAGATGACAGCTCAGTTGATGACTGCATGGATGGTTGTGTTGTATTTCCACTGTTTGATGCAATGTGTGCAGCAGACCTGACAAGTATAGTCATCTACCATGGAGTTGCATCTCCAACCCTGCCACCTGGACTTGAAACATTTATTTTGTTCAGTCGAGCAGTGGTGGCGCATCGCCTTTAATTCTAGCTCTTGGTAGGCAGAGCCAAGTGGATCTCTGTGAGTTCGAGGCCAACCTGGTCTACCGAGCGAGATCCAGAACAGGCAGCAAAACTACACAGAGAAACCCTGTCTTGAAAACACACACACACACACACACACACACACACACACACACACACAAAATAAAAAAAAACAAAAAATTTTTTTGTTCATCTTGACATTTTTGAGCACAAATCCATGCTATCTGATTATAATGCATGTAGGTGTAATATTTACATCCTATTGAGTGCATGTTGCCAGTTTTAGAAGTAATTCGTTCCTTTATTGGAAAATGGCATTTGCTAAGGTAGATAGAAACTGAATGGAACAGATACATATTCTGTTTCTCCTTAGTCTGCTTTTATGGTGTCAAATAAGGTTTGAAACTAAAACTAGTCCATTTTAAGTGTATAGATTGACCCTGTGGTTCAGTAGTTCTGTTTTTAAAATTCTTCTTCTTATTATTATTTCATGTGTATGGGTGTTTTGCTGGCATGTTTGTGTGTGCTGACAGAGCCCAGAAGAGGGCATCTGATTCTCTGGTATTGGAGTTTCAGTAGGTTGTGAGCTTACATGTGTGTGCTGGGAATTGAACCCTGGCCCTTTGGTAGAACAGCCAGTGTTTTTAACAAGCTGAGCCCTCTCTCCATTAGCTCAGTTTCTTAACGGATTAAAACCACTGTGCATATCTCACCTAGCTCTCTGTGCCTTGTTGGTTTCTGTGGTATTCTTTTTTTTTTGAGACAGGGTTTCTCTGTGGAGCCTGAGCTGTCCTGGAACTCACTCTGTAGACCAGGCTGGCCTCAAACTCACAGAGATCTGCCTACCTCTGCCTCGAGACCACTGCCAGGCTGAGCATATGTATTCTTAACCACTTAGCTGTCTCTCCAGCCCTCAAGCATTGTTTTCATGCACTGAGCTGACTTGGCAGGTAAAAGCACTTTCCCCAAGCCTGATGACCTCAGTTTTATCCCCAGGACCCACTTGGTAGAAGGAGAGAATTGATTCCCTTATATTTTTATAAGGCTTTAAGAACATTAAAAATATATACTCTTGCCGGGTGGTGGTGGCGCACGCCTTTAATCCCAGCACTCGGGAGGCAGAGCCAGGCGGATCTCTGTGAGTTCGAGGCCAGCCTGGACTACCAAGTGAGTTCCAGGAAAGGCACAAGGCTACACAGAGAAACCCTGTCTCGAAAAACCAAAAAAAAAAAATTATATATATATATATTATATATATATATAATATATATATATATAATATATATATACTCTTAAGCTGGGTGCACATCTTTAATCCCAGCACTCAGGAGGCAGAGGCAGGCGGATCTCTGTGAATTTGATGCCAATCTAGTCTACAGAGTAAGTTCCAGGACAGCCAAGGCTCCACAGAGAAACCCTGTCTCAGGGTGTGTGGGGGATATATATATATATATATATATATATATATATATATATATATATATATGTGTATGTATGTTGAGGGAATAATGTTTATTGTTTTGGAATTCATCTAATTTTAAAGCAATTTCTTCTAGCTGATTGTCAATTGACATCCTGCTCTCCCTACTAGATACACGATTTTCCTTTTCACTTTTAAAGGAAAGAAAATGCTTCCTTGTCCTGCAGTATACTTTTCCTCTGTAAACTACTTCTTTTCCTTTCCTTGCTAGACACTGCCTATCTCTACTGTTTGCTCACTCATCTCCTTTATGGCTGCAAAAACTGGCTTTGCTTTATCCCTTCTAGATTGCTGCTTTCTTGAAAAGGATTTTTTTTTAAACATAGTAGCCTTTACACAGTTTTAATAACCACAGTACTGCATCTCTCCCCCAAGTTCCTAAGACACAGCTCTTTCTTGTATGTACAAATTCAGATCCTTATGCGTTAGTGTAATAATCAGCTTGAACAGATGTTCTTCCCTTCCCCTCTCTTCCCTTTCCCCTTCCTCTTCCCCTTCCTTCTTTGAGATGGTCTTACTACATAGCCCGGGCTGACCTTGAACTCACTAGGTAGCCAAAGCTGGCTCTCCTCAGCTTCCAGAGTGCTGGGGTATAGGTGTGCACTGTCCTGGCCAACCCGCTGTGTGTGTCTTTTTCTAGTAGGTTTGCCTGTTACTGAACTGGGCTTTCTAAACAGGAGCCTGAGTTTGCAGTTACTCAGTGTTTCTGTTCATATGCCAGCTGTTAGTTCTCACACAGATCCTAGCCGTCCTCATCCATTGAAAAGGAACCCAGCAGAAAATCTTTTCAGGTTCTTTCAGGTTTATTTAGTTTTATTTTTTTGTTTTTCCAGATAGGATTTCTCTGTGTAGCCCTGGCTTTCCTGCAACTCACTCTGTAGACCAGGTTGGCTTCTCAATTCACAGAGATCCACTTGCCTCTGCCTCCCGAGTCCTGGATTAAAAGCATGTGCCACCATATAATACGGCTTATTGACTATTGCATTTTCACTAAAGAGAGTGACTAGTCTCTAGATATTTCCTGGAGTGTATGTTGGTTATTCTTTAGCATTTGTTGACAAATACTTAGGGTACTGATAGCATCCTTTTGTAATTTATGGATCTCAGTACTTGATCCATGTCTCCTGGTTTATCATCTAGTTTGTGGCATACATATCATATGGTCTTCGAGTTTGGGGAGTACAGTAAAATAAGGTTGTGTGAATTGGGCCAGCATTGGACCAGTTGTACTTTATTTTAAATAGTCTAGTTTTTTTACATAATTATTTGACTTCAAAATTTATTACTATTAGGCGGGCAGTGATGGTGCACATCTTTAATCCCAGCACTTGGGAGGCAGAGGCAGGTGGATCTCTGTGAGTTAAAGTCAGCCTGGTCTACAGAATGAGTTCCAGGACAGCCAGGGCTACACAAAGAAACCCTGTCTCAAAAACCAAAGCAAAATTATTACTATTATTATTAAAAAAAAATTTTTTTTTTCAACACAGGTTTCTCTTTGTGAAGCCCTGGCTATCCTGGAACTTGCTCTGTAGACCAGGCTGGCCTCTGGCCTCAAACTCAAAAGAGATCCACCTGCTTCTGCCTCCTGAGTATGTATGTATGTATATTATACATATGCATGTTATAGTGTGTGTGTGTGTGTGTGTGTGTGTGTGTGTATGTACACATGCGCATACATGTGTGGGAGCGTGCGCCGTGATTTTCAGAGGTCAGGATAACATGTTGGAATTGGTTCTCTCCTTCAATCATGTGGATTCCAGGGGTTGAACTTAGGTCTACAGTCTTGGCAGTAAGTCACTGAGCTAACTCGACAACCCAGGATTATTTTCTTTATTCTGCTTTTGAAGAAATGTACACAACATGAAGAATTTTGTTGTTAAAGCAAAAGCTTAGTATAGGATACATAGTAAGCCATTATAATGCTTAATTTTTACATCTTTAAATCACTCAGACTGTGATGGGGGCATTCTTTTTTTTTTTTTTTTTTTTTTTTTTGGTTTTTCGAGACAGGGTTTCTCTGTGTAGCTTTGCGCCTCTTCTGGAACTCACTTGGTAGCCCAGGCTGGCCTCAAACTCACAGAGATCCTCCTGGCTCTGCCTCCTGAGTGCTGGGATTAAAGGCGTGCGCCACCACCGCCCGGCGAGGGGGGGGGCATTCTTATTGTAGCCTTCAGAGTTGGTGTTCTGAGGTTTCGTATAGGCCATATTGTTAAATTATAACAATATGCTTTTTTAAGGGTACGTGATGTTTTAATTAAAAATAGGTTTTTCATTTGTATGTCATGCTTATTTTTCATTGAGAGTTTTGTGTTTGTATATGTAAGACAACGAATGTGAGGTATAAGAAGGCTTTTTTTAAACAAAAGTTTAAGAAGGAGAATGTTCTATAGAAGAAGTGGAAGGGGAGATTTGTGGTCAGCTTAAACTGTTAAAAGGCTTAGGATCAATACTGAAGTAGAGTATGGGCACCTTAAGCTATTTGCAAGGGATTGACTTGTTCATAAAAGCATTGTGTTGTTTCATCTAACTTCTTTTAGAACACCCCCATTTTCTTAGGGAAGGGAAAGATCAGACAAAGTTTGACCTTGAGAATAGAAAAGTTGTATTGTAGTGAATGTGAACTGATGGGTGGTTTCAGTGACCTGTAAATCCCTGTATCGTTATGGCACAGGGTCTGAAGTAAATAGCACTCAGAGGTGTGCCGAAGAAAAGCTTCACTGTTAAATTGTAAGTAATAACTGGCTTTTATTGCACCTCACTGAAGTGTCTTATAGAGTGTGTGCAAGAGACTGAATATATATATATATATATATATATATATATATATATATAAAATTTTATGTGCATTAATGTTTTTATGGGTTTTGGGTCCACTGGAACTGGAGTTACAGACAGTTGTGAGCTGCCATGTGGATGTTAGGAATTGAACCCCGGTCCTCTGGAAGAGCAGCCAGAGATCTTAACTGCTGAGCTGTTTCTCCAGCCCTGACTGAATATATTTGACCACTTAAAATGTTCTGTGTAAGCTGGGTGTAATGGCAGATGCCTCTAATCTCAGCATTCAAGAGGCTCAGGCTGGTGGATCTCTGAGTTCAAGGCCAGTCTGGTTCACATGATCACACACACGCGCACACACACCTGTGATATATACAGTTATGTGCTTTGAGTGTAAGTAAGTAAAAGTGGCTTTTGAGCCTTTGGTTATATCATTAAAAGAACTGTTGAGACAGATAGCTCCAAGCTAATTTGCAGTTCCACCTAGTTATAATGAAGACTTAAAATGTTACCTCCCCCTACCCCCCTAAATTGTACTAATTACCTTGCAGTAGCAGAAACTTCAGGTGCTAACTTCCAGAGTGAATATTTTCTTGTAGACCACAGTCTGGCACTCCTAGTTTGGTTGAGGTTTGCCTCTATAGCCAACAAGCTGTTGCCTGCCCTTACTCATATTTTATAGCTTTGGGTGTCTTATCCTATTGAATTTCAGAGAACTTATTTTTCCTGAGGAAATGGTCTCTTATTTCACCCGACCTCCTGTCCAACAACCAAACAAGATGGTATATCTAGTGCATGAGGCATAATTTTAGTTTAGTCAATAGCAGTACAATTATGATGAGAAAGAATGACTTAGTTTTATAATTTTATACCTAGATAATGACCCTTTGAGTAATTATGTCTCATAACGATTTCAAGTGATGCTTTTCTGTTTAATTGTTGACAGATTTTCTTGGGTTGTCCTCAAAAGTAATTGGGGCATAAGGACATAATTCTTACCACCTCGGGTTTGCAGTAAATTTTGTAATAAGGAAAAACGCCCTTCACTGTGGAACTAACAGTGTGTGTGACCTTGGGCACTTTACCTCTATCACTTTTCTATGTTTTCATCTGTAAAATGGGAAAAACACCTGTGCAACCCACATCTTGGGCTCATTTAGTGTTTTCAGCGTGACTCTTCTACGTGATAGGAAGCTGTAAATAGTCACAGGAATGTATCCAATTTGTGTGCTATCTTTTCTCCCCTTTCAAGTTTGGTGATGATCATTTCTGTACACAGCTTGTAAGATGTGGGATACCTTGATGCTGCTTCTCTGTCAGATGTGTTCATGTTAGAATACTGATCCATTCTGTTTGGGTTGGCTGTGTGTTAGAGGATTTAAACACAGAATCCTTAAATTTTCAGTTGAAAATATTTATTTCTGTTTGTGTGGATATGCACATGCCACGGGGCTTGTGTAGAGTTCAGAGGACAACTTTGTGGACTCATTTCTCTCCTTCCACCTTTATGTGACTGAACTCAGGCTACCTGGCCTGCATGGCAAGTGCTTACCTGCTGCGCTGTTACTGCGGTCTTTGTTAAGTTTTCAGGTGGGTCTGCAGTAGCCTAGGTTGGTCTCCAACTTGACCTCTTGCTTCATCTTCCGTAGTGTTGAGATTATCGGTGTGTACAAATAAGTTGGTTAGTTGGTTTTCTTCTCTCTCTCTCTCTCTCTTTTTTTTTTTTTTTGTTTTTCGAGACAGGGTTTCTCTGTGTAGCTTTGCGCCTTTGCTGAATCTCACTCTGTAGACAGGCTGGCCTCGAACTCACAAAGATCCGTCTGCCTCTGCCTCCCGAGTGCTGGGATTAAAGGCGTGCGCCACCACCGCCCGGCTAGAGTATTATTTTTATCCTGTTGCCTTTATCAATTTTCTACTTTGGGGCTAGGAAAATGTGCTTTTATGTGTCAGGATCTTATTCTTTTTGGATAATTGATAAGGGAAAGAGAACCATTTATGTTTCTTGGTATTGGTATCTCATAAGTGAATTTTTAGGGAATGGGGAAAGAAAATAGGTTTTATTTTGATCAAATGTTGGCAGCAAAAATCATTGAAGACGAGAGTTCTCATTTTTACCTTGATGTAAACTACTTTTGTGAAGTGTAAGTCTCCTGAATTCTGAGACTGTTTGATATGGAAAGTGGAAGTATAATGTAACCGTTCAAATGCTTTATAATTCTTCAAATGGATTCATTTCTGTCTCTCTTTTTATGAGCTAGTCCTCTGAAAAAATAATCGCCATCAGTAATTAATTAGACACAGAGCGGTAGTTAGGAGTCTGAGATTATTTAAGTCCTATTTCTGCCATAGCTCACACAGATACTTGTCTGGCTTCTTAGATGAGAAGCAAAGTGCTAATTCATAGCTGAAGACATGAGAAGTCCAGGATAGTCCTAGGGGAAATGAGTTGTTTGCAATACCAAGACTTAGAAGCATTGTTCAGTATTTATTTATTTAGAGACAGGGTTTTACTATGTAACCTTTGCTAGCCTGGAACCTCTTCATTTATTATGTATAGTATCTGTTCTTTTAAAAATATCCTTACTGAATTTTGGGGGAGGGGTGAGAAGTCATGGATGTAGGCCTAGTGCTTTCTTTAGCAATGCTAGCCTTAAATAATTTCACTTGAAATTTGTTTAAAAAGACTGATTTCCTGGATCCACTAAACACCTATGCATTTTAGCTGTTTGGAAGTGGTTATAGTTCTAAAAGGGTCTCTGTAGTAGTTTTTATGTAAAGCTGGGCCTGTCAACCACTCTTGGGTTTCCACATGCAGGGTACCTGGCTGTGGCTAGTATTTACTTAGGAGATGACAGCACAGCCACACACACCACTGCAGCAAGTTCAAACAAAAACTGGATGAGCTTTAAGAATCAGCAGTTCTGCTGGGCGGTGGTGGCACACATCTTTAATCCCAGCACTCAGGAGGCAGAGGCAGGTGGATCTCTGTGAGTTCGAGGCCAGCCTGGTCTACAGAGTGAGATCTAGGACAGGCACCAAAACTACACAGAGAAACTCTGTCTTGAAAAAACAAAAAACTATTAACAACAACAACAACAAAATCAAAAGTTTTAAAAACACTGGAAGGCTTTTGAAGTAGTGAAGACCAAATGAATTAAAATTCCAGGGATACAAGAGAAATTTGTAGGTGGGCTGATTATGGACACATGCTGGAAGAAAAAGATGAACCAGAAATGAACAGACTCTTACTAAAATTGTAGCGTATCCTTGGCCCACTTGAAACGCTGATTGGATTGCAATGATCACCCTTCTCACTCATTTTGCTTAATCAAAGTAGAGATTCTCACTGACTAGGAAGATATATTCTAGAGTTTTAAGGTTCTTTTATTTGCAATATCCAGAGTATGACAGTTTCTAGAGACAAAAAGGTGGGAAAATGTGGTCTGTACTCAAGAAGCAAAGTAAACTATAGAAGCAGATTCAGAAAGTTGGCAGCAAACAAAGACTTACCGTCACCACCAAAAAAAACCAAAACCCAACTTGTAATGTGGGGCTGGAGAGATGGCTCAACAGTTGCTGTTCTAGAGGACCTGAATTTGGTTCTCAGGACCCATATTGGGCAGCACACAGCTGCCTGTAACTCTGATTCCAGGTGATCTAATGCCTTCTTCTGGCCTCAAGGACACCCCCTATACTTGTGTACACACACACACACACACACACACACACACACACACACAATGAATTTTTAAGACAAAACAAGACAGAAAACATGTAATTTGCTTAAGAAAATAGGGGAAAAGGCCAGTATGATGACTGAGAATTTCTCTGAGGAATTGGAATCCATAAAAGGGAATGAAATAGATGATTTAGGAATAAATAACAGTTACTAATTGCTTAAGGTCTTTCATTTATTTAATTACAAACGTAGGCCCAGGTCTCTAGGACTTGCTGTACTCTTCATTGCTATTTGTTCATGCATTTGTATTCTTTTCCTCCTCCTTCCCCTTTTCCTGCCTTCATCATCATCATCATCATCATCATCATCATCATTGTCATTGTTGTTGTTGGAAAATGATTCACTTGAGTACATATTATTTAAGATACTTGAGATCATAGTTTCTGTCTGTTTTGTTCACTGCTGTATCAGTGATGAGTGACAGGAGGATCCCTGGTGTTCTCTGGCTGGCCAGTCTAGCTTAATTATGTGTCTCCAGGTCCTAGTGAGAGACCTTGTCTCAAAAAACAAGGTGGGAGCTATGGAAGATAGATATGTGACTCAGTGGTCATGAGCAGTTCCTTTGCAAGCATGAGGATTAGAGTTTGGAGCCCAGCACTGACATAAAAAAGGCCAGGGTGCCACATATATGCCTGTAACCCCAGCACAATAGGCGGCTGGAGAGGGGGGATTGTTAGGTGTAACTTTTTTCTGCTGCTGCCTGACTCAGTACCCTTGACCATCATTTTGGACCATCTGGTGTGGAAATCCAAACCTTTATCAGAGGAGAATATGAATCTGTCCTGGGCACCTGCTGAATGTGTGTGTGTGGTCATGCATGCATGCATTTTTTTTTTTTTTTTTTTTTGTGTGTGTGTGTGTGTGTGTGTGTGTGTGTGTTTTACTCTTACACATAAGAGTTTAGAGACATTTCATAGATAGGGGTTGCAGTCTTTTCTGTTCCCTTTCCATGGCAGCAATGCTTTATCTCCTTGATTACAGGCTGACTTATACCATTTAATAGAGTGACCTTTGAATTGATGTAGTGCAGTGATTCTCAACCAGGGGTAGTTTTGTCTCCCAGAGGATATTTGACAGTGTTTGGAGATATTTTTAATAGGTATAGCTTTGGGAAGGTGATGCTCATGGCTTCTTGTGGGTAGAGATCAGGGATCTGACCTGGATGTTGCTAAGCATCCTATGATGCTTGGAGAGGGGGAGTGAAGGTTGGCCCTTAGCAGTACAGAATTATCTGGTCAAAAATGTCAGTAATGCTGAGGTTGAGGAGCCTGGTTTAGTGGCTTGGAGGCAGTAATCACAAAGCAGTTTCATCTTCTTTCAGTGGATCCTGGCGGAATTGTTTCTTCCTCGGGAATCAGAGCATCTAAAGAAGATGTCAAAGTTGGAAGTATTGGAAGCAAAACTGCCAGTAGGGTTTTAAAGGTGGATACTGAGAGGAACTGCTTCTGTTCTTTATTTTTCAGTTTTATGTACTCTGGCTGTGGAGAAATCAGTATTTGATTCAAAGAGTAAGTGCATTCTCTCAGATAGGAGCACCAGCCTTGAGGAATTGCTTACTTAACTAGTACTTTCTACTAGAACATCTGCTTTTGGGTGATGGACCATGGGGTGAGACCATGCAATATAAGGTCCAGTGTCCATTTGCATTCCTTCTCTTAGGAAATGAGTTCTTTATTCAGATGCACTTTTTTTGTTGTTGTTTTGGTTTTTTTCCAGATAGGGTTTCTCTCTATAGCCTTGGCTGCCCTGGAACTTGCTCTTTAGATCAGGCTGGCCTCCAACTCACAGCGATCCACCTGCCTCTGCCTGCCGTGTGTTGGGATTAAAGGTGAGAGCCGCCGCTGCCACCACCACCCATCTCAGAAGCACTGTTAACAGTATATCTTGTCATAAACAATGTGTCATCTGAGTCCTTTGATGGTGCAGGCAGAAGCATTTCAGGAAGAAATGCAAATCTGTCTAGAACATGTTTAAATGAGCATATGTGCTAGCTCTGTGTGTGTATATACGTATAAGTTAATGTCTCTTTAAAAGCGTATTACTATACTATCATTAGCAGTTAACTATCGTCAGTGTTTTGTGAACATTTTATTTTTTAATTAAGTGGGGGGCGGGGGAGCAAGACCTGGCATGGTACCCTCACCCATAGTCTCAGTACTTGAGATGCTGAGCAGGAAGATTCTAAATTCTGGCCAGCTTGGACTGCATAGTAAAACCCTGTCTCAAAAAGAGAAAGAAAAATATAATAGTTAATGATTATCTGACCAAGAAGTTTCTTATAAATTACAGACTTAAAAAAAAATAAGTTAAATTATCCTTTGAGCAACATAGAGCAGGCTTTCCTAATTCTTTCTCCTTGTTAACCCCTTTGACCAGAGAAAACTTTACACAGCCCAGTAATATAAGTACATAAAATAGGTACATAGATGAAAAACTTATTCCTAATAAATACAAAGAAATTTATTTTAAAAACAATTCTTTGACCTAAATGTGATTTTGCTATTTATGTAAAATAAATGCAAATATGTATACTAGGGCAATGCATTGATTATTTTTGCGTAAAAGTAAACCTTGTAGTATTTGAATCTGTAGGACACAGAGTATCTTTATTGTATTTCAGAGTTGATTGATATTTTGATTTATAATTGTCATGTTGAGAATGCTGGTTTGTATAAACACATATGTAATCCCAAATTACAGAAATATGTTTAGTGTCATTTCAGAAATGGTTGGAAATTCTTTCCTAATTCCAAACTAAAAACTTTGTGTATGTGGGGGGGGGGGGGGCGCGGCACGGCAGTGCTAATGCTAGCAGCTCCTAGAGTGGTTAGAGGTCAGTGTCAGCTGCCTGCCACAGTTCTTAGCCTTGCTCTTTGAGATAGGATCTCCCACTTAAATTTGTAGTTTATCATTTTGAGTAGGCTGGCTGGCCAGTAAGCCTCAGTGATCCACCTGTTTCCCCCCTCAATGCTGAGGTTTCAGATGTGTGCTGTGGATGGTGGGATATAACTCTGATCCTCATATTTTCATGGCAAGTGCTTTACCGTAGACTGACCCAGCCCTAACCTCCTTGAAGAGTTAAGTTTTGAAGTCAGACATTCTTAACACAATTCAATCTAAAGATATACTAATTTGATACTTGTATGCTGAGGGGTCGTGATAGAAAACATGGTAAGTCATTGTTTTCCATAATTAAAACATTGTGTTTCTATAAGAGCAGAAAATTTGTATGGATAATGAAAAGACCACACTTCGAGCACAGTCATTCAGACCTGATCCAAGGTGTTCTGAGTGTGTTACAGTGGCATGTGCAGTTCAAAGCCCACATCGTTGTGTGTTTCCAAGGCTGCAGTGAAGTTCAGTGGTGCAACAGGAGAATGCTGCCAACTCATCTTTGGTTGTTGCACCTGAGAAAGTTTTCACTGTTGTCGGAGTTTTCATGACCTCGTGACTCATAGTTTAAGAAGTAGCTGGGAGCTACACTAAGTGTAAGCTAGTGAGTTTTGAATTATATAATTTTTACCCATACAAATTTATCATTATTGGCCAGGTGGTGGTGGCAAACACCTTTAATCCCAGCACTCGGGAGGCAGAGGCAGGCGGATCTCTCTGAGTTCGAGGCCAGCCTTGTCTACAGAGCAAGATCCAGGAAAGGCGTAAAGCTACACAGAGAAACCCTGCCTCGAAAAGCCAAAAACCAACCAACCAAACAAACAAAAAAACTTTCTCATAGCGTACCAAATTTTAAAATTTTCGTATTTTATGTGTGTGAGTTTTTAGCCTGCATGTGTGTCACCATGTTTGTGTGTACTTGGTGAATGCAAAGGTCAGAAGAGGACACTGAATCCCCTGGAACTGGAGTTACAGACAGCTAAGAGCTGCCATGTGGGTGTTGGGAATTGAACCCAGGTCTTCTGCAAGAACAGAAGGTGCTCTTAACAGCTGAGCCGTCTTTCCAGCTCCTAGTCTACCAAATTTCATCAGACTTCTCTTTTTTTTTTAACCAGGCCTGGTAATTTTCAATTGTAGCGTTATGTATATATGTTTCAGAAGAATAATATAGGTAATTGGGCTAAGAGCATCCACCTAGCCAGAACCTGTCTAGCCTGCCTGCTAAAGCATAGTGAGAATCTGGAAAGACTTGGAACTGAAGAACTTAAAACTGTAAAGTTCTTCTCTTCAAAGACCTATTAAAACATCATAACCACTTATAAAAACTTTATTGCTTATTAGGGGTAGGAAATTTTATTTTTAGAACTCCAAAACCGTTTTTGGCTAATTATCTTTTCTATTAAAAATATTCCAGAAAGGCGAAGATTTGCTTTCCCCTGACTGTTGTCTATGGGCCGTGTACATAGAGGAGACTCAGCATTACTGAATTCGTTTATGAAGTACGATTTTCTGTGCTCTCCAAGAGAACTGTCTGGCATATGACAAGTCTTATCAGATTACCTATAGCTCTTCATTTTTAAAAGTTTATATTTTTATTTACTTTTGTATGTGTGGGGGAGGTGAGCACATGTGCCACAGCATGTTAGTGGAGGTCAGAAGGCAGCTGTGGGTTGGGTTTTTGCTCCCACCATGTTTTCTTGGGGACAAACTCAGGTTCTCAGACTTGTGCATTAGCACCTTTGTCCACTGGACCAGCTTGCTGGCTCTTCTTCCCCATTCTCATCTTATTCTAACCAAATCATCATCAATACAATTATTTGGCTTTTTAAGAAGTAAATAAAAATTTATATCAATACTTGTAGATTAGAGTTTGGTTGAATTCTAGAAAAATTATGCCTTTCAAATATGGTACATGTAGCCTGGAAATGGTGATGTATGCACACCTTTAATCCCAGCACTCAGAGGCAGAGGCAGGTGGAACTCTGTGAGTTCAAGGCTAGCCTGGTCCAGGACAGCCAGGGCTATACAGAGAAACCCTGTCTTGAGAAAACAAACTGACAAATAAATAATAAATATGGTCCATGTATTAACTAATAGGAGCCTCTTTTTACTAGGTCAAACTAAGTCAAAACAATTTGATCCAGTATTTATGGTTTTAATCTATATGTTGTATCATGAATAAATGTTTCTAAATGCAGTTTGGGACCTAGAATTTGAGAAGACTTTTTATTTTCTTGAAATAATCACAAAATATAGTGGATCCTCTAAAATGTCACGGAACATTTTAAAATAGAGAGGTTTCAACTACAATTCAGATGTTGGAAACTTTTTTCTGGGAGTGATTTATTTTGATTTTCTTATTTTACAGAAATCACTGTAGTCTGAAGAATGCCCTATTAATCCTGCAGACACAGCACAATTCTAGCTGAGATGGTTTGGAACAGGCAGTTGACTGTTGAATTGAAATTTCAAGTTTGACCTTATTTTGCATGTGACAGCGACTCATTGAAAAGCTTTAAGTATGAATGGTATGGTCACAAGTTTTAAAAAGCTCCTTTATGATTCTCCTGGAGATGGATTTGAGGGGACAGTGTTAAAGACAATGAGAATAAGAAATTGTTGTAATGAGACTGAAGCTCTGAAGTAGGGAATTGATCGTAGGAATTTCGGGGGCCTAAATGTGAGATTTGTATAGGAGATGATATTAGAGGGCTTGAGCTAGATGATTAAATAAGGACTGGAAGAAACTAAAGGGAGTAAGTTAGTTGAGAATAGGGAGAAGTTGTGAATGATGGGGCTCTTTTTTTTTTTTAAGTTCTGCTGATGCATGTTCATATATATGCAGGTGTGCACGTGTGTGGAGAGCAGAGGTCAACCTAAGGTACCATTCTTCAGGAACTATCCATCTTTTAAAATTTCTGTTTATTTATTTTATTTATTTATTTTTTGATAATTTTATACCTGAACCCCTCTCCCCAATCCTCTCTCACCTTCATGTCCCCTCTCTCTCTCTCTCTCTCTCTCTCTCTCTCTCTCTATCTATCTCCCCCTCCCCCCCCTCTCTCAAGTAACCCACTGAGTCCAGTTAGTGATGCTGATATGCATGTTGGTATAGGACCATATATTGGCATAGACAGCCTATCATGGACCACACTTGAGAAGAAAACTCTCCCTCCCTGTCTTGTCTGTTGTGGTTTGTTGTTTGGTTTTGTTGTTTGTTTTTGTCTGCTCAACACAAGCTAGAGAGTTAGCTGGAAAGAAGACTCTCAGTTGAGAAGGTACCTCCCTTGGATTGCCTCTAGGCAAGCCTGATTAACAATTGATATGGGAGGGGCCAGCCCCGTTTGATTGGTGCCAGCACTGGGCAGGCGGTTCTGAATTGTATAAGAGAGCAGGTTGAGCCGGGTGGTGGTGGTGGTGCACGCCTTTAATCCCAGCACTCGGGAGGCAGAGGCAGGCGGATGTCTGTGAGTTTGAGGCCAGCCTGGACTACAGAGTGAGTTCTAGGAAAGGCGCAAAGCTACACAGAAAATCCCTGTCTCAAAAAAAAAAAAAAAAAAGAAAAAAAAAAAAAAAGAAAAAAAACCCCAAAAAAACAAAAACCAAGAAAGCAGGTTGAGCAAGCCATGAGAAACAAGCAAGAAAGCAGCATTCCTCTATGGTTTTTGCTTCAGTTCTTGCCATCAGGTTTCTACTTTGAGTTCCTGCCCTGACCCCTCAAGTGATGGAGTGTGACTTGAGAGTTGTAAGATGAAATAAACTCTTCCTGAAGTTGCTTTTGGTCATGGTATTTTATCATAGCAATAGAAAGCTAATTAAGACTTGCTTTTTTTCCAACAGTGTCTCTCACTGGGACCCGGGACTGGAAGATTAGGATAGGCTACTAGCCAGTGAGTGGCTGGGGTCTGTCTGTTTCCACCTTCCCAATGCTAGGATGCAAGTATCCCCCTTTGGCTAGATACCCCTTCCTCTTTGATTGTGGTGTTGGAGATGGAACTCAGAACCTGTTCATGCTCGGCAAGTGTTCTCCCATTAAACCACATCCTCAGCCTTTAGCATCTTCATCAGGAGATTTGAACAATACATTGTTTTATTTGGCTTGACTGTATGTTGACAAATTCTCAATTTCGCTCTTCCCCCTTCAATTGTTAAATTGTTTGCTTATGGTCTAGAGCATGATTCTCAACCTGTGGCAAACCTTTATTTCCCAAAATATTTACATTACAATTCATAACAGTAAAATTACAGTTATGAGGTAGCAACAAAAATAATTTTATGGTTAGGGTGGGGTCACCACAACATGAGGTCACAAGCATTAGGAAGGTTGAGAACCACTGGTCTAGGGGAACTTTTCCTTCTCTATAATTTCATTTGTTGGTTAGTTTTCAGGTAAATTAAATTAAATTAGTTTTCAGGATGAATGTATTATGTAAAACACATGTTTTTTGAGCAGGGATGTAGCTTAGTGTTAGAGTGAAAGGACAAGGGTTTGAGTTTGATCTTGCACTGCAGAAATGTGTGTTTTGTTATTTCCACCAATCAATCTCAGTCTCTCTCTCTCTCTCTCTCTCTCTCTCTCTCTCTCTCTCTCTCTCTCTCTCTCTTCTCTCACACACACACACACACACACACACACACACACACACACACATTTGGTTTATTTTTTATGTTTTGGTTCTGAGGCATGGTCTTGTAGCTCAAGATGACCTTGAATTGACACATATCTGAGGATTATTTTGACTCCTAATCCTTCTACCTTCACCTCTAAATGATAGGAGACAGGCATGTGCTACTGTTGTAGAAACAGTATATCTTCCCAGTGAGAAATCACTCTGTACACAGAGAAATTAATCAAGGAAAAGCTCTTTAATAGCACTTGTCCAGCTCTGCTCAGAGAGGAGCCAATCTCAAATAGAAGATTTTACTAACTTATGTACACATTAGGCTTATACATTCCACATACTTGTCATACTTAAATCCCTTCTAGGACCCAGCCCCAGGTTACACCTTTGAACAATTTAAACACAGGCAGGATCCTGCAAGTCTGGCTACTTGTGCAGATGGAGGATTTACACAGCATTGTCAGACTTAGAAGTACACCAGTGTTGTTCTTTTCAAATAGTTGTTGCCCAGAGTCAGCTTGCCCACCTGGCAGAATGAATGTTTTTTCTGTTAAGAGCACAGGGGACTGACTCAGTGGCAGACTAGGCAGGCTAGCTGTGACCCTGTACTGCCCCTAGAGCCATGTTCTTTGTATGGGCCTGGGCCTAATGGCTGCTTCTAAGTCAGACTTGTCTCCTTTGGCTGTGGAACCTCATTGGAGGTCAGTCTTTTTTTTTTTTTTTTTTTTTTTTTTGGTTTTTCGAGGCAGGGTTTCTCTGTGTAGCTTTGCGCCTTTCCTGGGACTCACTTGGTAGCCCAGGCTGGCCTCGAACTCACAGAGATCCACCTGGCTCTGCCTCCCAAGTGCTGGGATTAAAGGCGTGCGCCACCACCGCCCGGCTGTAATAAATACTTTATAGTCAACTTTACTGCAGGTTTCTCATGTACACTCAGGACATGGAGGAGACGGGGGAAGGGAAAGAAACTTTTTAATGGATGCAGAACACACAGGATCTCAGTATATCCCTGGCTCCTAACTTGTAAATCCACCTGCCTCAGTTCCTTTCATTGAGCCCAGCCCCCCCCCCCCATTGACTATAATGGGATTATTTGACATGATGATGTTAAAGGTAGACTAGTGTGGTAGTGTGAATGTAATTGGCCCCCATAAGTTTATAGTGAGTGGCACTATTAGGAGGTGTGGCCTTGTTGAAGGAGGTGTGGCCTTGTTGGAGGTAGTGTGTCACTGTGGAGGTGGGCTTTGAGGTTTCATGTGCTAAAGCCATGCCCAGTGTCTTGGACCAGTCAGCTCCTTCTCCAGCACCATGTCTTCCTACACACTTCCGTGTCTCACTATGGTAATGATGACTGAACCTCTGAAACTGTAAGCCACCCAATGAAATATTTTCTTTATGAGAGTTGCCGTGGTCTGTTCACAGCAATAGAAACCCTAACTAGACAGCTAGTTAAAAACAGATTGATATCTCAGTGTGAAGTTGAAAGGGCTTCTAGACTTAGGCCTGGAAGTTAAACTTGGCTCTGCTCTCCATGATTATTCCAAGTTTATTTTAATCTGATTCTTGCTCTTTTATGAATGAAGTTCTCTTTCATTCAGCCTGATAAATAACATGGCTATTAGGACACCATTAAATAGTTCCAGCTTCTTGTTTGAGTCAAGTTGTAAACTTTGTGTAGTGGCAGGTGCTTAAACTGTTATAAATGCCACATGACAGCTAGCACATAGCATCTCTGTTAGTCAAAACCTGTTTTCTCAACTACTGTAAAGGTGGTCAAACCTAGATGAGAGTCTTTACTGTTGCTTTTCTGTAGTTTTAATTGATTACAATTGATAAATTGTGAACTCTGCTATTGTAATTTTGAATCCCACTTGTGCACAGCATCATTCTCAGTGTTTGCATTCCTCTGGTGTTTACCCTAATGTTGGCAACTTGTATTCTCAATTTATCACTTCTTTATTTTGCTCCAGTGTGTGTAAAATCTTAAAACACTTGAACTCCACTTGCCCTAGTTACTTGTGCCTCTTGGTAATATGTTGTCTCTTTTTCTCTGGAAAACGTGATTTCTGCTTTTGTACCTTTAGTGTTTTCCATTGTCTCTTCCTCATTGAATCAAACCTCCCTGTCTGCTGGTGTCCCACCTCCTGACCTTCCCCACCCCAATCCCCAGTTCCGAAGTTGGAGTTCCCCTCAGGGATGGGCATATTCCTAGTGTCTGTATTCACAAATGTCTTTATTGTACCTTTCTTCTTAGCAGACATTTCCATGGAATATACAGTTCTTGGATAATGGTAATTTTCTCTCGGGACAGGGACTTTGTCCCCTGCCTTCTGGCTTCCTTTGCATTTGGCAAAAACTTAGGTGCCAGCTGGGTGTTGGTGATGCACACCTTTAACCCCAGCACTCAGGAGGCAGAGGCAGGAAGATGTCTTTGAGTTTGAGGCCAGCCTGGTCTACAGAGCGAGTTCCAGGACAATCAAGGCTACACAGAGAAACCATGTCTCTAAAACAAACAAAAACAAAACAAGAAAAATTTTGAATCTCCTATGTTAGCTTTAAACATTTAACTGTCCCAGTTTGACATTTATAAATCTGATTAAATGTCTTCAGCCTTTCTTGTCAATCTTTTAAATAATCATGAATTTCACTCCCCCTTTCCTACATGTGGTGGCCAGAGGTTGATGTTGGGGGTCTTCCTCAATTGTTCTACCTTATTTTTTGGCATAGATGTTTGACTGATGGGCTGGCTAGTAAGCTCCAGGGATCCTCCTGTCTCTGCTTCCCAGTACTGGGATTATAGGTGGGTGTCACTGTGCTCAGCTTTTGTATAGGTTCTGGAACAGTCAAACTCAGGTCTTGCCAGCATTGTACTAACTGAGCCATCTCCTCAACCCTCCATTTTCATTTTAACTTCAATGATAGGATATCTTATTTTTAATATGATAGAAGAGAGAAAGATTTTAAAATTTGTTGGCTTTTTAAATAATAATATTAGGAATTTTTTTTTTCTGAGTGAAGATAATTGAAGCATTGACTGAACTGGTGGTCTGGAAGCACCTTGTTTGGAAGGTCCCTTTGTCCCTTTAGGCTGCTGTAGCAAAGTCAGAAGGGTAGGAACTGTCTTAACAGCTGACGTTATCCATCATATGCTGCTGACTGAGAGATGCAGCAGTGTTGGTGTCTGTCAAAGGGCCCATGCCTCATAAATGTACTTTCTTGTCCTTTCTCTGCATGGGCCCATTTTTATTTTTGTGCTGCTGGAGATTAAACCCACGGCCTTCACATATGCTAGACAAACCCTCTACCATTGAGTTACTCCCTAGCTCTTGGTTTTTTAAGGTGATATCCCTTAGGTTTTGCTTCTTGAACTTGCTGTGTGGCCGAAGATAGCCCTTAACTCATAGTCCTCTTCATTCTGCCTACCCAGGTGTTAGGATTAGAGGTGTGAGCCATCATGTTTACTTCTCTTGGACCTCTCAAAGACATAATCATTCCATGACATAATTACCACTCTATCTTGTAAAACTATTGCATTGAGGGCTAAGTTTCAACAGATAAATAGGGGTGATGTAAAGCAAACATTCAGACCATAGTATTTTTCTCATTGCCCTTTAAAATTCATGTTTTTCTCATATGTAGGTAGAGTACATTTGCTCTTTTCTAGTAGCACCAGGAGTCTGAATTGTTCTCAAGTCCTCGAGTGTCATTTCCATATCATCTCAGTGAGACATCGGTGAGATTCAAGATACTGTATCGGTATCATCTCAGTGAGACATAGGTGAGATTCAAGATACTGTATCAGTATCATCTCAGTGAGACATCGGTGAGATTCAAGATATTGTATCAGTATCATCTCAGTGAGACATCGGTGAGATTCAAGATATTGTATCAGTATCATCTCAGTGAGACATCGGTGAGATTCAAGATATTGTATCAGTATCATCTCAGTGAGACATTGATGAGATTCAAGATATTGTTCATCTGGAGGCAAATTGTCCAGCTGGGAATTCGTGAAATGTAGTTATCTGCTTCTAAGATACAAGGATGGGACAGGCAGAGGCTAGATCTATTCCCAAAAGATGAGAAGTAGGAAGTCTAAAACCCAACAACACAAACAGTGAGTGTATCTTAAGGCTCAAGAATAACTAGTTTTACTCCACATCTTGTCTTTCACATACCTTGAGGTGGAGTTTGGGCTTTCAAAGCTCTTGACAGCCTTGGTGTTGATGGCTTGCTGGATGGGTGCAATCTGTGTGGCATGGGTTGGGATGCTGGCCTGTGACTCTTCCAGGCTATAGTTCTAAGTTTGGCTACCCAAACCCTTCTTTTGACATGATTTTTTCCAAGTTTTGGCATTTTGAGCCTGTGACAGGAGAAGTAGCACCTAGCTATAATTCCCGGAGATGCTTTTGTGGTCATTCTGTTATTTTGATGTTTCACACCTGGCTTAACATCAATCTGTTAAAAGCATGTTGTCACATAACTCTTGGGTTGCTTTCCCAGACATACATTTTCATTTTTTTACAACATGGCCAAAATGAGTAATATCCAATATATTTGCTTCCCTTTTGATTAGAAATTTCATCTCTAAGTAGTTTCTCTCTTTGAATTTACTGTATGCAGTCAAGAGAAACCATACTGTTCTTTCTGCTTTTGTTTAGATATTTCATCAGCCAAACAACTAATTTTATCACTCATAAGTTCTAGTTCTACTTTCTGTAAAACACCAGGACATGAACACAGTTCAGACTGGGTCTTTGCTTCCTTTTAATTTTATTTTTCAGTATTGGAGGTGAAACCCAGGGCCTTGAGCATAGTAGGCAGTTCTCTACTATTGTGCTGTGTCTCGCTGTCTTTGCCTTTTTGTAACAAGGGTCTGTGTTCTTCCCGTTGGCAGTGACATAGTCCTCATTTCTGAGACCTCATCAGAATGACCTTTACTGTTCATATTTCTATCAACATTTCATCCCAAAGCATTTCTGTAATCTCTGAAAAGACAGAGCCATTCTGTACGGTTCTCTTCTGTGCCTTCACGTCAGAGGCATCCTGAAAGCTCTGCTCACAGTGACAAGGCCTTTGCTACATGCTTGTCTCGATTCTTCTAGCTTGTGCCCATTGCCCTGTTGCAAAGCTGCTTCTGTAGTTCATAACAACAGCTCTACTCTTTGGTCCTACGTTCTGTCTTTGTGCTGCTCTAACAAAGTATGGAGATTGAGGAAACAGTAAAAGTCGTAGGTGTGAAAGCCTGTCTGTGCTTTCTTGGTGTATTTTCACCATGTATAATAATTCTCAAGAAATTCTGTTACACCTTTTCATGATATACCAGTGGTTTATATTGTTTTTGTTACTTTCTTGGGATTTTTTTTGAGATGGGCTCTCCATATTTTACCCAGAGGACACCAAGCATACACATGTAGGTAAAATACCCATATACATAAAATAAAAATAAATAAATCTTGGGGGACTGGAGAGATGGCTTAGTGGTTAAGAGTACTGGCTGTTCTTTTAGAGGACCCAGGTTCAAATCCCAGAACCTGCATGGAGACTTACAACTCTTCTTCACTGTTTGCATATGGTGCACAGACAAGAAACTCACATTTAAAATAATTTTTTTTTTTAATCTTTGGTTTTTTGAGACAGGGTTTCTCTTTGTACCCTTGGCTGTTCTTGAACTGTAGATAGGCTGGACTTGAACTCACAGAGATCTGTCTGCTTCTGCCTCCTGAGTGCAAGGATTAAAGTCATACACCACCACCACCCCGCTTAAATAAATCTTTTAAAAAAAAGATTATGTGAAATGTGTTTGTACAGTTTATAGCTAAACAATAGTACTGTGGACTCATATTTTGATTAGGGAAGAACATTACTGGTATCTTAAACTCTTTGACTTAATCACATTTTTGTGTGTGTGTGTGTGTGTGTGTGTGTGTGTGTGTGTGTGTGTGTGTGTTCGAGACAGGGTTTCTCTGTGGCTTTGGAGCCTGTCCTGGACTAGCTCTGTAGACCAGGGTGGCCTCACAGAGATCCACCTGCCTCTGCCTCCTGAGTGCTGGGATTACAGGCGTGTGCCACCCGCCTGGCCACATTTTTCATTTTTTTTTTTTAACTCACTATCCTGAACTGTGTTTAGAAAATTTCTTTGCTTTATAGTATCTCTCTAAACAATGTATTGGTTTGTTTCCTTGTCTTTGACTTTTTTTTTTCATTATTGAGTAATACTATAGGTATTCTTATGTCTTTCATAGGTGTTTTGAGTGTCTTCTGTGTTCTTGTGTACAGTTCATTTCACTACTGCTACAAAGTATTTCATATTTCACCATTTATGCTTTTAGTATGATAAACATTTAGTATGCACAGTCTCTCCTTCCCTCCTCTTTTCTGGTGGTGCTGGGGATCAAAGACTGGGGACTTGCAAGTATTCCACTTCCGGGCTACACTCGAGTTGGCAGTGTATTTTGCTGTTACTAACAGTGTTGCTTTTGACCACTCTTGCACATCTCTCCTGAGCTTTTAGGAGTTGAGAATATATGTCTAGTAGTAAACCTGCTCAGTTTGGGGATAGATGGGTGTGTTCAGAAAATGCCAAATTGTTCTTAAAAGTCACTGGTTTTTCTCCTTGTACTGCAGTGCAAGATACCTCCAGCATGTCTTCCTGGTGCTCAGGGTCCTTGGCAGTACTTGGAGTTGTGTATTTAGCATTTGTATATACCTGCTTGGTAATATATTACTTTTTCCCAGTCAATAGGAAAAGATTACTTTAGTCATAGTCCATAAATTTAGATGTTGGCATCTCATTTTTTTTCAATTCTTAAATGTATTTTATTGTTTCATGCGTATGAGTGTGTTGCTTGCATGTATGTATGTGTACATTGTGTAACACGGAGGTCAGAAGAGAGCATTAGATCCTTTCGGACTGGGATTACAGACAGTTGTGAGCCATTGTGTAGATGCTGGGAACTGAACCCTGGTCCTTTGCAAGAGCAACAAGTGCTATAATTGCTGAGCCAATCCTCTGATTCCCAATTTTTCTTTTAAAAAAATTGTAATTATAAGTGTGTGTGTGTGTGTGTGTGTGTGTGTGTGTGTGTGTGTTTACACAGTTTGTTAGCTGCCTGAGATGAATCGGGGAACTGAACTCGGGTCCTCTACAAGAGTAAGCACATGTTCTTACCCACTGAAATATCTCTCTAGCCTAACTTTTTATTATTTTTTAATTCTAGGTATTTTCATTTTTTTATTATGATTTCTTCTTTTACCCAGGGCGTTCTATTATCTTTGAGATATTTTTCTAGTTATCTTTTGGTTATTTATTTATTTATTTATGATTTTTTTCAAGATAGGGGTTTCTCTGTGTAGCCTTGGCTGTTCTGGAAAACCTTCTGTAGACCAGACTGGCCTCAAACTCAAGAGATTCGCCTGTCTCTGCCTCCTCAGTGCTAGGATTAAAGGTGTGTGCCACCACCACTGTGTAGCTTTATTTATTAATTTACACTTTAATATACAAGATCTAGCCGGCTGACTTTTTACTTTGTAATTTTGAAACAGATTCTAAGTTTCTTGGACTTGCTTTGAACTCACTCTAGCATAGGCTGGTGTTTAAGTCATTGCTGTCCTGTTTCAGCCTCCTTAGTAGCTGGGATTACAAGTCTGTACCATGTTTAGTTTAAAAAACAACAGGCATTTAATATCTCAAAGTTCTGCCCTTCCAAAATCCATGAGTGGCTTAATGAAGTGTTTTTGTTTTTATTTTTTGAAACAGGGTTTCTCTGTGTAAACACTCTGCTGTCCTGTAACTTGCTCTGTAGGCCAGGGTAGCCTCGAACTCACAAAGATCCGCCTGTCTCTGTCTCCCTAGTGCTGGGATCCAAGGTTTGCACCACCACTGCCTGACAATGAAGTGGATTTTATTTTTTCAGTGAAGTGTTTTTTTGCTCATAGTTTTTTTTTTTTTTAAGATTGCAGACAAGTTGCAGTCATCTGGAGACTTGACTTGTACTATAGCACTCACTTTCAAGTGAAATCATTTCCATTTTTTTGCTAGCTGCTTGCAAAAGGGCTCAGTTCCTTTTGATAGGCCTGCTTGTCACATGACAATTGGTATTCTGGAAGGCAAATGTTTTGAGAGAATCAGAAGCCACAGTTTCTTTTAGACCCTTGGAAGTTGATGTACCCTAACTTCTGCTATCTTATATTACCCATGCAGAACAATTTTCATATAAGGTTCAAGAATTATACGTGATTATAGACATTATAAGGTAGGAATAATTATGGGCCATCTTGGAGTCTAGTTGGTCATGAAATTCATTTTTATAAAGATTTATATGTTCTTGAAAATTAATGTATAATCTCCTCTAGTTCTTGAGTATGATTTTTATGTGTTGTTTTGGTCAAGTTTAATAATTAAGCAGTTTAGCATTTCTAAATTATGATTTCTTTGCTCACTACATTGTGTAACTGAAAGAGATAAATGTTAGACAATCTTGCACTGGATTTGATTTTTTTCTTCTTTTATTCATGTGTGTGTAGTATGTGCACACATGCCTGTGCCTATGCATGTACATCCACAGAGGCCAGAGGAGGATGTTGAATGTCCTGCTCTATCTGCCTAATTCCTTTGACACCGGGTTTCTCACTGAACTTAGAGCTAGGCTGGTGGCCAGCAAGCCTCAGCGATCCTTCTGTCTTTTCCCTGACAGCAGTGAGGTTAGAGGTACATGCACAATAAGGTCCGGCTTTTGCCTGGGATCAGGACAGAACGCAGGCCCCATGCTTGCACAGCAGGCATTCCTACTTTCTGAGCCGCTCTGTCCAGATACTGGATGTGTCAGTTTTGTTGTGTGTGTGTGTGCTGTTAGATGCACGGAAGGTAGAATGCCATGCTGTGAAGTCATCTTTTGTTTCGTTACTCTTTCTCTCCCTCCTCCTCTCCTACCTCCATGTGCTGGACAAGCCACCTACCACTGAGCTACATGCGTTCCACTTCCTGTTCAGTTTTCTTCAGTATTTGGTGGATCTTTTTCCGTTCACTGACCATGAATCTTTCTGTGTTTGTGTTAGAAGTTTTTCGTATAAATAGTACTTGTGAAACTAGTTTGACTTTTTCCTTCCAACTGGAGTGTTTATTTTATTTACACTAGCCAGGATTACTGGTATATTGAACTTAGTTCTGCTACTTATTATAAGTCTTTTTTCACCCCCCTCCTTGAATATGACTTTTCTTTTAGGCTTATTTTTTCTTCTGCTTGAAGCATGTTCTTTAGAACTATTTTAAATAAGAGTCTATTGCAGTAATTGCTCTTTTTCTTTTCTTAAAAATATCTTAATTTCCTCCTTATTCCTGAGTCATAATTCCACCATTATGTAGAAATCTAGGCAGTTATTTTTCTCTTCAGTATGTTAAAGGTACCATTTCCTTTTTTACTGTTGTTATTGTTGAGAAGTCAGTTGTCGTTAGAATTGCCAGAATGATATTTTTCTCTCTGGCTGTTTTTAAGTCTTATCTTTTTTCACCTTCAATGTTACATTGATCTGTGTGAGTGTGTGTGCGTGCACACAGGTGTATAGGTCAGATGACAGCTTTCATCAGTCCACCATGTGGGTTCTGGGGATCAAATGCAGGTCGTTGGGCCTGAGGAGCATGGACATTACTGAGTCATTTTGTTGGCCCATCTTTGTTCATTAGCCCATGTTTTGTTCTTTGTTGCTGTGTAGTTTCATGAAAATGTTTTAGAGGGATGCATGCGTGCGTGCGTGCGTGCGTGCATGCACATGTGTGTGTGAGTGATTTTAAAATTCCTTGATTTGGAGATTAAAAGCATATGCTACCATGCCCAGCCCATTCTCTTTATTTTTGAAATACCATCTTTTAAACTTTCTTTTTTTTTTGGAGCTGAGCACTGAACCCAGGGCCTTGTGCTTGCTAGGCAAGCGCTCTACCACTGAGCTAAATCCTCAACCCCTTTTAAACTTTAAAACTGTCTTATTTTTGAGACAAGGTCTTACTGTGTAAGTCAAGGCTGTCCTCAAACACTGTATCTCCTTGCCTTTTTCTTCTGAATGTCTGGCATTACAGGTGGGCACCATCATGCCCTTCATGAATATCTTCTAGATATTAATAAGTAACAATCTGAGATATTTTCTTAATCGTACAGTATTGATTTGTGTTTGCTTGAATGTTCTGTTTTATATTAACAGATTTTGCTTTTGTTTGATGGTTCAAGGCTGTGTGTGTTTTATTTATTTTTTTTGAGACAGGGTTTCACTATGTAGCCCTGGCTGGCCTAGAATTCACAGAGATATGCTGGTCTCTGCCTCTGAATTCTGGAATTAAAGGTATGTGCTACCATACCCAGCTATCTTATCTTATCTATGTATCTATCTTTTTAAAGATTTATTATTTTTTGAGTTATGTGTATATGTGGATTTGTCTGTGGGTATGTGTACCTGAGTGTGGGTACCCGTGGAGGCCAGAGGTACTGGATCCTCCTGAGAGTGTAGTTACTGGCTCTAGGCGTGGGTGCTGGGAAACAAACCAGTAAGTGCTGTACACCATTGAACCATCTCACTTGCCTTCTAACTTTATTTTTAATTTTTGTGGTGCTGGGGACTGAATGCAGGACCTGGCACATGATAGGCAAGCCTTTCACCATTAGATACATCCTCCTCCCCATTCTCATTTTAGTATCTTCACAGATCTTAAATGTTCTTACCCTTTTTCTCTTACCAAAGGTAATTATGTTGGGTGTTGAATGCATTGTTTAACTTGATTATTGTCATAGTTATTCTTCTATTGCTGTGATAAAGCACAGTGACCAAAGCAGTTTATAAAAGAAACAGTTTAGTTTGGCTTATAATTTCAGAGAATTAGAGTCCATGATGTCAGAGTGAAGGAACAGCTAAGAGATCACACACATATTGATCCATAACCCTGGGACAGAGAGAGAGAGAGAGAGAGAGAGAGAGAGAGAGAGAGAGAGAGAGAGAGAGAGAGAGAGCGAGCGCGAGCTGGGAATCTCAGGAGTCTTTTGAAACTTGAAAGCCCACTCCCAATGACACACCTCCTCCAGCAAGGCCATGTCTCATCCTTTCTAAACAGTTCTACCAACTGGGAACCAAGTATTCAGATTTATGAACCTTTGAGGATAATTTCATTCAAACTGCCACAATTGTGGTTATGATTTTTCAGGATACTGAAATCATGTTATAAAAGTTACATAAAATTTTTATTTGCTAATTATGCCTTAGTAAAGTGGGAAAACAAATGTAAAAGTCTACTCTTTAGTGAGGGTTCATTGGGAGCTTTTGTGTATGTGCCTGTAGGGCAGGTTGGTAGGGAGCAGGTTGGTCGGGCAACTTCGTAGTTGTTGATCCTCCAAATGTAAGTCTTTCTGTGAAGATTCCACTTTGTCTCGGAGAATATGCCTTACTGGTTGCCTGGGAAGTAATGGTTGATTAAAGGATTAAGCCAAGAGGCTGGTAGTTTATAGTACAGAAATTTTCACATATTAAGGAAGTAATAGGATTATGGTGGAAAAGTTATTTTATAATTCAGGTTTTAAAATATAGGCAAAGGAAATGATTGTTCAATCTTTCCCTCTGAATTCACTGAACTGTCTGTACTTTAGTCTGCAGACTAGCAGGGACCGCCTGTTGCTCTTGGACCACAGTTTGAGGCACACTGCCCTGGGTAATAAAAAGGTAGTTGTTAAAGGCAGGAGGAAAGTCAGTGTAATGTAAATGGTTTATTCTTTTACTCAACAAACATTAATTAATTGCCTTAAAAAAAAAACCCTCCTAATCAAAGGATAAAATAGCTTCTGAGAAAGATAACTTTCTTGCTCCCATGGAACTTAGAATGCATGAGTGATATGCATTAAATAGTTTATCATCTAGCAAATTGTATTTATTAGAAGAATCATGTAGACATACTGGGGATGTAGCTTAGTTGATAGTACTTGCTTAGTATGCACGAAGCTGTAGGTTTAATCAGTGGCATCTATAAAATTGGGCATGGTGGTACATGCCAGTAACTTTGGCAATTAGGAGGTGGAGGCTGGAGGATCAGAAGTTCAAGGTCATCCTTGGCTGAAATAGTGAGTTTGAGTCTGGGATACATGAGACACTAGAAAAAAAATTTTTTTCTTGAGCAAAATAAATTTTAAAAAGGTAAGATCATTTAAATTTTTCTTCTATGGGTTTCTTTTCAATGAGCACTTACTATTTGTGGGGAAAAGTGAATTAAACTTTAAAAATATATTATGCTATATTATAAATATCTTTGGATATAATAGAATATTTAGATATCTTTGGGTAGTAGAATATAAAGAGTTTAGACTACATGAAGAAAAATAATTCCCTTTGAATTATCTGTATTTACAACAAATTATGATCTACTTAAGATAAAAGATCTTAACAAGTAGGGATTTATTTAAAAGAAAGCCTAATATTAAGCAAAGCACTGTGAACAATGGGTAGTTTGTTTCTAGTTTCACTCAGAAATTCTTCAAAAGGTCACAGGCTAAAACGTTTGCTTCTGTGTACATTCTAATGAGTTTCTAAAAGGCCTTTCAGACTATAATGGGGAGTAGAAATGACATTACATTTCACTTAGTGTACATACAGGGAAAAAAACAAAGAAAATAAGCCTATGAGGAGGAAAAGCACTCGACATGTTGTCTTTACATATCAGGAAACAAACACATTAAGAAATGGTATTGCACCGGACGGTGGTGGTGCAAGCCTTTAATCCCAGCACTTAAGAGGCAGAGACAGGCGGATCTCAGTGAGTTTGAGGCCAGCCTGGTCTACAAAGAGAGTTCCAGGACAGCCAAGACTGTTACACAGAGAAACCCTGTCTGGAAAAACAAAAACGAAAACAAACAAAAAGAAAGTGTATTGGACTGGAAAATAGGCTGAGTTGTTGAGAGCACTCATTGCTGTTCCGGAGGACCTAGTTTGGTTCCCAGCATCCACATGGCAGCTTATGGCCATCTTTAAACTCCAGTCCCAGGGGTTCTGACTTCCTTTTCTGGCCTCCAAGGACATTGCAAGCATTATTAATCCATTACAAAATTAAAGTATAACCCCGGAATATTGTAGCTGGTTATATTAAGCACGTTCCCCCAGAGTATTCTGTGTCTTTGGTTACATATTACATACATAATAGTGCTTTATGTAGTGCTTAATAAACTTAAAAATTGTGAAGTTTTCTTTTCATTTTAATGTCATTTTAAGTATACAATTGGCAATCAAACAAAATTAGTATTCCTATAACAAAGTTAAATGAAAAAGGTAAGCCAATTGCCAATTGCTAAGCCAGGAATAAATGGTACAGGATATGGCCAAACTAATAGTATGTGAATCACTAAAGTTGGGCAGAATGGGAAACAACCTAAAATTTAATACTGAGCTCATAAAACAGATATTACATAATCATTTAAAAATAATATAGATATTATAAAGACATCTGTAGGCAAAGGTATTAGCATGGAGCCAAACTAATTTTTGTCAAGAAATGAATTCTAGCTTTACTCTCCCCTGAATGCTTGAGCTTTAGTTTATTCATTTTCCTGCTATACTGAATTTACAGCTACCCAAATTTTATACACAGAGTCTTTGATCCCCTTCCCTTCCCTCCCCTCCCCTCCCCCCTCCCCTCCCCTCCCCCATTCTCCTTTCCTTTCTCCCTTTCTCCCTCTCCGTTTTTTTTTTTTTTTTTTTTTTTTTTTTTTTTTTTTTTTTTTAAAGACAGGGTTTCTCTGTGTAGCCCTGGCTGTCCTGAAACTTGCTTTGTAGACCAGACTGGCCTCTGCTTCCTGAGTGCTGGGATTAACCATGTCCAGCAAGAAGCCTTGATTCTTCAAGAACCTATTTATACTCAATTCACAAATGAAGAATCTATTTACACCTATTTACCCAACCACTATTGAAGCTCCAAAAGCCACTTCCCAAATGTTGTTTCTAGACTCTCCGGATATCTACCACCCTGGCTGGAGCCTGTTTCTTACCAACCTAAACTACAGTCGTAGTGTTTTTACAGAAAATGCTGACTCCTCTGTTTCCTCCTCTCCCTCTGTACACTCATACAGTACAGAACCCATCAGGTACAGCAGAGCAAGCAGGCATCTTTGTACATATTTGGGGAAATCTGATCAGGGTGAAAAAGGCATTCCTGTGGAGGAAACCAGCATAAGGCAGAAAAAGAATGCCTATACGTGGCAGGCTCAGCAGAGTCAGACAATGACTGGGACAAGGAGAGACTACTCTGCAGACGGAAGTGAGGAATGGGGCATTGGTTCAACCAGGGAGGAAGGGAGTGTAGGTCACAGGATAACAAAGCCCCCCCCCCCCCCCCCCCCGAGGTAAGGATGGAGTTTATAAGAAAGATATCCCTAAATGGGTGTCGGCACCTGAGTGAGCCCAGAAAGGGATGGTGGGCTGTGTGAATCTTCTGTATGGGGGGATGGTAGGGGAGTGTATTAGCATAGAGTTTGAGCGGGTTAAGGAGGATGTGCACATGGGGAAGCAATATAGGACAGGACATCCAAACCTGAGCATTGGAAGAGAAGAAAAAAGGTCTAGGGGCCTGGAAGATGACCGAGCAGAAAAGGTGCTTGCCACCAGAGTCAATGACCTGAGTTGGAGTCCCACAACCCACAAGGTGAAGTTAATTTCATAAAATAGAGAAATAAGATGATTTCACTCTTTCGGAGTTCTCTTGGCTGCCTTCTTTTTTCTTACTTACCTTTATCTAATCGCATTTCATTTACCTATTTTTCCCTATGGTCAATCTGGAGTTTCATTTCAGCATTTTCTTCTAACTGTAGGCTGCTTCTTAGAATAACTGATTCTTCAGTTGGATGGTTTAGAACTTTATTGCCTAGTGGAATTTGATAGCTGCATCATGTATAGCTACTTAAAGTTAAATAAAACCAAACATTTGATTCCTCATCTGTACTAGCTATGTTACAGATGTTTACAATAGCCACATAGAGCTGGCTAGTAGCCTAGGTGCTGGTCATTGCTGATACAGAGTATCATTGCAGTAAATTCTTTTAGTGGTGATTTAGAATGTACCACAGTTGTCCGGCGGTGGTGGCGCACGCCTTTAATCTCAGCACTCGGGAGGCAGAGGCAGGCGGATCTCTGTGAGTTTGAGGCCAGCCTGGTCTCCAAAGCGAGTTCTAGGAAAGGCGCAAAGCTACGCAGAGAAACCCTGTCTCGAAAAACCAAACCAAACCAAAACCAAAACAAACAAACAAAAAAGAATAAGCCTGCTATACCTGTCTCTATGTAGCAGTATCCATCTCCATTTTGTTTCTAAATTGGCCTACTCTGCTTTGATTGAGAATGTACGGCCATTGGAGAAATCTTTTTATTACATTCATCAGGCTTCCTGCTTCCTCTTGTGTATATACTTATACTACTCTAGTGTTGTGTTAAGTGGGTCTTACTTATATATGCACACATGCACACACTTATTTGGGAGAACCTTGTTCTCTCATTTATCTGTGGATCTGTGCAAGCTTCAGCTTTACTCTTCTGGATTCTCTGCTGATTGTGTGGAGGGGCTGAGGAGATTTACAAGATATATTGTTTTCATTTTCTAAAATTCTCTTTTCTGAGCTTTCAGGTTTTTTTCCTCCACAATCTTTATGTAATCCGGTAGCTTCTATACACTACCTCATCACCTCTATATTTGGTATTTTTTTGCTGTCAAATTAATCATGTCTTACTGACTTAGCAAAAGCTTAGGCATGTCACTTGTTCTTCTCATCTTTACTTGGGCCTCTTTCTTTTTTTCTTTTTGGTTTTTCGAGACAGGGTTTCTCTGCATAGTTTTGGTGCCTGTCCTGGATCTCACTCTGTAGACCAAGCTGTACTTGAACTCACAGAGATCCACTTGGCTCTGCCTCCCGAGTGCTGGGATTAAAGGCCTGCGCCACTGCTGCCTGGCCAACTTGGGTCACTTTCAAGTGGAGATAGTCTCAGGTGTGAATTTCACAGAGGAGCCTCCTTGGTTCTCTTTCAGCATTGGCAGGATCTAATATGAACAGTGAACTGAGGTCTGATACTTATGTACAGAATTACACTTGTGAGTTGTAGAGATGCATTCCTATGCAGTGTAATTGAGCTCATCCACAAGTCAGTGTAAATGTGAGCCCTTCAAAGAATATATATTCCTGTGAGATGAATTTCTTGGTTGCTTTGCTATTGCCTCAGTAGCATGATTGGTTGTCTTTTATTTATTTATTTATTTAACTTTTTTTTGGGGGGTTGTTTTTTTAAATCTTTTATTTGTTTTTTATTTTATGTGCATTAGTGTTTTGCCTACATGTATGTCAGTGTGAGGATGTTGGATCCTCTGGAACTGGAGTTACAGATGGTTATAAGCTGCCATGTGGGTGCTGGGACTTGAACCCAGGTCTTCTGGAAGAGCAGCCAGTGCTCTGAAATTCCAGGCCATCTGTCCAGCCCCTGTTTGGTTATTTTAATTGGAGTCAGGTGTTTTTTTTTTTTGTTTTTTGTTTTTTTTTCGAGACAGGGTTTCTCTGTGTAGCTTTGAGCCTTTCCTGGAACTCACTTGGTAGCCCAGGCTGGCCTCGAACTCACAGAGATCTGCCTGGCTCTGCCTCCTTGGAGTCAGTTTTAACTCTGTTCCTGGTTTTACAGTTCATTGTATCTGAACAATTGGCTGCTGTTCTCCATTGACTAGAAGTTTTCCATTGATTAGAGGTTTACAGCCTAGATTTCCTTGGTCTGTAGGGTTTTTGTTTTGTTTTGTTTTTTTCTTTTTTGGCTTTTCGAGACAGGGTTTCTCTGTGTAGCCCTGGCTGTCCTGGAACTCAGTCTGTAGACCAGGCTGGCCTTCAACTCAGAGATCCACCTGCCTCTGTCTACTTAGTGCTGGGATTAAAGGTATGCTCCACCACCTCCAGCTGGTCTGTACTTTTTTACATGCTTGAGTTCAGTGAGCACAGTAAGGGATTATATGTATTTGTTGCAGACATTCTTTTAGATAATTTGTAGCTGCTTATTTCCAGAAAGAAAATCAAACGTTGATAGACCATTTAGGATTTTCTCTAAATTCTCTGTTGTATTGTAAATTAGAAGTTGAGATAGAAATATTGGCCGTCATGGTTGATAAAGATTTCAAACCTAAAATGTGATTTTCACTGAAAAGAATATGTTAAGTAATTTTGAAGAGTAAAGTAATATTTTTCCCCTTTTAGCTTCCAATAAAAAACAGGACAGCAAAACACACATACCAAAGTCAGCACTGAGCATAACAAGGAATGTCTGATCAACATTTCCAAATACAAGTTTTCTTTGGTCATAAGTGGCCTCACTACCATCTTAAAGAATGTTAACAATATGGTGAGTATTTGAATTACTGGATTTTTGCTTTTTGGATAATTTGCTTTATTTTGGTTCTGATTTGGAAGTTTAGAGTAGCATGTTTTAAAGTATGGGAATATTTTCTTAGGATTTAAGATGTGAGTCATTTCATTTTATGATGATGAGCACAAGTGTAACTTTGAAATTTTTACTTTTAATCTTTCCCTCTGAAGCTTCTCTTATTACTCTATTTCATTTTCAGGAATTAGACTTTTATATGACTTTTGTATTGTATGTAAACTGACCATCATATGGATTCATTCCCCCCACTCCTCTTTCCTTCTTCCCTAATCTATACCTCCAGCTGTGTAGTATAGAATATGTTTTATTTGCTTTTCGTTAGCTGCTTCCTTAAATGTATTTATTGACCGTCCATGTCCAAATTGTGTAGTGTATAAACTGTGATCTTCACTCCTAAATTGTGGGATTAAATTTTATGACCACATTAATGAGTTTCCTTTCCTCTTCCCATAACCGGTAACAGATTTGATAGTAGTTAGAGAACGGGTGTTAGAACAGCTGTCCTCAGTTTCTCAGATGTTAACTGATTTCGTCAGTGATTCATTCCACTGTTGAAAGTTCACAATCCCCCCTCCCCCCAACTGGAACACACTCCCCCTGATCTACCTCTGCTTCTAGCATTAGCATTTCTTACCTCTCTCAGGGACCTCCCTTCCTCTAACAATTTCTAATCATTTACTTCATACTCAGGCAAACAACAAACAGATGGGGGGTTGTAAACTCCAACTCTCTGCACTTGTAATCTCACTTTGTGTTGTTTGTGCTGTGCTGTGAAACAACCTCTGGTTGTGATTTTGAGGATTAGCCTCATTGTCATATAGTCACATCATCCTTGGAGAATTTCTTCTTAAGAAAGTTGGTTAGTATCAGAGTTATAGAACTGATGAATCAGAGGTATGAGCAGTCCAATAGATTTTTTGTTGTTGTTGTTAAAAAAATTTCCCAGCTGGGTGGCAGTGACACACACCCTTTAATCCCAGTACTGGGAGGCAGAGCCAGGCAGATCTCGGTGAGTTCAAGGCCAGCCTGGTCTACAGAGCGAGATCCAGGACAGGCACCAAAACTACACGGAGAAACTCTGTCTCAAAAAACCAAAAAAAAAAAAAAAAAAAAAAGAAAGAAAGAAAAAAATTTCCCCCTAAAGACATAGGACCTTTTATTAAAAAGGTAAAGTTATTTACATGATGCATTTAATATTTTGCTGTAGCTCTTTTTGCCCACTGTGGAACACAGTAATAGAATGATATATGGCTGTATTCCCAGTTATACTGCAGTATTTATATTTGGGATCATCTTTAAAACTATTGTGATGTTGGCATTCATTTAGAACTCACTGAAAAGTTAAAGGGCCTGTGAGATGGCTCACACATTGATTGAAGGTAGAACCAAGTCCCAAAAGTTGTCTGTCCTCTGACCTCCACGTAGGCACCATGGTGAGCCCACACTCACACTAAGACATGCATCAAACACATACAATAAAAATAAAACAAAAATAGAAAGTTATTTATTTATTTTTTTAGATACTGGGTTTCTCTGTGTAGTCCTGGCTGTATTAGGACTTGCTCTGTAGACCAGGCAGGCCTCAAACTCACAGAGTCCCTGCCTGCCTCTGCCTCCCAAATGCTGGGATTGAAGTTGTGTGACACGACCACCCGACAAAAATAGAAAATTTTAAAAGAAAAATTATACTATGAAAACAATAATCTCTTGTTAGTAAGTAGATAGATGATAATAGAGTTCAGTTTGAAAGTAATGAATGCTTAAGAGTCACTGTTAGTGATGTAGTAACATTCTGTTTTGATAAGAATTAAGAAATAGTTGTTTTGTAGTAGGAAGGGATAGTTAAATGCTTAATGTAAGACTGGTACAGACCTCTAACTAATGAATTATTTTTAATCCTCATTGATTCATTACCACCTACCCACTCTCTTTATCCCTTCCCTTCTTCCTTCCATGTTTTTTTATCATGTAGCCTGGGCTGGCTTTGAACTTGCTATGTCCCTAGGACTAGCCTTGAGCTTCTAAACCTCTGGACACTATTCCATAGTGTTGGGATTACCAATGTTTTCCTACCATGACTGGCCAAATCATAGATATTTTAAAAACATAAAGCAGCATGTTTTACTGTTAGGTAGCTAATGGCAGGCTTTAGTAAATGCCTCTATTTCTATTTACCCAAGAATTTATTTTTTGAGTATTAGGGTAAAGTAAGAAATAATAGACTTAAATATCATTGAATGGCAGGGTGATGGTGGCTCATGCCTTTAATCCCAGCATTCAGGAGGTCTGGTCTAAAGAGTGAGATTTAGGACAGGCACCGAAACTACACAGAGAAACCCTTTCTTGAAAAACCAACCAACCAAACAAATATCATTGAATGTAGAAGACAAAATGGAAGATTAATAATTTTTTTTGATCTTTAGTCTTTTTAAAAATTTTTTATTTATTTTGTTTTGGTTTTTCTAGATGGGTTCTCTGTTGCCTTAACTATCCTGGAACTAGCTCTGTAGGCCAGTGTGGCTTTGACCTCACAGAGATCCACCTGCCACTGCCTTCCAAGTGCTAGGATTAAAGGTGTGCACCACTGCCACTACCCTGCTGATCTTCAGTCTTCTATATTCCATATGTGCCAATTTGTAGTGGAATGTTAATCAAATTCTCTGGTTATATTTTTCTTTTAGAGGATATTTGGAGAAGCTGCTGAAAAAAATTTGTATCTCTCTCAGTTGATAATATTGGATACACTGGAAAAATGCCTTGCAGGGGTAAGTACATTCATTCTACAGTAAGCAGGTTCTGTGAAATCAATCTTAAGAATAATCTGAGTACCAAAAGGTCAGTATGGACACTGAGGACACATGAAGAGTCTTTGTCTAAGATAGATGGATATAAATTTTGTTAATACAGTTGACCTGGTGGTACAAAATTTAGAAAAAATTACCACTTTTGGTAAATTACATAGATATCTAAGTTTACTTAAAATGTTGTTTGAGCCCCATTTTTGTCTCTAAGATTTTTTTTTAAGAAAAGATTTTTATGAAGAAATCACTATTTGCTTTAATTAATTTCTCACATCTTATTAGCCTTGTGGCATTGTGCAGCTGGGAGAATGTGATTCCAAAGAGCAAGGACAATCATATTTTCCCTTTTTTATGAGTATGGTTTCCACTTTACCCAGATCTTGACAATGGAATCTATCCTTCTGAGGATAGCTGCTACAGAACACTTGTGTAAATTTTAGCATTTGTAGCAGGTATATAGAGGAGTCACTTAGTATCAGACAGTTCTTTCCCAGGTTCCCTCTAAGAGGCTGACTCTATTTATTTTAATTATGACTTTATTTGAACTTTTTTCAAGACATTTTCTGCTGTAGAAAGTGCTTATATTACTCACTAGCCTTAATTCTTTCCCAAACATGGGTAGAAAACACGGGTAGATGTTTATGTAAATACATATGTGAAGATTTCTGCTTTAAAATTGTCTATGCCCTATATGTTAGTTAATATATTTTATTTGGCATAGAATACAGAATTTTGCTTTTTTCAGTTTGTTTTGTTTCGTTTTGTTGTTTTGAGACATAGTTTCTTTGTGCCACCACCGCTGAGCCAGAATTTTGCTTTTATTTAGCATAGCTTCTCTTTATTTATATGTTAGCATTCTCTACAGTAAATCTAGGGGGAAGAGATTTAAGACAAGTATTTGTAGATACTTTATGTGAATGAGTGCTTTGCCTGCTTGAGTATATGTGTACCATGTGTGGGACTGGTGCCTGCAGAGCCAGAAGAGGGCATCAGCTCTCTCTGATTGGAGTTACTGGTGGTTGTGAACTGCCATATGAATGCCGAGAGTGGAGTTCAGATCCTCTGCAAGAGCAGTAAGTGCTCTTCACCACGGAGCCATCTCTCTAGCCTCAAGGAGGAAGAGATTTTTATATGAGGACTGATTATGTTGTTGAGAAGAGAAAGAATGTTAGAAGTGGCAAGGATTAGGCAAGGAATTAGAAAAAAAAAAAACCCAAAAAATTCACATTCATAAACCTTTTCTCCGGGTAGGCTGTGGGCCAGAAAGAAAGAAAGAAAAATCTAAGCATAGTATTTATTTAAATTTTTAAGATAATTCATTTTTTTATTTTTTAATTATACATATGTGTGTATTTGCGGATGGGTCTATGCACATGAGTGTAGGTGCACTCAGAGATCAGAGACTTCGGATCTCCCTGGAGGTGGAGTTACAGGTGGTTGTGGCCCATCTAGCATGGGTGCTGGGAACTGATCTCAGGACTTTTGCAAGGACAGTGCATGCTCCCAACCACTAGGCCAAATCTCTAGTCCCAAAGTATTTTTTTACTTATGTATTATTATTATTACTATTAGTGTGTGTGTGTGTGTGTGTGTGTGTGTGTGTGTGTGTGTGTGTGTGTTGGGGGCATGCATTCAATGGTGTGCCTGTGTAGATCAGTTGGTCCTCTCCTGCTTTTACATGAGTTTTGGGGATTGAACTTAGGTTACCGGGTTTGTACAACAGGCACTCTACTCATGGAGCCATCCTGCCACCTCAGCAGATATCAAACCCTGACAAATTTTAGATTTATTTATTTTATGTGTATGAGTGTTTCATCTGCATGTGTGTAAGTATATGTACCATGTACATGCCTAGTGCCTGAAGAGGTCAAAAGAGAGGGTATCAGATCCCCTGTGACTAGAGTTCCAGATGGTTGTGGGCCACCATATGGGTGCTGACAACTGAACCCAGGTCCTCTGCAAGAACAAGTACTCCTAATCACTGAGCCATCTCTCTAGCCCCTAATATTTTAAACTCTTACTGCCCTCTGGCCATATTCCAAAATAGTTGGGCAGTATTTGTAAGTTTTACACTTAAATGATAGGAACTGTTTTAGCTTGGTGTCCCCTGTTAACTTGTAAAATGGAGTAGAAGAACAGAAACATTATTTATTATATAGTATAGGGCAGAATTGGGAGCCTGGACATATTTAACTTGGCAGAGGTCTTAGTACTTCATAATTTCTCATATATCAGGCACACCCATGATTGAGTTGGGTAGGATGGTGTATTGCCACTTTAAGTTCCCACAACTTTTTCTTCATTAACGTTTTTGATTGAGAGGTAATGTGCCTTGGAGAGTGATTGCTGATACTCTTTGGAGATAACCTAATTCAAATGATGGTGACTTTCCATGGTATACCTTGTATAATGTTATAAAATACATGCTAGTTTGACTTGGTCTGCTCTTGAAATGACTTCTGGTTTCTGGTTTCTTTTCTTGCTTGTGAGTTAAGAGATTGTATTCAGGGCCTTGTGCATATACCACTGAGCCATATCCCTAGAACTGTTTCTGGTTAGTACGAGGCCACCTAGGAAATAATCAAATAATCTGTAAGACAATTGGCACAGTTTCCAAAGTTAATTTCATGGAATGTAAAAATGATATATATGGAGTGTATGGGGGAAATTGCTCTAGAATAAAGAAACTGAAAGAACAGAATAGTCATGTTGTAATCTGTGAATCATTTTTGGATCCTCATTGAATAAAAAGCCATGGAAGACATTTTCAATGTCATAGAATATAGCTTGGGTATTAGATGATACATGGAATGGTATTATTTTTTGTATGTAATTAATGCTGAAGTTACATAGGAGAATATCCTCATTAAGATAAGCCGACATACATAAGGGCTGAAATATTATATTTATAACTTACTTTGAAGTGATTTAACTCACTATTATTTATAGGGTATAATATGTGTTTTGGTAAGATTGTACAAAGGCAGTGTGATCCCTACCTAAGAATTTCCCTGGATGATAAAGACAAACGATACAATGTATTTACTAGTGAATAAGAATATAGTCCATTGAGAACTCTCAGGGAACTGCAGGTTTACCAAAAGGGAAGGATCAACTGATAAACAGGAAGTGATTAGATGTAGGGAGCCTGTGAGGCGGGATGGAGGATTAGGCTTCACTTGCAATGACAGGGTGGAGATGTCTTCTTTATTGACCATAGATGGGTGAATGTGGCATATTTGAGGAAATGATAACAGTTGTTAAATTCAAGTGATGACTGTGTGGATGTTCCTTCTATTTCAGCTTCTCTGTATGCTTTAATAACAAGGAATGTTTGCAGGTACAGTTAAAGTTTTAGAATTATGCGATTATTTCTATTTTAGCAACCAAAGGACACAATGAGATTAGATGAAACAATGCTGGTCAAGCAGTTACTACCAGAAATCTGCCATTTTCTTCACACCTGTCGTGAAGGAAACCAACATGCGGCCGAACTTCGGAATTCTGCTTCTGGGGTTTTGTTTTCTCTCAGCTGCAACAACTTCAATGCAGTCTTCAGTCGCATTTCTACAAGGTTAGTGTATAAATCATGTGGGGTTATTAAGTAAAAAATTTTTAGAGTTCTTGTTTTCATGAAGAATAGTTAATAGGTCGGGCAGTGGTGGCGCACACCTCTAATCCCAGCACTCGGGAGGCAAAGCCAGGCAGATCTCTGTGAGTTCGAGGCAGCCTGGTCTACAGAGCGAGATCCAGGACAGGCACCAAAGCTACACAGAGAAATCCTGTCTCGAAAAACCAAAAAAAAAAAAAAAAAGGGAGTTAATATGAGTGATTTTTTTTCTGGGCATTTGTAGGAATTTTATGTGTTAATTTTCTTGACTTTTTAATTGTGTAATATTGAAAATTATGTTGGAAATACTGATGTGTAGATATGAGTACTGTCGCAAACTTGGAGAGGATGCCTCCCATGGTCTGGCCCTTTTTATATCCTTCTTGCAGTGCTGAGGATTGGATTCAAAACTAATCCCCAGCCCTGGTTTGACGTTTTAAACATACTCATTTAGATACAAATCAGGTAGAGTAGCTGAGAAGTATAGTGAAAATTCTAGTAATCCAATTCTCACAGCTACGCAGTCATAAGATCCCAAGTTACTTTAAAAATAATCTAGACAAGCCAGGTGGTAGTGGCACACGCCTTCAGTCCCACCACTCGGGAGGCAGAGCCAAGCAGATCTCTGTGAGTTTGAGGCCAGCCTGGGCTACAGAGTTCATTCCAGGAAAGGCGCAAAGCTACACAGAGAAACCCTGTCTCAAAAAAACAAAAACAAACAAACAAACAAAATCTAGACAATATAGAAATAGAAGGAAGTAATTGCAAAGTAGAATTCTCTGGAAAGTGGACTGTGTTTTAAGTGTGTATGAAACAGTCCCATTTATTGAGTATTCACTAGTATTCACAAGTATGCTATCTTGCTTTTATTCTCATAATGACTGATGTTGAAAGATAGTTACAGGCAAACAAATTAATACCACTCAAAAGTTAAGGTATTGTGCGGGTATGGTGGCTCACAACTTTAAAATCTCAGTACTTGGGAGGCAGAGGCAAGAGTATCTCAATGAGTTCAAGACCAGCCTTTACATAGTAAGTTCAAAGCCAGCCAGGGCTACACAGAGAGACCTTGTCTCAGAAAACAAAATAAAAAACTCCTACTTATAAACAAAAAAGTTAAGGAATTGTGTCAAATAATGGAAAACCCCAAATTTCTAAGCCAGGTGGGCCTCAGGATCTCCATTAGTTTTAGTATATCAGTTGTTTCCAGTGCTTTAAAAAATGTGAGGGCAAAAGAGATAGCTTAGTGTTTAAGAACATGTGGTACTCTTGCAGAGAACCTGAGTTGGGTTCTCAGTACCTGCATGGTTGACTCACAGCTGTCCAGTTACAGGTAGTTCAACACCCTCTCCGAACACTAGGCACACAAGTAGTGCACATACATACATGCAGAAACCCATATACATAAAATAAAAACAAACTTTTAGCCGGGCGGTGGTGGCGCAAGCCTTTAATCCCAGCACTCGGGAGGCAGAGGCAGGCGGATCTCTGTGAGTTCGAGGCCAGCCTGGTTTCCAGAACAAAGCTACACAGAGAAACCCTGTCTTGAAAAAAAACAAAAAAAAAAAAACAAAAAAAAAAAACAAAACTAAAAAACTCCAAAAAAAAACAAAAAAAAAAAACTTTTAAAAATGTGATTTAAGTAAAACAAAAAGAAAAAAAACAGGTTGGAGAGTTTACTTGGTGTAGCTAAAGGTGCTTGCTGAGAAGCCTCTTGGACATGGGTTCTGTCCTTGGAACCCGTGTAAAGACGGGAAAGAACCAACACCACACTGCAGTCATCTGACCTTCACACACATACCATGGTACACATGCGTTTTCCTTTATTTACACACACAATGAATTTAAAAACAAATTGTAGAAAAAATGAAATAAAAATTACAGTTTAAATCTTTACTGATAAGTCAAAATCATAATGATGATGTTATAGATGGGGAAATTAGTCTAGCCTGGTGCTCAGTGGGATGATATTATAAAGTAACTGTAACTTGTTTTCATGAAAATGGTTTGCCTTTCTTATACAAGTACTGCCAGATGGGTTCTTAATTATGGTCAAATACAAGGTATAACAACCTGCTTAGATTTAGTTTGACAAATACAAACAGAGAAAATAATCCTGTGTTGTACCAACCAGGGCTTCAATTACACTCACTCTTGTTCCCAGCAAGGTGAATGAGAATATGCATCAAACTCTGAGAATGTTTGGTTCAGTGTGGAAGAAATGATTGGCAATCTTTTTAATCAAAAAGATTGTTCTATAATTATGATTGTTGGTGACAATATTCTATGGTATTCTGTAACCTTAACAGACTATTAAAAAAAAATTAAAACTTTATTTAATCATATATTATTGGTTAATGTTTATGTGACAAAACAACATTTCCATGGCGTTTTTTTGTTTTGTTTTGTTTTTGTTTTTTTTTTGAGTAAGTACATTTTTATATTGAGTCACTATATGCTGATGGAGTGAGCAAGGTGACAGGGAAATAGGATGCTAGAAAGACAATAGAACCCTTTCAATTAGGCTACTACTAGATTAGTTTTACTATCTGAAAAAGTAGCTTAAATTGAAGATAGAAAACAATCAAGAAAAATACAGTTTCTTAGTCTATCCGTGTAGAGATTGTTAACATTTATGTGACAGAACAACATTTCCATGGAGTTTTTAAGTAAGTATATTGTTCTATAAAATGGAGCAAATGTGCCATCTTTGAAAACCTTAAGGGTCACCCAAGGCTTCTTCCGTGGGATTGGGTAGCATTAGTTCTTGTATAGACAACTTTCGTTGATTTTTTTCCAAGTCTAGTTTACTGTTCATTGCCAGAATAGAAATTCTGGCTAGAGTTTCATTGGTTTGGGGGACAAATTAGTCAGAAATGGGATCTATGAAATAAGTATGTTTCATACAGCTATTATATATGTGTTTTCATTTAGTTAGCACCAGAAATAGGAGCTGGTCTTCTTAGAGGACAACTCACCTAACAGAGTACTGTGATGGTTTAATTTAGATGGGGGCATCTTAGGATATTGTAGCTAGGTGACCAAACTATGCAAGTGACTTGAATAGCAGTTCTGAAGGTTGAGCTTTACATTTCATTTATAGTGACCATGTCCACAGTGTTCTTCTCTATGTGGGGATGACTGTAGTGGAGGTTGAGCCCAGGCTTTAGATGCTCTACCACTGAGCTACAGCTACAGTAGTTTTCTTATTTTGAGAAAGGCCTCACCAATTCCGGCTGGCCTGGAACTCATATTGTAACTCAGGCTACCCTTGAACTTGATATTGTCCTCCCTCAGCTTTTTCTGTAGTTGTGATTACAGGCCTGTACCACCAAACACAGCTTGTTTGGTTTTTTGTTTGTTTTATTCAGTGAAAAATTATAGCAAAGCTTTATTTATCTAAAGGGTCTTGTGTTCTAGGCTTATTCTCTTTAAAAAAGATTTATTTTTATTTTGTTTTATGTGTATGTGTATGTATGTTATTGTGTGTCAATGCTTGTGGAGGCCAGAAGATGGTGTTGGATCCCCTGAAGCTGGGTTTACAGGTGGTTGTGAGGTGCCATGTGGAGGCTCGGAACTGGAAGTTCTTTGGAAGAGCAGCAAGTGTTCTTAACCACAGAGCATCTCTTCAGCTCTCATTGTACTTTCTTATGCAGAAGATTAGTTACTTTACAGGATTTCTTTATAATTGACCATTCATAATATTTAATTTTTTTTCTTTCTGACAGGTTTCCTATGTAGCTCAATCAGTTGTTGGATATAGATGTTCTCCTCATTATTCAACATTTCCCATAAAACTTTTACTTAGCTGATAATCCTTGGATTTATTATTAATTGCAAATGATAACTGCAAATGATAAACTTTTTATTTTGGGGGTGGGGTGGGGACTTTTTTTTAAACAAGGTCTCACTATGTAGCCTTGGCTGCTCTGACACTTACTATGTAGACCTTGCTGGCCTGGAACTCATAAAGATTACTTGTTTCTGCCTCTAGAATGTTGAGATTAAAGGAGTATGCTGCCACATCTGGCTTGGTGCTATCCTTTGTTTTTAAATTGGACTTACATATTTATTTATTGGTTCTGTGATTGGGAGAATTAAACTCAGGGCTCTTCACATTAAATTATGCTTTCTCTTTATTTTCTCTTCCCTCTTTCCCTTCTGATCCTTCTTTCCTTTCTTCCTCCCCTCCCTCCTTCCCTCCCTCCTCCCCTCCCTCCTCCCTTCCCTCCTTCCCTCCCTTCCTAGTTTTACTGTGTAGCCCAAACTCACAGTCATTCATATTCCTGTTTTTGTTTCCTGAGTCCTTGGGATGATGGGCATGAGCTGAACTTGTGATTCCTGTAAAATATTTTTTCCTATATTATTTACACTATTGTTTTATAACATGATCTACATAGGAAATGCAGAATAGAGGCTTGTTCCACAATTACTTTTTAGAATGAAGTGATTCTAAAACTTGTGAAAGCATACCTGTGAGTTTCTTCTCTAAGGAATTACAGCCTTTTTTTTTTTTTTTTTTTTTTAAGACTGTGTGTGTTTCAGTTGTAGGAAAAAATTTGGGTAGGGGGTGGTAAGATGGTTAAGCAGGTAAAGGTGCATGCTGCTAGCCTGACGACCTGAGTTCAATCCCTGGAACCTATATGGTGGAAGGAGAGAACCAGTTCCTACAGTTTGTTTTCTGATTGCTAATGCAAGCATACACACACAGTAAATAATGTAATTTTTTTTTTTTAAAAAAAAAAGACAATTGGATCTCCCCAATTGACAGTCTTGACAGTTGGAGATTTCAGTCGTACAGCTGTATGACTTTTGATGTGACTACAGTATTTGCTAATTTCCTTGTCTTCAATTTCAGGGAGACCTAGACACATTTGAAAATGGGCTCCAATCTTAGAATTAAGTAATTTTTCGAAAAGAGCTGTGGCTAATGTGAGAAATACAATTCAAACCTCAGTCTTAAATATATGGATGCAAAGTTTACTGGCATATCATTTTTCATCATGTTCCTTAAATTGCTTGTATTGTTTAGTTTTTTAATAAGTTTGTTCTTATTTAATATATCTTCATTCATGAACCCATCTTCTGTTGAATTAGAATCTTGGACTGTTCTAAGACTTAAATTAGTAAATTATTTTTGATTTTTTACTTTTCAGGTTACAGGAGTTGACTGTTTGTTCAGAAGACAATGTTGATGTCCATGATATAGAATTGTTACAGTATATTAATGTGGATTGTGCAAAATTAAAACGACTCCTGAAGGGTAGGTTTAAATGTATATCTGCAGTTAACATAATTAATCACAGTATTATGAATATAATAATTCTGCTTGAACTGGATATCAAAATAGATGGTATAGTGTTCCTGTGAAATGGCCAGTAATGCACATGGCTGACTGATTTTGGACATTTGAAAAAATGCAATAGAGAACATGAATTTTATCTTAGTTTTGAGACAGGGTCTCTTTGTTTATCCTTGGCTGTCCTGGAACTCATTCTGTAGATTAGGCTATCCTCAAACTCAGAGATCACCTGCCTCTGCCTCCTGAGTGCAGGAATTAAGGGTATGTACCACCATGTGTGGCTGAGAACATGAATATTTTAAATCGTAGCAATAGAAAGTTTTCTTGAGCTACAGTTTTTGCTTTTAATAAAGAAGTTTGTGTCTTTTGGAATTTGATCCCTTAAGGTGACTCTAAGTCATAGAAGTTACCCATTTAACTTTCCTGGTGCTTAAGAACATAGTGCTGGTGAAGTGGTGCATGCCTATAATTCCAGCACTTGGGCAACTGAAGAAGGAGAGTTCAAGACCAGCCTAAACTATGTAGAGTTCAAGTACATGATGGGCTATAGAGTGAGACCTAATTTCTAGAAACAAAACAAACAACCAACCTCCCCAACAAAGGTATTAAAATATCAAACAGTGGTTTTAATTTCCAAGAGTCTCCTAAGAGACTGAGCTTGAGTTATGTAAGGCTTAAGAATTTTAATAGTTGTGTAACTATGGTGGTAATTTATTTGTACTGAAATGTGATTTTATTTGTATGTTAATAAATAAAGTTGCCTGGGGGTCAGAGCTAATAGCAAGCCATAGCAGAGCTGGGTGTTGGTGATGCACGCCTTTAATCCCAGCACTTGGTAGGCAGAGCTAGGTAGATCTCTGTGTGGTCAAGGATATAGCCAACGGACAGTGACGAGGCAGTCATGTGGTTGGTTTTACAACCAATGAAAAGGCAGAACAGAAAGTTTATATAAAGACAAACAGACAGGAAGTAGGTGTCTTTCGGAGAGGTCTCTTGGCTTAAGAGGCTAGCTGTAGCAGGAGGGTAAGGCTCTTAGCTCTGATCTCTTGGCTTTCTTCTTTGCATTGGTTCTGTGTTTCTTATTTAATAAGATGGTTGGTTACATCTACATGTAACAGTTTTCAAAATGCTTAATATTAAAAAAAATAGCATTAAGCTAGGTGTAGTTATGCCCAGTTTTAATCCCAGCAGTTGGGAGTCAGAGGCAGCTGGATCTCTATGAGTTTGAGGCCAGCCTGGTCTACAGAGTGAGTTACATCAAGGCTTCATAATGAGACTGTTTTGAAACAAACCAACAAACACCCCACCCCACCCCCTGACAAAAACAAACAAACAAACAAACAGAAAAAAACGATTATTTTATACATGTGTGAGGACTTGTATGCTGTAGTGCTGTTGTGGAGGTCAGAGGTCAACTTTGTGGAGTTGGTTTCTACCTTGGGTTCAGGGAATTGAATGCTAGCAGGCTTTTGTGGCAATGCTTTTATACTGAGCAATCTTGCCGGTCCTTCTTTGTTTTCTTAACATTTGGCTTTTTAGAGTATATCTGTATAAGGACAATAATGTAAACTTCTGTCAGTAGTCTTTGTTCAGATTTGTTATTTGCTTTTCTTTTCTTGCAGGACCTATACTTAAAATTGTGTACATACAAGAGTGTGTGCCTAGAAAGGGTATTCTGAGGGAAGGATGAGATTTTAAGGGAGATGGGAAATGGAATTACTGACTACATGTAGATAAGAAGGGTGAAGAGAGGACTCACTGGGGGAGAAGAAACCAGCTGGAGAAGTAGGAGGATAGTGAATGAGAACACATAGGTATGAAGATGACACATTGAAATTCATTACTTGTATGCTAACCATAAAGATTAATATTATAAAAGAATTTATGGGGCCGGAGAAGTGGCTAAAACAAACAAACAAAAAACAAGTAGTTATGATACCTGGGGATGTAGTTCAGTAGAATGTTTATATAGCAGGAACAAAGCTGTGGGTTTGATCCCTAACATGATCAAAAAAGTGATTTCAGATATTATTGAAAAATCAAGTAGTTATTTAGTTTTACTCACACAGGCCTTACCTTCTCAGTTAAACTTGTTTGGAAACTCACTCACAGACATGGCCGGACCTAAATTCAGTCAGATTGACAATGAAGATCAGCTATCATAGTGACATTTTGGAAATAAATCTAGTCCAAGTTACCCATGAGTAGGGTTTGGTTAAAACAGTAGTTTTCTTAGTGATGCTTAATCCATGATAAGTAATTGAGATGGTTCTCCAAGTCCAAATAAGAGTAGAGAAGAATATTTAATTTACATTGAGGCAACTTTTCCCAGTTTCTAAGAAAGATTTCATTTTTATTATTTTATTTATGTATATATGTTTGTATGTGTGCTTGTGGACTACAGAGGAGGGTGTTGGATCCCCTGGAGCTGGAGTTACAGGCTGTTGTGAGCTGCCACATGTAGGTTCTGGGAAGCAAACTCAGGTCCATACAAAATCAACTTGTTTCCTAACTACTGAGCCATCTCTCTAGCCCCATATTTTCTCCTGTTGAATCTAAGCATAGATTTAGAATATATGCAGATTAGTGTATAAAATATGAAGCCAGTGTTAACTAGGCCATTGAAAGTTAACTCTGGGTGCTGGACAGTTGGCTCAGCAGTTAAGAACATTTATTGCTCTCATAGAGGATGTTGGTTTGGTTCCCAACACCCACATGGTGGCTCATGGCTGTCTCTAACTCCAGTTACATGGATTCTACCAGGCGTGTTTGTGATGCACTTTCATGCATAAATAGTAAATAAAAAAAGTTAGCTCTAGGTGACTATAACAAAAGAAATGGAAAATTTCTGTGGTTAATAATTACAGTAATAGCGTGTTTTAAATTCACTTCAAGAATTTGTTGAGAAACTACATGTAATAAACCATATTAATGTCTTGAAATTGAGAGGTTAATAAAATTTTGAACATGTCCTCAAGCTTATGCTTTGATCGTCATGTTTTCTCTGGAAACCAGTCTGCAGTGTGGATTAGCAGAGGACTATGTGACATGAGCTTCTGTCATGGTAATGAGGGCATGTGAGTGTGGTAGAGGTCTCCATAGAATGAGCAATGTGGGAGTCAATGTGATAGGTATTTTGGAAGTATAATCATGACATTTGGTTAGGATATGTAGCATTTTGCAATAAATTTAAATATATAAAATTATATATAGGAATCACAAAATATTACAGAGCATTTAGTTAAAGCAGAAAAGAGAAAGGATTCATGACAGAGAACAGAATGGCCAGCTAAATGATAAATGGAGCTTTAGATCTACTTAGTCTCAGGTCTCAGTAATATATCCAATAAAGAATTAAAGCACATGGCTGGAGAAAGCAGCTCAGTTGGTAGAGTGCCTGCTCTGCCTAAAGCCTGGTCCAATCCCCAGCGCCATGTAAACTGCGCTTGGTAGTACATGTCAGCAGCCCCAGCACTTCAGGGGTAGAAGCAAGAGGATTAGAAGTTCAAGGTCATCCTCATATCCTCAGCTATATAAGGAACTAACTAGACTGAGATACATGGGACTCTGTCTCAAACCAAACCAAACCAAACAAAACAAACCCCCCCCAAACAAATCATAGAACAGAAGTAATTAAGTATACACACATTGGGATTGAGACTAAATTATTGTACACATTGATAATATTTTAGGAGTGAAGCTGATGAATGAAGGAAGATAAAAGGACTGAAGAGAGAAGTAATGCCATTGATTTCATGTCAAAGACTAGGAGTAAAGAAAAAAACTGATTTGGGGAACAAGTTTTTTTTCCTCATTTGTATTTATATTTGTATTTCTCTACCCTTGTTTGTATTTCCAAAAAAAGAAATTCACAGTTAAAAGATCAGTACTAGAGGACTCATCTCTATTTTAGAAACATTCTATGTAAATATAGTAAAACCTAGTATCCCTTCTTTAAAAGTCCTTGGGAGAAGTTTTGTTTTGTTTTGCTAAGGGACTATTAGGTTAGAGTGGTTTGTAGAAGGCTCATTTTTTCCAAATAAAAATTTCTGTTTAGATGTGGATGATAAATTTATGAAAGATGACTTAAAATGTATCCATGGTATTTATATGGAGATAAAATTAATCTTGTACTGAAAATGCAGTCCTGAGAATGCCTAGAGCCTGAGTCTGAGGACACTGTCATTCAAGGATAATTAATGTCGAGTGGCAACTTGGGCTAGCACTGATGTGACCAGTTGTGACCTTCACTTGCCTGAAACATCTCAAGTACTTTAAACTCTTGGTGTATATGAGAGGGGGAGGGGGCACTTTGGAAATCAAGAAAGTGAAAGGAGAGCTGGAAAGAGAGAGGAACCACATAGAAGAGAACACAGCTTCAGCTGTGCAGCTCCCTAGCGGAGGGAGGGGAATAGAAGGGGCTTCCACGAGTGCATTGTTTTCTCTGTCCAGTGCTACTTGTGGACCGAGCCTTCCAGAGTAGGCTGCTCTGGAAGAAGAACCTCTCCGATAAAACAGAACACAGAAATGCAAGAAACCTGAAAAAGTAAGGCACTATGACTCCTCCAAAAGATTGTATATCCTCAACCATTGGATATTCTTTCTCAGCCATTGGATTCAGAGATAATAACATGGGAAAATACCACACGATGAGTTTAAGTTTCCTGGTAAAAATGATCAGTGAGTGACATGAAAGAGAGAATATATAAGCAGATGAGTTTAATCCAGGATCTGGAGAGGAAAGTCAGAAACATAAAAGAGCCAGCAGAATGGATAAAAAAGTCACCACTGTAAATGAAAAAGTCAGTAACACAGAAAAAAAATACATCAAAGAATTGAGATTAAAACAAACCAAAGACATGCTGGAAAATGAAACAACGAAACATTAAAAAAAACCACATTGAATGACATTACAGGCACAGCTAGTTAAGCATAAGAAAGAATATCAAGGATGGACAGCAAGGTTGATTAAATACTGAACTGAAACATCAGTACAGGGAAAAAATATGAGCATGAACACAGTGTCAAGGGCTCTAGGATCTGATGAAGAGACCAAATCTGTGACTCCCTGGCATAGAAGGAGCTGAGGGAAACAATTAAAGGTATGAAGAATGTGTTGAATAAATTTGAAACAGAAAATTTCCTAAATAAACATGACCACAGTATCTCTCCATGATGTATTATCAAGATGTGAAAAATACAAAGTAAGGAACCAATATTAGATGCTCTAAGGGGAAAATGATATTTCACCTACAGAGGTAACATTAGATAAGCAACCCTAAGTCAGAAAAGCATGGAATGATATGTTGCAAGTCCTGAAAGTGAATATCTACCAACCAAGATTACTATTTCTACCAAAGTTATCTTTTAAATTTGATGGAGAGGGAATGGAGAGATAGCTCAGCAGTTGAGAGCACATCTTGCTCTTGGGGGGGGACTCAAGTTTGGCAACCATGTCAGGTGGATTACAAATGCCTTCTTCTGGTCTTACCGTGTAAATACCCACATATGGTTATACATACATACACATAATTAAACACAGAATAGTTAAAAAGTAAAATGGATGGGGAAATAGGAACATTTTTCAAGACAAGCACAGACTAACAAGCACATGACCATCAAGTCAGCATTGCAGAAGATACATGAAAGAAAACAGCCTCAGTCATGACAGTATAGGAAAGAATACATTTCCATAGCCGGGCAGTGGTGGCGCACGCCTTTAATCCCAGCACTCGGGAGGCAGAGCCAGGAGGATCTCTGTGAGTTCGAGGCCAGCCTGGGCTACCAAGTGAGTTCCAGGAAAGGCGCAAAGCTACACAGAGAAACCCTGTCTCGAAAAATCAAAAAAAAAAAAAAAAAAAAAAAAGAATACATTTCCTGAGAGAAAGCAATGAACAAAGAGTGAGGAAGGAACCCTTTATGTTCAGTACAGTAAACCAGCAAACTTCTCGTACCAACAGGGGAGAAAGTAAATAAGAAACAGTAACCCAATCCAACCAAAAAAGCAGCCAGCAAAATTACAGGAATTAACAATGTCTCTCAATAATAACCTTAAATATGAATGGTCTCAGTTACCAATGAAGAGATACAGGCTGGCTTACTGGATTAAAAATGACAGCCTTTCAGTTGTTGAAAAGTAACAATACTACACTAATAAAGTTGTCTGCAGATTGAGAGTCAAAGGCTGGAAAACTATCTGTGAAGCAAACAGAAGCTGGAAACAGACTCATGTATTTGTTCTGAGATCTGATAAAGCAGACTTCAAAACTAGCCAGAAGAGATAAAGAAGACCATTATACATAAATAACGTGGGCAATTCATCAATAAGATAAATAATTATATATCCCATGCAAGTTTACATATATATGTAAAAGCATTGGAGCTTCCAATTTCATTTAACAAAATACCAATAGACAGAAAATGTCTGAAAAGTCCTGATAAAGTAAAGTGGGTCGTTTTAGTAACCAGCTCTCTTCTGCACGTAAGTCATAAAACTAAAAATCAACAAACCTCAGAGTTAAACTACAACATAAATTAAATGATCTTAACACACATGCAGATTATGCCATCCAACAAACATAAATTAACACACATATGCAGATTATGCTATCCAACAAATAGAAAATACACAGTCTTCTCAGAAGCCCATGGAACCTTCTCTAAAACAGACCACATTTTAGGCCACAAATCAAATCTTAACAAATATAAAAGAATTAACACAAGACTAGAATGTAATAAGACCAGAAATTAGTAGCAAACAAACAAATCTACAGAAACAAATATATGCATGGAGACCCAACAGTACATTCTTGAATGATGAGTAAATCATTGAAAAAAAAAAAACAAAACCAGGGATGAGGTTTAAAGATTTCTAGAATCAACATTTCAAGAGATGACTCAGGGTTTAAGAGTACTTACTATTCTAGAGAACCTGAGTTCCCAACCTCCATATCAGGTGGCACATGGTGCCTGGAACTCCAGCTACATGGGAACCAACTCCCTCTTTTGTGCCACACGTGGCACCGACACAGAAACATGCATGAATAAGGTATTACAGAAGGAAAAATCTTAGAATCAAAAGTGAAGCGCAATTTAACAGACCCTTTGGAATACAGCAAAGGCAGTTTTTAAAAATTGTTTTCTGGGGGCTGGAGAGATGGCTCAGAGGTTAAGAGCACTGCTTGCTCTTCCAAAGGTCCTGAGTTCAATTCCCAGCAACCACATCGTGGCTCACAACCATCTGTAATGAGATCTGGTGCCCTCTTCTGGGCTGCAGGGATACTTGCAGACCGAACACTGTATACATAATAAATAAATCTTTAAAAAAAAAAAATTGTTTTCTGGTTAAGCGTGGTGGCGCACTCCTTTAGTCCTAACACTTGGGAGGCAGAGGCAGGTGGATCCCTGTGAGTTTGAGGTCAGCCTGGTCTACAGAGTGAGTTCCCAGAGAATCAGGATTATGGAGAGAGTCTCTGTCTCAATAAAACAAAACAAAAAAGCTTTCTTGCTTTTTTGTCTTTTAATTTAGTACACAAGTTTGATGTGTGATGATGGTGCCTTGAATTTTCTTGAAAGACAGTTTTAAGAGGAAAATTTATAGCCATGAGTGCCTACTATTAAAAAAAATCAGAAAGACCACAGATAACCTAATGGTATACCTCAAGGTTTTAGAAAAGCAAGAACAGTTCAAATCCAATAGCAGTGGACAGCCAGACATAATGATCAGAGCAGAAATTAATGAAATGGAGAATGAGTTGGCTCTTGGAAAATTAAACAAGATTCACAAGTCCCTAGCTTGTCAGGACCCAGATTAGTAAAATTAGAAATGAACAAGGTGAGGTCATTCCAGGTTCCAGGGAAATACAGAGAAACAGGATATAGTTTGAAAACTTATATTCTAAATAATTGGTAAATATAGAGGAAATGAATAAATTCTTAGAACTGTCAAAATTAAGTCGAGATGGTATAAACAACTTCAACAGATACATAGCAACCAAAGAGACTGAAGCAGTCTTACAACAAAAGTACAGGAGTAGATGGTTTCCACTGCTGAATTTAAACGTAATTTTAAAAAATGAACACCTTTCCGTAAAAATAGGAAAGGAACACTACTATTCTATGAGGACAACAGTACACTGATACCAAGACTAGATAAGGACACAACAAGAAAGAAAACTCTAGATAAATTCTGAACAAAATTCTAGCAAACAAAATTCTAGAACATCGGTTTCATCCCAGGGATGCAACATTGGTTTAACATACATAAAACAAGAAGTAAAGTAGCATGTAGACTTAAAAACAGAAATTACATGATCATCACAATTGATACAGAAAAGGCCTTTGGATAAAGTTCAGCATCCTTTCGTAATAAAAGTTCTGAAGAAAGCAGGATTAAAGTGAACACACCAAAACATAATAAATAGAGTACATATGAATAAAGCCTATAGCCAACATTATACTAATTTGGGGAAAATTAAGAGCAGTTCCTCCAAAATCTAGAAAGAGATTAAGGTTCCCAGTCTCAGGCCTTTAATGCCAGCATTTAGAAGGCAGAGGTGACAGGTGGATTTCTGTGGTTTAAGCCTAGCTTGATCTAGTTCCAGGCCAGCTAGAGCTGTATATAATAAGACACTGCCTCACAAACAAACAAAAAACAACTTAAAAGTTACCAGTTTTCTTTTGAATTTAGTATAGTGTTCGAAGTCTTACCTAGGGCAATAAGTCAAGAAAGAGCATTAGAAGGAATACAAATGGAAAAGCAAAAGTCAAATTATCCCAGTGTTGAGGCAGCACAATCTTTCTATTTCCAACTGGAGCTAAGGGGGGAGCTGGCTAGCTGCCATCGTGCTGGAAGGTGCAGTGCAGAAAGGCGTCAACGAGTCATGCACCACTGAGCTCTCTACCAACTAATAATACCAATATGCAGGCAAGCTGTGCCCAGCGGTGCAGCCGTGGCATAGCTGTGCTCTAGGATTGGTGTTGAGACCTGCTCCACAAGAGGGAGGGAGTCCATGGTACTGTAAACCTGATTGAAAACTCAAGACTGAGGTCTTTGGCCCTAAAGGGGAACTTACTATTATTGTTTAGCTAAATTGATACAGCACCAAGCAGCCTTAAAAGTACCTATGTTTATGTTCATAGATTAAACACTACTCTTGAGTCTTAATTAAAGAAACATTGTAATGAAAAATGGTAAATGTAGAGATGCATGGCTGCTCAAGATACTGAGACTAAGTGGCCGTCAAGTGCTGTCAGTCTTGCAAAGAACTACCCTATCCCTCTAAGGCTCAAGGAACCATGTGGAAGGAGGAATGGGAAGAATAGAAGAGCTGGAAGATAATAAGAAGAGCTGTAAAGTGCCGTCTTGTGGCCATGACACAGCCAATTATGATCTCACAGCAGCTGTCAGCAATGGAGCTACACAAGACTGGCTCTGTCAACAGTCAGTCATAGATCTCTGAAGGGCCCATTTGGCCCTACCCTTCCTTACTTAACTATGAGCTACTAATGGATTTGGGGGGAGGGGCAAATAATGTCCTCTATTGTATACCACCTGATGAGCTGACCGTGCTCTGATAAGTAGTAGCAAACCCATGGTCACACAGGTGACCCTAATTAAACTCAGTGGCTCACCAAACAAGAAAATGTGAATGTGTGTAAAGGACTTGTAGTGGGTAATGGGGTAATAGGGAAATAAGAGAGGATGAAGGTGGTCAGTAGGCAGAATTAGACTACATATTATTATGAAATTATCCAAAGAACAAAAATAATAAAGTAACATAATAAAATGTGAATAAATACAATTTTTTGTTAAGAAAGAAAAGAAGGATCCTAAGGACTCAACCAGAAAACTCTCAGACCTGATGCTTTCAAGAGGGCAGGAATGCCAGTTGTGGTGGCACACGCCTTTAATCCCAGCACTCTGGAGGCAGAGACAGGTGGACCTCTGTGAGTTCAAGGCCAGCCTGGTCTACAAAGTGAGTTCCAGGACAGCCAGAGCTACACAGTGAAGCCTTGTCTCGAAAAACCAAAACAAGAAAACAAGAAAAAAAAAAAAAAGAGCAGGAGATAAAAATGTACAAAAATGAGCTGCTCACTTAAGAGCACTAGCTGCTCTTCCAGAGGACTTGGGTTCAATTCCTAGCACCCACATGGCAGCTCACAACTGTCTGTAACTCTACTTCCAGGGGCATCTGACACCCTCACAGACATACATGCAAGGGAAATACAATAAAATAAAAGTAAATTATTTTTAAAAATCAGCTGCTTTTTAAGTACTAGTAATGAACTTACCAAGAGAGTAGAAAAAGATTTCCATTCACAATAGCTTAAAAAACAAACCCACAGCTCCAAAATAAATAATAAATAAATCCTAAGGAGGCCGGGCAGTGGTAGCACATACCTTTAATCCCAGCGCTTGGGAGGCCGAGGCAGGCGGATCTTTGTGAGTTCCAGGCCAGCCTGGTCTACAGAGCGAGATCCAGGACAGGCACCAAAACTACACAGAGAAACCCTGTCTCAGGAAAAAAACAAACAAAAAAACAAAACCAAAACCAAAATAAATCCTAAGGATAAACCTAACTAAGGAGGTAAAAGACCTCTATAATGAAAACCTTTAGGGACTGGAAAGATAGCTCAGTTGCTAAGGGCGTTTCCTATCGTAGTGCCCATGTGAAGAAAGCCAAGCATAGCCCTGGGCTCATCCCATTGCTGTGGGACAGATAGGAAGATTGCTGTGGCTTGCTGGCTGCCAACCAAGTTCCAAGTTCAGTGTGATTCTTGTCTCAAAGTAGTGAGTAGAAAGTGATAAGAGTAGGACACTTCCTCTGGCCTTACACACACATACACACACACACAAACACACACACACACACACACACACACACACACACACACACACACACCCCTTTAAGACACTGAAGAAATAGAAGACACTGTTAATGCTCATGGATTTGCAGAATTAATATTGTGGGTGATTTTTTTAGAGTGGCTTACAAAGTGGTGGTCGGGGTCCAACAATGGTGGTTTCCTGACTTAAGGGCCAAGAACCCAGTAGTTTAGTCCAGAGACTAGGTGTCTCAGCAGTCCCAATAGGATGCTGGAGTCCTAGTGAATTCTTTTTTTTTTTTTTTTTTTTTTTTTTGGTTTTTCGAGACAGGGTTTCTCTGTGTAGCTTTGCGCCTTTCCTGGGACTCACTTGGTAGCCCAGGCTGGCCTCGAACTCACAGAGATCCGCCTGCCTCTGCCTCCCGAGTGCTGGGATTAAAGGCGTGCGCCACCACCGCCCGGCGGAGTCCTAGTGAATTCTTAGAAAGTTCCTGATCTTTGGTGTACGATGGCTATGGAAGCAGTAGCACCAAGAGACTCCCTAAAGGATCTCCTATACCAAAGCATGGCTTTCCTTACATCCACTGGAGAAGCAATCCACTTACTTCTTGGAAGTCTAGATCAATCACCTCTCCTAACACTGTTACTTTTTTTTTTAGCCTGTTGCCTTAAAGGCACCAGAAGCCCAAAGCAGCCAGGAAGAAGTATGAGTTTCCAGTTCAATGGAATGTATGTTATGCCTAAGGCAGAATTCCCCGCTACCCCACCAAAAACTACTAGGCCACCAGACTTAAGGTCATTGTAACAGAAAGCAAAAATCTTCCTAGTGGGGCTCTCTCTAGAAGCAATATTGAGTGGAATCATTTTGATTTCCACCTGTTGATTCCTCAACCAGTGAATCCTGGCAAGAAACTGAACCATATATTGCCACTAGAGAAACCTGCCCCATCCGTCCAGGGTACTGTCACCTGATTGACATCATAACTGGGTCTTGCAAAAGCTGTTTACCATTCTATCAAACCAGGTGTTTCAGGATATAAGGGACATGCTAAGACCAGTGAATTCCATGAACATCAGCCCACTGTTATATTTCTATGGCTGTGAAGTGAGTTCCTTGGTTAGAAGCAATTCTATATGGAATACCATGATGGTGGATAAGATAATCTGTAAGTCCACGGATGGTAGTTTTGGCAGCAGCAATACATACAGGAAAGGCAAACCCATAACCAGAATAAGTATCTACTTTAGTAAAGACAAAGCATTGCCTTTTCTATGGAAGAGCTGGTTCAGTGTTGTCAGACGACCAACAAGTCTCTGGCTGGTCACCTGGGGAATGATGCCATATCATATCAGGGGCACAGTGTTGGGTTTCTGCTGCTGGCAGATCTGACACTCAGCAACAGCTGTAGCCAGCTCAGCCTTGGTGAGTAGAAGTCCATGTTGTCAAGCCCATGCATAACCTCCTTCTCTGCCAGTATGGCTACGTTGTTCATGGGCCCATTGGACAGTAACAGGGATGGCTGGGGAAAGAGGCCGACTGTCCACAGAATGGGTCATCCTTTCTACTTCATTATTGGACTCCCCTTCTGCTGAAGTCACCTTTTGATGAGCATTTACATAGGACACAAATATCTTCATATCTTTTGCCCATTTAGAGATCTGTCTACAGACTTCTTCCCTAGTTGTCTTTCTCACTAATTTTTTAACCATGCTCCTTCCAAGTCCCACCATCCAGCCTATTCATTGGCTACAGCCCATGAGTTAGAAAACAGTCACACACCTGGCCATTCTCATTCCAGTCAGAATGTACAACCATATGTACTGCTCCAAGTTCTCCTCACAATGAAGATTTCTCTCTCTGCTATCTTTTATGGTTATACCAGAAAAGGGTTATGATGCAGCAGCTGTCCATACTCGGGTGGTGCCTGCATAATGTGTAGAGCCATCAGTAAACCAGGCCCTAAACTTTCCTTCTTCAGTCAACTGATTGTTGGGAACACTCCATGAAGCTATAGGTGGCATGCTTGGGAGCAGAAGACATTGTAACAGGAATAGAAACCATAGCGTTTGGACAACTTCATGTATCCTGCTTGTGACCTCAGGACCTACTTGGTCCTGATCACAATATATACCACTTCCATTTGATAATAAGTTGTTGCTGTGCATGTCCTATTTTATGGCTTGGTTGTCAAGATAATACTCAGCTCATGATAGATAGCTCAGATAGCATGATAACTTGGTGGCCCATTCAGTAGTAGGCCAAGAGCAGTCTTTTAATGGGAGAATAATTGTCTATAGATGACAGATCCTTGCTTCCAAATCATAAGGGTCTTGTCTCTGATTCACCTAGAGGAGCCTACCAAAGGCTCTAAACTGCCACTGTTACCTTAAGTACCATTGGGTCTGCTGGTAGAGTAGCCTGCACAGCAGCCTTGATATGTTGAAGAGCCTTCTCCTGTAGGCTCCACTCAAAGCTAGCAGCTTTTTGAGCTATTTGGTGTATGGGCTGGAATAACAAAACAAAATGAGGGATATGCTACCTTCAGAATCCAAATAGGCCCACTAAGCTTTGTGCTTCTTAGTGGTGGGAAGGGCAAAATGCAATAACTTAATCTTTCACCTTAGAAGGAATATGTCTGCATACCTCTCACCACTGAACTTTAAAAATTTTACTGAGGTTGAAGGCCCTTGAATTTTGGATTTATTTATCATTCTTCCAATGTGCATAAGTGTTACCGACAAGTCCAAAGTGGTTGCTACCTCCTGCTCACTTGGTTCAGTCAGCATAATGTCATTAATATAGTGGACCAGTGTGATATTTTGTAAAGAGATGCTCAATATCCCTTCAAACTAAGTTATGACATAGGACTGGATAGTTGTATACCCTTGAGGTAAAACTGTAAAGGTATACTACTGACCCTGCCAGCTGAAAACAAATTGCTTCTGATTGTGCTTATGGACAGGTACTGAGAGAAGGCATTTATTTGATCATAGCTGAATACCATGTACCAGGAGATGTGTTAATCTATTTAAGTAATGGCATCACATCTGGTACAGCAGCTGCAATTTGAGTTACTACTTGATTAAGTTTGTGATAGTCAATTGTATTTCTTTACGATCCACTTATCTTCTGCACTGGCTGGTTAGGAGAGTTAAAGGAAAATGTATCGGGAACTACCATCTCTGCATCTTTTAAATCCTCGATGATGGCACTGATTCCTCCAGGGATGCAGTATTCTTTGGTTCACTATTTTCCTTGGTAGAGGCAATTCCAGTTTCTTCCATTTGTCCTTTCCAGCCATTACAGCCCTCAGTCTGCAGGTCAGGGAACCAATGTGGGAATTCTGCCAACTTCTAAGTCTATCTATCCCAATTATATATTCTGGAACTGGGGAATAACCACAGGATGAGTTTGGGGACCCACTGGGAGTTGGACTTCAGCCAAAATTCCACTAAGCACCCGACATTCATAAGCCCCTCCTTTAACTGGAGGGTCACAGTACTATTTGAGGTCTCTTGGAATCAGTGTCAGTTTAGAACCAGTATCCAGTAGATCCTGGAAAGTCTGATTGTTTCCTTTTTCTCAGAGTACAATTCCCTTGCAAAAGGTCATAGGTCCCTTAGGAAAGGATGGAAGAAAGGGTAACAGTAGAACTTTGAATTATTTTAGTAAGGTCCTCAGGGGGACCTGCCCTTCTCCTTATTCAAGGGCTTCTGGGTCTGCAAACTAGCTCAAGTCTGGAAATTGGTTCATAGGCTGAGATTCCGTCTTGCCACTATCCAGTGTAGCCTTTCTTTTCTTTGTTTGAGAATTTTTATGCCTACACAGATGTACAATAAACACATAGTAGGCTTTTTATCTAATTCATTCCTGGAAACACCATGACGGATTAGCCAGTACAAAAGGGCCATAGGAATCATGCCATCCTAAAATCACTTTGTCTGTGCTGCCCATATGTCAATATGTTCTCCTTGCCTTTGGCAATTCAGTGCTGCTACCTGGCCTCTGCTACTCTGGGGGCCCAATAAAGCCCATCACATTTAACTTTTCTAATTGAGCATCAGTATCTCCAACCTAAGGATCTGGCACAAGGAAAAGATCTATGACAAAGATTTTCAAATTGCTTATTCCCACTCTTACAATTTTGTGTTTTATAGGATTAATGAGGAGACTGTCTTCTGGGCCTTTCCATTGTGGAGAATTAGGTTTTATATGGTAAACCCACTGTTGCAATTTCTCTGAGCCATAAAATCTCTTTGTCAGTACTAGCTAAGGGACACCAGGTATCACTAGTTCCTTTTCAGTGACTGCCTTATGGCTAGTGCTTCAGTCGACCAGTCAAACTTCTGACACCTTTTTTTAAACCATGAGAACTTCAGTATTAAACTTAGGACCTTCACTCGGTGGGTCCATATCAATAGACTCAGCTTGATCCAGTTTTATGTTTCTCCACCATTATTTCACATCCTTAAGAGTCCATTCCCACACATATTCCCCTCTTTAGTGATGTAGCACACCTTCTTGTGAATTTCACCTCTAGGAGCCTGCTTAACCTTGATTCTGGCTATAGTTTATAGGCTACTCTTGGTGGGCACATTGTCTTGCCTGTATTTCTCCTTAAGGGAAAGACACTGCTAGTTTGTAGAAAATGAAAGATTAATATCCTTAGGCAAAGGTCCAGAAGGAAATATTTCAAGGGATGGGGATGCATCCCCCACTAGGAGTGGGGTGACTACTTCTTCAGGTGAGACAAACCCTTCAGAATATGAGAATTCAGCATCCTCAGCCTCGCTTCATGTAGGGCCCTCCTATACATCTCCATCTCAAGTTTGGGAGGATCCCACCCCTTACCAGTCAGTGCCGTTAGGTTCTACCATTAGTGAAGGAATTACCGTAGCAACAGGAAGGAGTGAGGCAAGCAGACAAAAAGCAAAAAGTTTCTTCTTCCATGTCCTTTTATGTAGGCTGCCACCAGAAGATGTGGCCCAGATTTAAGGTGGCTCTTCCCACATTAAATGATCCTATCAAGAAAACCCTTTACAGGTGTGCCCAACTACTTGGGTTTTAGTTGAGTCCAGGTGTAGTCAAGTTGACCACCAAGATTAGCCAGCACACTATCTAAGTTTCTGATTTAAGCTGTCAGAAACACAGATTGGAGAAAAGGTACCCCTTTAACAAGTGTTGCTGGTTAAACTGGATTTCTACATGTGGAATGAAAATAAGTCCATGTCTCTCACATTCCACAACAATAAATTCAGTATATCAAAACCTTAATGTAAGCCAGGCGGTGGTGGCACATGCCTTTAATCCCAGCACTCGGAAGGCAGAGGCAGGAGGATCTCTGAGTTCGAGGCCAGCCTGGGCTATGGAGTGAGTTCCAGGAAAGGCGCAAAGCTACACAGAGAAACCCTGTCTCGAAAAACCAACCAACCAACCAAACAAACAAACAAAAAAACCCAAAAAAACCTTAATGTAAGAAGAAGATGTAGGTAAAACATTTCATTATGTGGTCATAGACAAGAATTTTCTGTCAAGAGCTATAGCATAGGCAACAATACCAAGATTTGACAAATAGAATTACATGCCAACTAAAGGAAACTGTCACTAGAGTGAAGTCACTTAGACTTGGGAAAAAAAATTGCCAATGTTACATTTGGCTGGGGACTGATATCTAGACTATATAAAGAACTGCTAAAATTGAACACTAAAAGCATTCAGTCTATAGATAGGCTTATGAACTGAATAGACAGTCCCCCTATTAAAAGGAGGAATACAAATGACCTGTGGATATTTGGAAAAAGTGTTCAACGTTCTTAGAAATCAGGGAAATGTAAATTAAAACTGCTTTGAGATTCTTTCTCACCTCAATTGAAATGGCTGTCATCAAGAAAACAAAGAACAACAAATGCTGATGAGGATGTGGGGCAAGAGGAATCCTTATTTGCTGCTGTTGAGAATGTAAATTTGAATAGGCACTGTGGAAGTCAGTTTGGAGGGTTCTTCAGAAAACTAGTAATAGACCATATGACTTAGATTGTATAGCCACAGAAATACTTGTACATCCATTTTTACTGCCCCACTATTCACAGTGGCCAGGAAATGATACCAGAGTGAATATCTATCAAGAGAAGAATGGATACAGAAAATGTGGTACAGTGAGTAGTCCTGGCTACAACAGTGGGCATATGTGTGGCAGAGGGGAGGGAAGGCTGGAAAGGCTAGTGGGAAGGCCAAGGCTAGTTTCTTGCTCATAGAGAGCTGGGCTGTATACTTCCTTGTGGGCCATATCCACATATCCATAGATGCTGCTGTGCACAGTGCTGTGATTCTGGAGTACCTCACTGCTGAGGCATTGGAGTTGGTGGCTAAATGCTTCCAAGGGTTTCACAAGGAAGTGTATCATTCAGTGTCACTTGCAACTTACAGTCTGTGGTGAGGAGTTAGATTCACTTATCAAGGCAGGGGTAGTGTGATCCACAAATCTCAGATTGCAAAGAAATGCCAGCAGAAAACTGCCTAGGAGGGTTATTTTAACCAACCTCCTTCTTTTGCATTGTTCTGTAACTGGAACAGAAGATAACAATGAGAACATGTGGAATTTTAAAAAATAGTTTAATGGAAAAGTATAGACAATTACTGTAGTCACAATGAAAGAAATGGTTTTATGTTCTTTGACTCAGAGTTTGGTGAAATGCCTTCTCATGTGGTGACAGTTATGTGTTGATTGGCCAGATTTCTCCTTTATATTTTTATTAAAAAAAAATAGAATCAATGAACCATGTTTTATGAAATAAAGAGGTAAAATGCTATATATACACAACAGACTTTTATGCAGCTGTAAAGAAAAATACAGTCATGACATTTTCAGGAAAACGGAACTAGAAATCATTGTTAAGTTAAATAAGTTAAATAACCCTGATTCAGACAAACAAATCATGCTTTCTTTTTTACATAGAACCTAGATTTAAAGGAGTGTGTGTGGCGGGGGCTACAAAGTGGATCATGAGGGGTGGAGAAGATCTTAAGAGAGGGAGAAACAGAGAGGGTAATGGAATACATGCAGCTTGAACGCAGAAGGGTGGATTGCCTGGTTTGGAAGGAAGGAAGCCTGCTAGGAGGCAGAGAACATGGGAGTAGGGTGGGGATGATGATGGAGAACAACATATAACGACATATATTCATGAAATGCCATAACGATACCCATTTCTTTGCATAGTAACTTAAATTAATTAAAGAATTCAAAGATAAAGTGTAATCTGTTTTAAATTGTCAGATTAGCAGAATTAAAACTGTCCTACTAGACAGGAATGGCAAGGATGTCACAGAGATGGTCAGTATGTTGCTCAGTGGACAACTTTTCTGAAAAGCAGCTCTGAAGATTTTATCAAGAGTCCCTAGAAAGTATTTGTCTCCTTGTCTAGACACTTGTAGACAATTGCCTATCTTGTAGAAAATAATTACATGGAAAAAGCTTTATATAAGTCCACATATTTATCAGTGCTCTGTTTAATACTGAAATATTAGAAATTACTTAGATGTGCAACTGGAAAACATTTAAATAGCCAGTTTCTTCCTCCCTCCCTCCCTCTCTTCTCTTTCTCTTAGATTTGTTATGTGTATATCTGTGCATATGCTGCAATGCCTTCAGAAGCCAGCAGAGCATGTTGGATCCTCTGAGGCTGAATTTACAGATGGTTGTAAGCCATCATGTGGGTGCTGGGAACTGTACTCAGGTCCTCTGAAATAGCAGCCACTGCTCTTGACTGCTGAACTATCTCTAGCCCCTGGAGTTGTTGTTTTTTTTTTTTTTTTCTTCTTGTTGCTGCTTTTTTTTTTTTTGGGACAGAGCTTCTTTGTGTGGCCCTGTAACTTACTATGTAGACCAGGCTCAAACTCACAGAGACCCACCTGTGTCTGCCTCCCTAGTGCTAGGACTAAAGATGTTGCCACCATGACTGGCTTCTATTTTTTTTAAATATACTTAAAAAATAAGATGTATTATTTTTATTTCATGTGCATGGGCGTTTTGCCTGCATGTGTCTGTGTACCATGTTAGTGTCTGGTACCTGGTGCTTGCAGAGGCCAGAAGAGGGCTCCTGCTTCCCTGCAACTGGAGCAGATGGTTGTGAGCCACATGTGGGTGATGGGTATCAAACCCAGGTCCTCTGGCAGAGTGTCTAGTGCTCTTAACCACTGAGCCATCTTTCTATCCCCATGGTTTATAGTTTTTTTTTTTTTTTTTGTAAACCAATTTAAAAAAATAGAGCAAAGGGAAAACTTGAAGTTCAAGGCATGTTTGCTTTTTACTTTTTTCTGTCTTTATCAATGTAACTCATGAGTTTGTGATTTATATTTATTTTTACTGTTAAATTGCTTGTTAATAATATTGGAAGCGAAATAGTACACAAAATTATTTTATAGTATTTCTAAATTGTATTTGTGTTAAATAACTGAGAGTTAATAAAACAAAATTTTTCCCTTTAGAAACTGCATTTAAATTTAAAGCCCTGAAGAAGATCGCACAATTAGCCATTATAAACAGCCTAGAAAAGGTAAGCTTCAGCCTCCTGGGTACTCAGATTTTGTTTCAGTTATGAATTTTGCTGTATTTAATATTTTGAAGATAAGAAAGTCAAGACTTGTGTGGTAGTTTCACACCACCATAATGGGAAGTACGCATTACAGTATCCTTATGAAGAAACTTTCAGTTCTATGCTATTTAATATATTGGAAATATTGACTACTTTCTTATAAAAGCATATATTTTGTTACTCGTAGGCCTTTTGGAACTGGGTAGAAAACTATCCGGATGAATTTACAAAGCTGTACCAAATTCCGCAGACTGATATGGCTGGTAAGCTGAATGACTGTGTGGGGTGAAGGGGTGTTTACCTTTGTTAAGCTCTCAGAAGTAAAACGTGGTGCTTTTCAGGTTACCTTGTTATAAAGGTGGTTTTCTATAGTCTATCATCAGCTGTCCCCAAATAGGAGTTGTAAGCTTCCTCTCCTAATTCTGCATTTTTTTCCAGCCCTTTCTCCTTTGAGCAAATAAGTTTTACATCAAGCTCTAGTCTTTCATGTTGTAATTGAATATTGATGGCTGTCTCACAGCACTTGTGTGTGTGTTTTAGGACTTATTTGAGTTAGGTAGGTATATCTGATGAGGAAATACTATTTTTAATTTTGAATAAGATTTTGGGGGGGGTTGGGGATTTAGCTCAGTGGTAGAGCGCTTAAGGCCCTGGGTTCGGTCCTCAGCTCCGGGGGGGGGGGGGAAATTTTGGGGTGATACCTGCATAGCAGAGAATAGAGACCCCTTGGGAACTGAAAGTTCTTTTGATAAACTGTCAATTTTTTGTTCCTTCTGTAAGACCCTAATATAAAGCCATTGTAAACTGGGGACTTTTCTAGGATGGATCATACATTCTTTTAAAACTGTGATCCTTGGGTTTTTTTGTTTATTTGGTTGGTTGTTGGTTTTTTGTTTTGTTTTTGATAATTCTGGATTTTAATTTAATGCTAAGGGTTTTCTTATCTACTAAGATCATCTAATGTTTGTATTTTCACATAGAGTGTGCAGAAAAGCTGTTTGACTTGGTGGATGGTTTTGCTGAAAGCACCAAACGGAAAGCAGCAGTGTGGCCGCTACAGATCATTCTCCTCATTTTGTGTCCAGAGATAATCCAGGACATATCCAAGGACGCCGTTGATGAGAACAACATGAATAAGGTGAGGAGGGCAAAAGGTTTCTGTCCTTTCCTGATAGGAAGCACTTGTTTTACTCAAGGCATACATTTTAGTTACAGCCCTTCTGGGTCGAGCAGTTGGTTGATCTTAATAGAGACTCATTCATAAGTTATTTTATTTGAAAGAAGGATAAATAATATAATCAATGACTGGAAGGCTCTGAACTCTGTTGGGTTTAGTACTGAGTAATTAAACTAGATAATTTTTGTTACTTAAACTTGTTCTTTGCTTTATTCATCATTAAAATATATTTAGAGATTTATAATTTAACTATATTTATGTGTATAAATTGAATACTGGCTGGCTATTTCCAAATAAATTACATAGCTAACAATGCATTTTCTAAAGCTTCATGGTGACTTTTAGAAATATTATTTAATAGATTTTTTTCATTATGAAACATAACTATCCTAACAATTTAATATTTGCAAAATTAATGTAAATTTAAAGTTTCAATCTTTTCTATGGGTTGAAGTAACCTAATTAGACAAAAATCATTAGGTTTTGGTGTTCCCAAATTTTCCTTTGACTTTTGCTTATTAACATTAATTTAAAAATCAGGGGTTAGCCAGGTGGTGGTGGCACACACCTTTAGTCCCAGCACTTAGGAGGCAGAGGCAGTCAGATCTCTCTGAGTTCGAGGCCAGCCTCATCTACAAAGTGAGTTCTAGGACAGCCAGGGCTATTACACAGAAAAACTCTGTCTTGAAAAACCAAAACCAAACAAAAACCTAGGGATTTGAGAGATGATTTATTGGCTAAAAACACTTTCTACTCCTCCAGGGGACCTGAGTTCAGTTTCCAGCATCCACATTAGGCAGTTAACAACCTGTAGCTGGAGTTTTCCTGTGTCCACCCAGCTCCTGCAGCCGCTCAGACCCAAGTAAACTCACAGAGACTTATATTACTTATAAACTGTATGGCCATGGCAGGCTTCTTGCTATCCAGTTCTTATATCTTAAATTAACTCATTTCTATTAATCTATAAGTTGCCACGTGGCTTGTGGCTCACTGGTACTTTACATCTTATTTTTTATTGTGGTGGTGGCTGGTAGCATCTCCTCACTCAGCCTTCCTCTTCCCAGAATTCTCCTCTCTCTTTGTCCCGCCTATACGTTCTTCCTGGCTACTGGCCAATCAGCACTTTATTTATCAATCAATCAGAGCAACACATTCACAGCATACAGAGCCATCGATATCCACAGCTACAACCTCTTGTAACTCCAGCTCTAAGGGATCAAACACCCTTTTCTGGCCTCTGTGGGCACATACATACACATGACATTCACTCACATACATCTACACAGAAATGAAAAGAATACAAATAAATCTTTAAAAAGACTAATAATGGCCCAAGAAACTGCTCAGACACTTTCCACCAAGGCTGACACCTTAGTTGGATCCCCAGATCCCACATGGTGGAAGGAAAGAATTGACTCCCACAAGTTGTCTTCTGACCTCCACACAAATGCCCTGGTACATTCTGATACATACACAAAATAAATAAGTGTAAAAAAGAAAGAAAGAAAACTTAGTAAGTTGAAACAAAGAAAATTTCACTCTACATTTCACAGACAAAGAAAATTTCACAGGCACTCACTGGAAAAAGCCACTTTTACCTTTTCTCTCCATCCACCCACCCACCCACCCACCCATCCATCCATCCATCCATCCATCCATCCATCTATCTATCTTTGGCTTTTTTTGAGACAGAGTCTCATCTCAATATGTAGCCCTGGCTGTCCTGGAACTCACTCTATAGATCAGACCGGCCTCAAACACAGAGATCCACCTGCCTCTGCCTCCTGAAGCTGGGATTAAAGGCTTGAACCATTATGCCTGGCTTTTACCCTCTGTTTTTGGTTTTTTTTTTAAAGATTTATTTATTAATTATGTATACAATGTTCTGCCTGCGTGTATGCTTGCAGGCCAGAAGAGGGCACCAGATCTCATTACAGATGGTTGTGAGCCACCATGTGGTTGCTGGGAATTGAACTCAGGACCTCTGGAAGAACAGTCAGTGCTCTTAACCTCTGAGCCATCTCTCCAGCCCTACCCTCAGTTTTAAGACGGCTAGTGTAACATAAATCTTAAAAGATCTTATTAATTAAAAAAAAAAACAAACAAAAAACAGCCAAATGTTGGAGTGAAAGCTGAAAAATCAGAGAAGCAGAACAAGTCACAGCCACTTGCTTACCTCTACGAAGTCCTCATTCTTGAGAGAGAGTTCCTGTTTCCTCTCACCTTATATACTTTCTGTGTCTGCCTTATTACTTCCTAGGATTAAAGGCATGTGTCCTTCCTAAGCAAAGACATGAGATCTTAAGTGCTGGGATTAAAGGTGTGTGTGCTTCCCAGTAAGGATTAAAGGTGTATGCCACCATGCCTGGCTCTGTTCCCAGTGTGGCCTTGAACTCACAGAGATCCATATGAATCTCTGCCGCCCAAGTGATAGGGTTAAAGGTGTGTGCCACCACTGCCTGACCTCTATGTCTAATCTAGTGACTGGCTCTGTCCTCTGATCCTCAGATAAGTTTATTAGGGTATACACTATATCACAACAGGCTACTTATACTTATTTCTAGACCTAGAGTATATAGCAATCCATACTTAAACTGACACATTGATCACCTTTTCCAAGGTCTTTTGTGTGTATTGCTTTATGGAGGTTTTGTCTTTGAAAAATTTCCATGTTTTTTATTTTAAGATTTTCATCTTAAAATTCTCTGATCAATTAAGAACACTGGTTTATCTTTGAGGAAACTCATGTTCCCAGTTCCCACATGGCAGCTCATAACCACCTGTAGCTTCAGTTTTGGGGGATCTGACACACTCTTCTGTCTGGCCTTTGAGGGCACAAGGCATGCACATGGTGTGAGGTACATGCAAGCAAAACATTTATACATATAAATAAAATAAAATAATCTGAAAAAGTATTTTAAAATACTACTGGATTTGGCTTGCTCTGTGTGTGTGTGTGTGTGTGTGTGTGTGTGTGTGTGTGTGTGTTTTCTCTCTTTTTTTCCCTTGAGATTGGTCTGTATTTGAACTGTCTTTATTTGGCTTTGGAATCAAGATACTTGTTAGCTTCATAGATCTGAGTAGGCATAGATCTGAGGCAGCATGCTGGCCTCACACATTGAAGTAGGAAGTGTGCCTTTCTCTTTAATTTTTTTAGAACTATTTGAGAAGGATTGGTGCTAATTCTTAAAGTAGTTGGTAGAATTTACAAAATGAATATAAGATTCTGAATTTTCTTTTTTGAGAAATCTTTCATTACTGATTCAATTTTCTTTTCTTTTCTTTCTTTCTTTTTTTTTTTTTTTTTTTTTTTTTTTTTTGGTTTTTCGAGACAGGGTTTCTCTGTATAGCTTTGCACCTTTCCTGGATCTCACTCTCTAGACCAGGCTGGCCTTGAACTTACAAAGATCCACCTGCGTCTGCCTCCCGAGTGCTGGGATTAAAGGCGTGCGCCACCACCGCCCGGCTTGGTGTACAATTTTTATATCTTTTTTTTGTTTGTTTTTTTTGAGACAGGGTTTCTCTGTGTAGTTTTGGTGCCTGTCCTGGATCTCACTCTGTAGACCAAGCTGGCCTTGAACTCACAGAGATCCGCCTGGCTCTGCCTTCTGAGTGTGGGATTAAAGGCGTGCGCCACGACTGCCCGGCGATTTTTATAGTATTTTATAGTCCTGTTTTTCAAAATCTGTAATGTTACCACATTTAGTTTTGACTTTAGGAATTTCAGTCTGCATGCATGCACAAGTGCTCTCTGTCTGTCTGTCTACATGTGTGTGGTATATGTACACATTCATGGTGGCCTGCTTATCACTTTAAGCCTTACTTTGTGAGCCGCGTTTTCACTGAACCGAGAACTGACTGATATCAATAACCCTCAGCAACTTTTTTGTCTCCATCCCCTAATGCACTTGACTTCCAGGAGTGGCCATGTTCATTCTTTTAAATGGTTCTGGGATCCAGACTCAGGTCCTTTTGCTTGCACAGCAAGTTCTTCTACCATCTCTCCAGCCACTGCCCCTCATCTACCCCCCAAATTTGTAAATGTTGTTGACTTTTTTAAAGTCAACTTTTTTTTTCTCCACTGCTATTGTATATTTTGTTCAATTGATCTCTGTTCCAGTATTTAATATCTCTGTCGTGTGCGTCATCTGAGCTTAGCTTGCTCTTTTTCTCTAGTCCTGTGAGTTACTGATTTGAGAGCTTTCCTACTTTACCTGGGTTGGAGCTTTACTCAGTGCTGCCTTTGCTTGATGTGTTACACTATTTTACCTGAAAGGGTTTCTGATTTCCTTTTCCTGATGAATTTTTTCCTTTCATTCACTATCTACTTGTGACTTCGGTGAGTTTTTATATATTTGTGAATTTTCTAGTTTTCCATATGCTTCTGTTTTCCAGTTTCTGTCCCCTTTTTATCAGAAGTGACATGTTGTTTAATTTTAACCTCTTTCAATATATTAAGACTTGTTTATTGACCTAACGTGGTTCGTTTTGGAACTATGCACCATTTACCCTTAAGAATATATATTCTTCTAGTTTTTGGGTGAGTTTAGTTTTGAAATGTTAGATAGGTTTGAAGACATATATGGAGACAAGGTGGAGGTCTGAGGTTTTCATTTAGCAGAAAAACCAAGGAAAGAAATTTATAAGATACAAAGAGGGATTGAAATCACAGAAATGTAATTTTAGGTGCTGGAGAGATGGCTCTTGCAGAGTACCCAGGTTTGTGTCCTAGCACTCATTGGGTGGGTTACAACTGCCTATAACTCAAGTACCAGATTCATGGTATACATACAAACAAGCAGGCACACAAACATACACATGAAATCAAATGAATATTTTAACAAGATAGACTTTTTGGTTTATTATTATTAAATTTAAAAAATATGTGCATGTGTACATGTGCATTCCCATAGAGGCATAAGATCCTCTGGAAGTGGAGTTACAGGTAGTTAGGATCCATTCAGTGTGGGTGCTGGTAACTGAATTTCGATTCTCTGGAAGAGTAGCAAGGTCTCTTAACCACGGAACCATTGCCCTGGCCCTGGATTTTTTATTTTAATTTTTTATTTTTTTGTGTTGGTGCTGCTTTTTAAAATTGAAGCATACAAGGACAAAGGGCTGGCACACTTGGTGATGATCAGCTCATCCAGTTGGTTCAGACCATCTTCCTCCTTTGGTTGGTTAGCTCTGATTTCCTAGTGATCTTCACAAGGCCTCTATAGCCATTTGACCCTGTCCCGAACAGTTTAGGACACATCGCAAAAGCAGCACACAGGTGACTGAACAACCTCAGTGGACATGGGCATCATCAGAGAGGTCTTCAGTATCATGTTAATCTGCAGGACTGACTTTTCGTTAGCTGCCAAGTTCATCAAGACCCTGGTGCTGCCTCCATCCTTGTCCAGATCTGTGTAGGGCCCTGTGCTCTTAGGAAACATCTTGTTCACAGCTGGCTTCATCTATAGCCCATGGCAAAGCTGGTTTTTGTTTTTGTTTTTGTTTTTTTAATTTCTGGAAATGAAATTTAGAGCAACAGAATTCTTTTGAGTATATTATTTAAAAGGCTGAATGTTGAATATACTCTAGAGTAGTAGAAAATTATGAAATAAATTGACATATACCACAATCAAGGCAGTCATATATTTAAGCCTCAAAGATAACTCAAAAGGAAGATATGATAAACCTACTCTAATGTTGAGTTCAAATGTACAGGAAGGAATGTTTCTTTTACTCCTATAGAAAGTCAACAGAGAAAGTAGAGAAAAGTGTTTTGTGTTTGTGTTTATTTTAACTTAAGAAAGATTAAGTGATGACTCCTTAAATATGAAATGAAAGCCAAATATAAACCATTCCTTCTTATAGTTTGAATTTTAATCCATCATTAGCTACTTTGTTAGCTAAGTCTACAGTAGTGTAAACTTGATTTCTTGTCTTCCTAAATTGAATTCTGTAGAAACTATTTCTGGACAGTCTACGGAAAGCACTTGCCGGCCACGGAGGCAGCAGGCAGCTGACGGAGAGTGCGGCCATTGCTTGTGTGAAGTTGTGTAAAGCGAGCACTTACATCAACTGGGAGGACAACTCTGTCATCTTCCTCCTAGTGCAGTCCATGGTGGTTGACCTTAAGGTAATATGCTATTCTTTCCCGTCTGTAGACTTCAAGGAAGTTATGTAGGTAAACTGCTAGTGTGACTGTTCTGCTAAAGAGGATTTCTAGCTCTAAATTTGGAGGTAACTTTGATAAGTTCAAAGGACCTGCTTTTGTTGTTCCTGTGCTCATTCATTAGTCTACACTGAGAACATGAAGGATGATATGCAACAGTTCTCTCTCTCTCTCTCTCTCTCTCTCTCTCTCTCTCTCTCTCTCTCTCTCTCTCGTTTTTTCAAGACAGGGTCTCTCTGTGTAGCTTTGGAGCCTGTCCTGGAACTCGCTCTGTTGACCAGGCTGGCCTCAAACTCACAGAGATCCTCCTGGCTCTGCCTCCCAAGTGCTGGGATTAAAGGTGTGCACCACCACTGCCTAGCAACAGTTTTCTTTTCTTTTCTTCTTCTTTTTTTTTTTTTTGGAGACAGGGTTTCTCTGTGTAGCTTTGCACCTCTCCTGGAACTCACTTGGTAGCCCAGGCTGGCCTCGAACTCACAGAGATCCGCCTGGCTCTGCCTCCCGAGTGCTGGGATTAAAGGCGTGCGCCACCACCGCCCGGCCAGCAACAGTTTTCTTAATATGTAAGTACTTGAGTCTTAATGTAGAAATTTGGCTTGGGAGGAATCATATGTAATAAGTCTTATATGATATTGACAAACTATAGTAACCAGTATTTTGTGCTTTTTCTGGCAACTATAGTTTACTGTAATCGATGTGTATAGTGTTGATTATGTTTATATGCCTTGTTAAAGAAATAAATACTTGATGACTATTTAAAGGCCACTGTTTTCTATTGGGATTTTTATAGAACCTGCTTTTTAATCCAAGTAAACCATTCTCTAGAGGCAGTCAGCCTGCAGATGTGGACCTCATGATTGACTGTCTTGTCTCTTGCTTTCGGATAAGCCCTCACAACAACCAACACTTTAAGGTAAGAAAATTGGTTTGTACAATCATGTTTATTGATGAAGCTATAATTTTTTTAATTAAATTTTTTAAAATTTATTTTACATACCAACCACAGTTTCCCCTCCCTCCTCTCCTCCTGTATCCTCCCCCCACTCCCCCCACCCCTTACCAGCCCCATCCACTCCTCAGAAAGGGTAATGTCTCCCATGGGTATCAACAATGCATGGCATATCAAGTTGAGACAGGCCTAAGCTCCTCCCCCTTGCATCAAGGCTGAGCAAAGCATCCCACCATAGGGAATAGGTTCCCAAAAGCCAGCTCACGCACCAGGGACAGATCCTGGTCCTGCTTCTTAGGGGCCCCACAAACAGACCAAGCTACACAACTGTCTCCCACATACAGAGGGTCTAGGTTGGTCCCATGTAGGCTCCCTAGTTATTGGTCTAGAGTCCCTGAGCTCCCACAGGATTGGGTCAGCTGTCTCTGTGGGTTCCCATCATGTTCTTGACCCCCATGGCTCCTACAATCCTTCCTCCTTGTCTTTACCAGGACTCCCGGAGCTCGGCCCAGTGCTGATGTAGTTATTTGTATAAAATGCAGAGACTATAAAGATGAATAGGTGTATTTTTATTAGTATTTCTTTTTTTAAAAAATTAGATTTATTTTTATTTTATATATCTGGGTATTTTGTCTGCATGTATGTCTGTGTACCTTGTATGTGCTTGATGCCTTCAGAGGCCAGAAGAGGCATATCCCCTGGAACTAGAATACAGACAGTTGTGAGCTGACGTGTGGGTCCTGGGAATTGAACCCAGGTCCTCTACAAGAGCAGCCAATGCTCCTAACCCTTGAGATAGCTCTCTATCCTCTTTGTAGTATTTTGTGATATTCTATATTGATGCTAATTTCAAGACCTTAAATTTACTTTATTGAAAATAATTTAACTTTTTGCTGTTCTTTTGTCTTTTTTGTATTAATGATTCCCCCCCCCCCCCCAAAAGATCTGCCTGGCTCAGAATTCACCATCTACATTTCACTATGTGTTGGTAAACTCCCTCCACCGCATCATCACCAATGTAAGTCTAAAAGGTATTCTATATTACTGAAAAAGTAATTTTTCTTTCTGGTTATATATTTTTTCCACTTTTAAGGAAGATGCTGGTTTTAACAAAAGTTTTTTACTTAGAACTTTATATAAACCAGGAAGCTTCTCTGAGGTGAATACCAACATTTGATATACAGCTGTAGTTTTTGTTTGGTCTTAGCCTGAGGCTTTTATAGTGAGGGATGAAGTTCATAGATTCTTTTGGAAAGAGTAAGCCTAAAAATATTGTCATTTAAAGTTCAAAACCTGTTGAGAGCAATGCCATTGAAAATATAATTCAGTACTTTCATAACAAAGCATTTGTTACATCCTGATTTACTATCTTACCACTTACATTTAAAGGAAGAATAATTATAATGTATCCTAGTATGGCATATTTACAAAATGGAAAAACCTTATTTGATTATAATCCTCTTTAATTAGAATAAAATGCAAACATTTTAAAAGATATATTCACAAGATACAAAAGCATATCAGTGAAAGTGAGTGAATTCATTAGGTATTTGTGATAACGAGTGTATGAAGTAAAAAGCAGACAGTAAAACCTGACTAGATTTTTAAGGACTAAAGACTTTGTAAAATTGTGCTCCTTTTAGGAACAGTTGTATTTGGATGTTCTTTGCTTACTTTTATCCATTGACAGATATGTTACATTTATGAATAACTTGCTCACTTTGTTTTTGCCATTGTCCCTTAAAGTCTTTGATCACTGATACCTTAGTGTATTTGTCCTATTTATAGTTAAATTCCATTTTATGACTTGCAAATTCAAAATAACCTCCACTTCTTCATTTGCCTTGGATATATTGAATTAAACTAAATATTACCCCTCCTTTTAAAAAGATATCTTGCAGGGGAAAATGCCTGCTGATAAAGTCACCTAGTGACACATTCATTTTGCTTTGTGGAGTGCTAATAGCATTTTAGAACAGTAGTTCTCTTCTTTAGCCTGGCCCTGTGCCTTGAAGGACATTTATCATTTGGGTGCTCAATTCCTGAAATGGCACCTGTGCTGTGTCTCCTGCATTGCGAACAGCTAAATGCTTGAGGGAACAGTACTGCCTCAGTTGGCTCTCACTGACGCAGATTATAGGTAGACATTATAGTGAATATAATTGGTTCCATAGAGGATAGTCTAATGAATCTGAGTGGAGATAAAATATGTTTATATGAAAAACTTTAAAAAAATTGTACATTTGCCAGTATAATGACTCAGACTATTGTCCTTCCAAGGTTTAGTTTTAAAGTAGAAACAAACAAAAAAGACTTTTTTTTTTATCTCACAAGTTTATATGTAATTAAGAAATAAGATGTTACTCCCTCTTTTGATTTAAAATATTGAAAGTATTCCACTTATTAACTGGATAACTTTATAGAAATGGTTAAAATGTAATAAATCCAAGTTTATAGTTTTTGACTATTTTGTGACTAGTCACTTTAATCGTGAACTATTTTTGTCTATAATTGAATACGTAGAGCACTTTCAAGCATGGACTTGGCACTGCTGTAAGTGGCTGAGCTGCTCTTTCCTGGGTTCCAAGCATGCCTGCAGTGTTAGTCCCTTGCATGCCTCAGTGTGCCTGGTGAAAGTGTGTGCACCCTCTCTAAGGAGTGCTGCATGTGTGAAGGCAGAGTGCGTCTACGTCCGGAGTCATTTGTGTTTACAAAGCTCCTATACTGACTCATTTTTAAATACTGTGTATTAGCAGCCGTTCAGTGCAATAGCTTGTAAACAACTCAAATAATGCGGAAGTGTCTTTTTGTTTATTTTTTTTTTTTTTGAGACAAGGTCTCATCATGTACTATTAGATGGCCTGAAACTCACTATATAGACCAGGCTGACATTATACTCACAGAGATCCACCTGCCTCTGCCTTCTAAGTACTGGAATTAAAGGACTGAGCCACCACACCACACTGGTCCTCCAACCTGACTTTCAGGTTATACTTTAGTTATCCTCATCCTTAGAGATTGCTTGGTAAATTGTTTCTTATTAGATTCCACCCTCCACCCAGGCTTGAGGCTAACAAATAATGACTCTAAAATACTTTTAATTGTAAAGAACTATTTAAAACAGTTAATATGCAAATTTATGCAGTCAAGTATTTAATAGAGTTTAACTGGGAATGTTTAGTAGGAAAATGTATGTCTTCGTGTCATATGAATTCTTTCCGAGAGTCATGGAGTTCAGATCTTAGACTTATTTGTGTATATGTTGTTTTTAAACAGTTTAGTTCAGTATTCCTAAGTTCTCCTTTTCCATGTCTCTTAATCAAGTTGACAGTTTTTTAAATTATTGTGTTCCCTTAAAAGATAAAAGTTTCATTATTTTTTCTGGTTTAATGTAGAATTAGAAATGATGCTTGGAGTTTTATTTTGCTTCTGTGAGATGTCCCCACTTGCAATTTATAATTACTGGGTTTAGATCTAAAACATTCTGTGGTGGTATTGTGGTTCCGAAATATTGTGCACCCTAATAAACTTATCTGGGGTCAGAGACAGAACAGCCACAATATTAAACATAGAGGATAGGCAGTGGTAGCACACGCCTTTAATCCCAGCACTTGGGAGGCAGAGCTAGGCAGAAATCTATGTGTTCAAGGATACAGCCAAGCATGGTGACTCACGCCTTTAATCCCAGAAAGCGAGCCTTTAATCCCAGGGAGTGAGGTAGAAAGCAGAAAGGTATATAAGACGTGAGGACCAGAAACTGGAAGCATTTGGCTCGTTAAGCTTTTAGGCTTTTGAGCAACAGTTTAGCTGAGAACTATTCGGATGAGGATTCAAAGGCTTCCAGTCTGAGGAAACAGGATCAGCTGAGGAACTGGCGAAGTGAGGTAGCTGTAGCTTGTTTTGCTTCTCTGATCTTCCAGCATTCACCCCAAAAACTGGCCTCAGGTTTGATTTTATTAATAAGAACTTTTAAGATTCCTGCTACAACATTCCAATTTCTTTTAGAAATTTTAAAAGTCTATTCACTATTTGAATTTTGTTGCAGTGTAAGTTTTTAGCAATTTCTAAATTGATATTTGTACTGTTACTTCTTAAAAATGATGTGCACTAAGAAATAAACTATAGTTTTAAGATCTATGTTATATACTTTATCTGTATAAGCTTGCTTATCCGTCCGAACATCCATCCATCCATCCATCCATCCATCCATCTATCTATCTATCAGTCTATCATTTTTTTTGAGATAAGGTTTCTCTGTGTAACAGCCCTGGCTGTCCTGGAACTCACTCTGTAGATCAGGCTGGCCTTGAACTCATAAAGATCCACCTGCTTCTGCCTCCGGAATGCTGAGATTAAAGATGTGTGCCACTCCTGGTGGGCTCCTGTATAGGCTTTTTAAAGGTTAAATTAGATGTGCAGTTGGGAAAATAAGAAATATACACGGACATGAACGTGCTACATCTGGGATAGTAGTTTATTGCAGATTTTTTCTTGTAGCAGTTTATTGTAGTTTGCTTATTAATACTTCATATATTGAAGGTAATCTCTGCCAAGAGGTTGTTAAAAAGTAATTTCCAGGGTATTTGAAAATAATTTAAATAACCTGTTAGGAATATATATAATTCACTTATGAGTATAAATACTTTTTAATAAAGTATTATTAAGGGGAAATGTCTATTTAAATTGACTAGTTTCAGAATGGACACACTTAGTAACTAATCAAAACGCTAAACTTTTAGTTTTTTTTTACTAACTCAATTGATGTCTAATTTTTAGTGCCCGTTTTATTTGAAAGTGTTTCCTTTATTTTATAAATAGATTAATTCCTTATGAAAAAGGAAAATTATAAAATTAATAATTCTTAAGCCTGTAAGTTAATATATAGTATATACTTATTACCATGGTACACTTTTACAGTTATCAAAAATGCTTACATAGTAAGCTAGTTGTTGTGGCTTACGCTTATAGTTCTAGCACTTAAGAGACTGAGGCAGGAGAACAAATAGTTCTAGACTACTTTGGACGACATACTGAATTCCAGCAAGATCCTGTGTCAAAAACAACCAGATGAAAATAACAACCAAACTGAAAACAGCACCCACTCCCAATAATTTGTGTAGGTTATTAAAAAGGATGCCTGTCTGTTTAGTGTATCAGTTTCTGGCAAGATTTTTTTTTTTTTTTTGGTTTTTCGAGACAGGGTTTCTCTGTGTAGCTTTGCGCCTTTCCTGGAACTCGCTTTGGAGACCAGGCTGGCCTCGAACTCACAGAGATCCGTTCTGGCAAGATTTTATGTAGTGTGTAGGAAGAAGTAGGAACTCATTTGGTGCACTTTTTTTTTTTTTTTAAATCATTCAGCATTTTGTTACTTTGAGGTTCTTGAAAAAACATAGAAATCCAGTTGCATTGATTGACTTGGGCAAATCAGTGCCCCAAAGTTGAGAAATCAGTTCTCTGACTGTGCTCATTAGTGTGGTCAAGTTTTTAAAATCTGCAGATGAGCCTTTGAGCATGTCTATGAAGGATTATCTGGATTGTGTTAACTCAGGTGGGAAGGACTGTGTGGCACCAATCTAGGCAGTGCAGTAGAGAGAGAAGTTGGGTTCTAAATGCATGTGTTCAACATTGCTCTTTGTTTCTGTTTACGGATTGTGGATTTGATGTGAGCAGCTCTCTTAGGCTCCTGCTTCAGTGACTACCTTGCCACTAAAACTTGAAACTGTGGGCTCAATAAACTCTTTCACCCTTAAGTTGCTTTTGTCAGAGTATTTAATTACAACAGCATGAAAAGAAGCGGAGACAGTAAACTTTGTAAGTTTGTCGGAAGGACTTAGCTAAGTTAAATAACTGAGAGACAGACTTTACCATAAATCTTATTTATATTTTTTAATGAATGAATGAATTTTTAATGTGCACAGTTGTCTGTGCATCACAAGCATGTCTAGTGCCTGCAGAGGCCAGAAGAGGGTGTTAGATTCCCTGGAACTGGAAGTACAGATAGTTGTGAGCTACCTTGTGAGTGCTGAGAATCGAATGGGGGTTTTCTGTAGCAAGTTAAGCAGCAAGTGTCTTAACTATTGAACTTGTCTGTAGCCAGAAGTTTTTCTGTGTCCCCCCCCCCCCCCCCCCCCCGTCCTGCAGCCGCTGGGACCCAAGTAAATATACAGAGGCTTATATTATTTACACACTGTATAGTCTATGGCAGGTCTCTTGCTAGCTAGCTCTTATATCTTTTTTTTTTTTTTTTTTTTTTTTTTTTTTTCCTAGACAGGGTTTCTCTGTAGCTTTGGAGCCTATCCTAGACTAGCTCTGTAGACCAGGCTGGCCTCGAATTCATAGAGATCCACCTACCTCTGCCTCCCGAGTGCTGGGATTACAGGTGTGCGCCACCACCGCCTGGCTAGCTCTTATATCTTAAATTAACCCATTTCTATTAATCTGTGTTTTGCCACGTGTTCCATGGCTTACCGGTCTGCTGGCATGTTGTTCCTTGGGCAGCAGGCTGGCGGCTCCTCTTAGACTCTGCCTTTTTCTTTCCTGTCTCTCTCCTTGGATTTCCTGTCTGCCTCTAAGCGGCCTTGCCATAGGCCAAAGCAGCTCATTTGTTAACCAATGGGAACAATATATATCCACAGGGTATATACAGAAAGACATCCCCCAGCACTTCTCTGACCCCTGTTTTACTTCTTTTTTGAGATGAAGCCTTGCTGGTTTACCCAGTCTAGCCTTGAGCGTCCTCCTGCCTCAGCCCCCGTGGGTCAGGACTAGCAGTGTGCACCACTGTGCCTGCCTTAGTTTTGTTTTTAGGTTCCTTGTAACTAGAGATTGAGACTCAAAATACTGTGAGGTATGAATGAGAACTTAATGTTAAGACTCGCTTGATTTTGAGTAAAAAATAGTGAGTAGGATGTGTGAAGTTGTTAAATTACCTGTATTTACTATGCAAATATGTTATTATTCTATCAGATTTTTAGCCAGAGTATTAGCAATTGAAAATTCATATTTTAAGCTTATTGTTTTCATATATAATCTATGTAAGTGGTGAAAGTTTATCTGATCATTTTTCTATAAACTCATAATAAACATTAGTGAATTTTCACCATTATGTTTTGAAGCATTTAAAATTGAAATATATTAATTAAAGTAAAGGTCATTGAGGATACATTTTAATTGAAACAGGCTTCATAAACTAGCGAGGTAGGCTAAACAGAAATAGGAAAATATCTATATAAAATAATAATTTTAAGAATCCTTAGCTTCGTCTGAGAATGTAGAGGAATGGTAGACCACTTGCTTAATGTACAAAAGCTCCGAAGGCCTGGCTTTAATCTCTAGGATTGTAAAAATAAAAATACTTAGCTAGAATCAGCTGTCTTCGTTTATGGTGACCATTTAGTCTTCCATGTATTCTGCCATCTGCTTATCAACTTAAAGATGATTGGTTTACTAATGGCTTTATTTCATTTACTAATTTCATGTTGTTGATTATTGTTGTTTGTAAGCATTTAACTAATGGTTTACATAGTCTTTCAACATTGTGTTGAACCACTAATCTCATGGAAAGCTATGATATAAAAAAATATATAATATATGCATGTGTTTCTGAAATGTGATAAACACTTTAAAAAAAAAGACAAAGATTGGCTAAAGAATTTTCCAAATATTTTGGTTTTAAATTCAGTATGACATTATTGAGAAAGGAAAGCCTCATTTGCACATGCTCATTATTATATTTTAAAATATAGTATGTCTGGTTAATGTTTGACCTAAAGACATCATTTGAAGACTTTGAAAATCATATTGTGTGTTTGCATGGTCTTAAAAAGTTTCTCACAAAGGTTAAAAGCTAGAATTACAGTGGTAAGAGTATACAAGTCATCTGATTTTTGTACTCTATGTTCTCTCGTTTTTCTCTAGTCTGCATTGGATTGGTGGCCCAAGATTGATGCTGTCTATTGTCACTCAGTTGAACTTCGAAATATGTTTGGTGAAACACTTCACAAAGCAGTGCAGGGCTGTGGAGCGCACCCAGCAATACGGATGGCACCAGTAAGAAACCCTGGGTTTTGAGTTCACCTTTCCACTGCGTCTTCAGGGTCTTCATCTCATTGCTGTGGACTTGTGTTTAGAGGGTCGGCTGGCTCTTTCCTTCCATGAATGTTGTGTGTGGTGTAATACAGTGCCACTGCTGCTGATTAGCAGGATCTGTTTTTCACTGTGTTTGTTAAGTGAGCTGAATTTTCCTTCAAGAAAAATTTCCAGAAAATGCTAATAATATCCTAATGAATGTCACCTTTCTTCTGTTTTCACTTGAGTTTTTTCTTACTCAGATGTTTTGATTTGTTTCTTACTTTCAAGAATGAGCAATGCAACCAGCCGTGGGTTAGAGTGAATGTCCTGATGCTGAATAGTACACAGAAAATTAGAAACAGACTGAAACAATTTCTACTCAAAGATATATACATTTTAGTAAATATGATCATTCAGCAAAATTTGAGCAAAAATTGATAGGCACTTTGACATTAATGTTTATTTAAGCTTAACAAAGGCATACTTTGAAATTGTGTTCCAAGAGATGGGTTAGTACAGAAAGCTCATGGGAAGTGAGTAGTTTCCGCAGCTAGTCAGGGTTGTGTACTTGATTTCTGTCTGTGTGTAGGAAGAGTATTTACATGGCAACTCTTCATTGATTGGTGGTGCTTTGTCTTCTGCTTATTTTCTGTTCTTATTGGCTGCTGTCGCTCACATGGCCAGATGCCAACCAGTCACTGCTTTGCATGGCAGTGGGCTTCTGTGGCTGTAAGTATATATGACCCCTTGGAACTACCTCAGAAAAGTCTGTTTTTTCTTTGACTTTTCTGTGTATAGTTACCATTGTAGTCACATCATATCATTTCAAAAGAAAATATAGTATGTCTTCACTTGTTGGTTTTATCTAATTAACTATCCATCTCACACTTGTAATTTAGACAGCTTCCTCCCTGGCATGCTTCTCTTTTCAAGTTCTATGATCAGTATACAAAATACACAAAATACTTTGTTTTATACAGTTAGGTTCATTCTTATCCAGTTGTAGCAGCAGTTTTTGAGGATTTAAAAAAACCATACCAGCTGTTCAAATGAAGACGTTTTCTATTCAAGGAGCTTTGGCATTATTTATCCTAAAAACAATAGCTGAAAGGACAGGTCATGGTTTGTTTGTTTGTTTGTTTGTTTGTTTGTTTGTTTTCCTTCAGTGCTAGAGATCAGTCTTAGGTCCCCCATGAGTGCCAGACATATACTATACTATACCCCCTGCCCAGTGGTATTTTATTAAATAAAATTTCATATGCAGGCTTACTTTAGTTGACTTTTTGTGATGGCAAGGACACAGTATCTTTTCAATTAAAAAATTTGTTACAGGTGTATATGTTAATGGTAACATATATAATGGCTATGTAAATATTGTTTAACTAGATATTATTTTCTTTAAGCTTTAGTAATTCTTTTAACTCATCCCCCCCCCCCCCACCTTTGTTTTTGCATTAGGAGAGCATGCTAACAGTCAAAACTAGGGCCTCTACTATGCACACCTGTACCACTGAGCTGTAACTCTGACACCAGATTACTGTGTGTTGGGATATAGCTCAGTGGTAAAGTACTTACCTAATATGCATTGGCCCTTAGGATCAATTTTCAACATTGCAAAGGAAGACTTTGTATTTGTTACCTAGGTTTATTATACATCTTATGCTGGTAAGAGATATAATGGAATTGGTGAAAGTTTCATATTTGCTTTCTGTTTTATAGCTTGCTAACACCTTTGCCATTTAATTTTTTTAAAGATTTATTTATTTATTATGTACATAGAAGAGGGCACCAGATCTCATTACAGATAGTTGTGTGCCACCATGTGGGTGCTGAGAATTGAACTCAGGCCCTCTGGAAGAGCAGTCGGTGCTCTTAACCTCTGAGCCATCTCTCCAGGCCCGCCATTTAATTTTTATGCATGACTGCTGACAAAATGAACCTCATTCTTTTGAACAGTCACAGATTTGCTTGATAGTCCGATATAGTTTATATTTAGAAGTGTTCTTAGATTTGGTTGTTAGTTGACCCTATGAGCCCTACGGTATGCTATGATCACTGCTTCCTTAAATCTGTAACTAGAGAGGATGGCTTGTGGTTCAAGGACATCAATGAGAGGAATTTTGTTTTATTTCTATTCTTATTGTTATTTTTGGAAGTAGCAATATACATTTAATTTTCAGAATCACTTTTAAACTTCTTTTTCTTTGAGATACAGGCCATGTAGCTTTGGCTGACCTTGAGCTCACTGTCTTCCTGCTTCCACTTTCCCAGTGTTTTCTAAGAGTCATTTTTGTTATTTTTAATTACATGAGTGTATGTGTGGGTAGGTGTACATGAGTGTAGGTGCCCATGGAGGCCAGAGGCATCAGATTCCCCCGCCCCCCCAAGCTGGAGTTACAGGTGATTGTGAGCCACCTTAGCGGAGTACCAGGGACTGAACTTGGTCTTCTGGTAAAGCTCCTAACCACTGAGCCATCTCTCTAGCTCTTCCCAGTGTTTTAACGCTTTGTATATTCCTATGTATAGAATTTTGAATGTGTGTGTGTGATGGCTGTAGGAAAATTTTCTGGTTATTTGTTTTGTTTTTTGAGAAAGGTTTTCTCTGTGTAACAGCCCTGGCTGTCCTGGAACTTGATTTGTAGACCAGGCTGGCCTTGAACTCACAGAGATCTGTTTGCCTCTGCCTCCCAAGTGCTGGAATGAAAGGCATGTACCACCACTGCCCGGCTCTGGTTAATATTTTTAATCAGAGAAAGTGGAAAATTACTCTGACTTAATTATATAGAGTAAGGAAATTTTAGAGTTTGTGAATCCTTAAGGTAAGCAGCATTCCTCTCTGCTTATGTATGAATAGGCAACAGATGTGCCTGCTGCTAATGCTAGGATCATGGGCTATTTCTTATTTGCATTGCTTCAAATGATTTGGAGAGTTAGGAATCTGAGCCTTCACTTTGCTGCAGAAGTAGCAATCTAGAAGTTTTGTGTGGCTGGACATAATGGAACATACCTTATTCCCAGCTCTTGGGTGGCATAAGCAAGCAAATCTCCATGAATTTGAGGCCAGCCAGGACTACATAGTAAGATCTTGTTTCAAAAAACAGTTCTGTGTATCAAAAGGTAAACTAATATGTGTTTCAAAGCCTGACAACTGCCTACAATTTTGGAGGTAAGTTAATTGGTAGAAAGCAGTAGTTACTTGGGGGCTGGAGAGATGGCTCAGCAGTTAGGAGCACTTGTTGCTCTTAGAGAAGACCTAACTATGGTTCCCAGCTCCCATAAGGTGGCTCATGAAGATTCTTACCTCTAGTTCCAGGGGATCTGGCACTTCTTCTGAACTTTGCCAGCACCAGTATGTACGTGGTGCGCAGGCAAAACACACATGTACACATTTTTTTAAGCCAAAAAACTAATTACTTCGATTTTGTTTTTCTTCAACAAGATAAAAATATGTTGTTACTTTTTGATTCTGCTATTGAGCAGCCCTGAAGCTGTTTTGAATAAACTTAACCAGTTTCCTAAGAGTTTTTATTATATATAGCTTGCATTGGATGGGATTTTATTGTTTCAACTCTTTGAAAATGTTTCGTTTGATTTGTTTCCATAACTAAGCAAACTAAGGCCAAATATTGTTAAGGAATTACAATGTCACAAGCAGAATTCCTTTTGAGGGTTTTTTGATACCCAGCCTCGTCCTGCTCTGCTCCTTGGTTGTTCTACCGCAGTAGCAAGTTCGCTTGGTGGATAATGAAGCTTTTGCTGCTTCAGCACAGGCACCAGACCCACAGTGGTGGTAGAGTGTGTGTGTGTGTGTGTGTGTGTGTGTGTGTGTGTGTGTGTGTGTGAATCAGTGGATGAACTTCTTACTTGACTGAACTAAAAATTTCTCTATCTGGGTTATTTCTCTCCCACAAAACTAGTTTAAATTTTTAGATTAAGATGACCTTTTAAAGATTTGTCTTCATAATGTTTGTCTGGGTACCATGCTTCTATGGACTGTTTTAAATGTTGCTTTTGATATGGGAACGAGCTGTTTTCATGAGTACTGTACCCATGTTTACTTCTTTTTTTTTTTTTTTGTACTTTAGTAGTATTTTTAAATTTTTGAAATATTTGTGTCATCAGTAATAATTTATATCTTAAAACTAGAAATATGCTTTAAAACAATTCAAAGGTGAAGTTTTTTACTTTTGTTGTAGGTGGGATTTTGGCATAGATGTTTCTTACCATGCCTGTAAGTCAGTTTCATAGTCTTAAGTTAGCAGGTAGTTTCGGTTCCTAATTAACTGCCTGAACCTCTGGCTTAGGGATTTCTTCCCTGGCATAGTGGACTGTCTTTCTCACCCAAGAGCGTGTGTCAGGTTAGATCCTAAAATGAAGGGGTTTTTTTCTTGTTTTTTACATTTCTACTCAAGAAACGGGTTTGTTTGTTTTTGTTTTTGGTTTTGGTTTTTTGTTAAGCAGCAAATTATTCTGGACATTATAAAACCCACTAATGGCCATTCCAGTTAAAAGAAGTATTTGAAATTCCTCAAGTTTTAGCTTTCCTACTAGTCAGTCATACTGTAGAACAAAATCTACATGCTAGTACCTGACATTCAACTAAAAATTACTTACTTACAAAATGATTACCAAATCAGAGAAAATTTTTCTGTCAACTGATTGTCCTCTGGTTGTGTGGTTCCTGTGCAGTGGTGATATCACATCAATTACATCATAGTTAATTTGTTCAGTGAAGGTTTCACCTTGATTCAGGTTAGACAGACAGACAGACACACACACACACACACACACACACACACATACATATCTATGGTGTAACAAGAACAAACACTACACAGAACTTACTAAATACTTCTGATAAACATTTGCCTTGGTGCTGGAGAGTTTGAGTATTTTATTTCTTTAACACTTGAAAATTGAGAACTGTGTATGTTGTGGAATGTCTCATCTCTAATTGTTAATTGAAAGAAAACAGTCTGTCTGCAGAGATGTTTGTCATGGCCAAGTAAAGGCTGCATAATCTGCTGCCCCTGTATCTGTCTATATGTGCTCACTGCGTCACCCAGGCCCTGTATCTGTATGTGCTCACTGCAGTCACCCTGGCCCTGTATCTGTATGTGCTCACTGCCGGCACCAGGTCAAAAGCAGATTCTTTTTGTGGTGTTAAAGGAAAAAAGGAAATATTTTAAAAGACTAGAGAGAAATAGAGTGACACTGAATCTAGATTGTAATTGTTGAATTATTTTATTTTTAAAATTTTTTACTTTTATTTTATGTGCATTGGTATTTTGCCTGCAGGTATATCTGTGTGATGATGTCAGATCTTGGAGTAACAGGCAGTTGTGAGCTGCCATGTGGGTGCTGGGATTTGAACTCTTGTCCTCTGGAAGAGCAGTCAGTGCCCTTAACCGCTTAGCCAACTCTCCAGCCCCTGGATTTTTTTTTTAATTGGCTGACATCCAGTATTAATTATTTAATTGACCATAGTATCTCTGTAACTGAACCACATTGTCACCGAAGAGTTCTGTTTTATGAAGTCTTAGGCAAAAAGTCAAATGCATGCATTCTATAACTTGAAAGAGGAAATGCCATCAAAACAAAAAAGCAAATTCATAACCAAGCTATAAATACAGAGGTTGCCTACAGAGAATGAATGTTTCATGAGTTCTAAAGAGTGTACTTTTACTTCTGTCTGAAAGTAGATGTGTATCTCCCTTTGTGCAGTATCCTGGGATTCACGGTAGCCTTTCATTTCTTTTACTACAGCCAAGAAGTGATGCATCTTACAAATGATAATGTTGCACAGTTTATAGGATATTTGTGTGTGTGTGTATGTGTGTGTGTGTGTGTGTGTGTGTGTGTGTATGATAAGTGTTTGCTAATTTCAGTTCTCCAGTATGTATTGTATATGTGTATAAGATACAGACACAATATTTTTCCTCTTACATTTTCATATTTTGAAAGTCAGTTTTTTAACCCAGGAGCCAACTTGATATTATGCCTTTAGTCCTTTAGATTTTCATTAAAGCTTACTAGATTATTATATAAGAATAATGTAAATGCTATAAAATCATTTTTTCAAATGCAATGTTAAATTTATGCTTATTGGCTTATGTTTCTACTAATAGCCATTTGGTGGTATGAAATGTGTCTGTTTTCAAAGCTTTTTAAATAATTTCTTCTATAAAGTATAGCTGTTACTCTGAATCTGATTCTCACTAAGGTGCTGTCATGTTTTTGTTTTGTTACTAGAGTCTTACATTTAAAGAAAAGGTAACAAGCCTTAAATTTAAAGAAAAGCCTACAGATCTGGAGACAAGGAGCTATAAGTGCCTTCTTTTGTCCATGGTGAAACTAATTCATGCAGATCCAAAGCTTTTGCTTTGTGTAAGTATTTTAATGAAATGCTTTGAAATTATTCCACTAATTTAGTTGAATTAAAAGAACAAAATCCTTTCTAGTCATAAGTAACAACCTCTAAGACATTGCCAAGAAAACTCATTTCCAGAGAATTGTAATAGAATTAGACCACCTTTCCTAACCTTTCCCTTCCTTATCGTTGAATGATTTTAGTGGCATCACTGTCCTTGGTCTGTTTTAGATCATGCATTATGATGAGGCGTACTCCTGGGGTCAAGTGGAACAAGCAACTATAAAAGCAGTGTGCTCTGCATCTACACCACTCAATGTTTTTTTCTATTACTAAGCAAATTAGCGTTTATAGCTAGCTCCCTGTGTTCCTTCACCAGCCCTCTATTACTGTATTAGAAGAGAAAGTAAAATGCTGTAACTCTGCTTTTTATTGCCTCAGATGATACTGGATTCCTGAGAACATCACTTTGGTACACAGAGTAATTAAGAAACAATGTAAATACTGTAACCAAGTGATAGTTACAGGAAAAGATTAAATGTATGGGCTCTGAAGAAAGACTAGTTAGTAGCAGGTGGTTTACTTCAACCTTTGCCCCTTAGGTTTTTCACCTGAAATAGTAGGTAATAATAGCTTCTACCACAGAGAGATCCTTCAGGAGAGTCAACTAGCATGTGTAGGGCTTTGAGGAACAATTCCTGGCATATAATAAGTGATCTGGTTGGTTGCTGCTACTATTACTAAGAGACATTTATGTTCTTACTAATGTTTAAATAAAACTATCTGAATTGTTAATAGGATGATATGTTTAACATTTCTCAGGATCCTTAATCCTTGGAGAACACTGTCAAGTAACATTTCTAATTGGTGTCCTCAGTGCCAGGCTTTTCAAATGCTTTGGTGTTTTACACTTTTGCTGCTATGCTTTTCAAATAACTGAAATACAGGCATTCATAACTAAATGCCTATGGTTTCAAGAGTAATATGAACTCCCATGTTTGTGTGTGTGCGTACACTTTTTGAGACAAAGTCTTGCTGTGTATCCTGTGTTGACCTTGAACTCGACATCCCTGCTGATAATACAGGATTATATCATCATGTCTCCTCTCCAGAATTTAAAAAATATTTACACATGAGAAATTTTTCTGATAATGAGGTAATAGAGACAGAGAGGATGAAGTTCCCAAAGGATCAACCCCAAAAGAAAATCTATGAGCTTTTTGAGCTTTTTTGAAAGCCCACCAAAATTTTGAGATTGTAGTAGAATAGTTAGATCATTGACTTGGAAAAATTACATACAATTTGTCAGTGGACTCTGAAATAATAACACTTCTTTTCTTGGTTTCTCTGGTGTGTGGCATGAGTTATGGCATCTCATTATGAATGACACATAATACTAGGGTTACTTTGTTTACATGGCTGTATTTTTATGTTCAACAATAAACCAAACTCACCAGTGTTTTTCATCTTAAGTAGGTTATTGTTTGAAGAACAAGAGTTGAATTGTTTGAGGCGAAGAAGTAAAATTTGCTATTTTCCAAGAATTATGGAAATCCTTTTTGTTTTCCTTGATGATGTTGAGGATTGAACCAGAGTCTAGTAGTCTTGTAATGCCTGCAGATGATCTACCACTGGCCTGACCCTCCTTGCCTTTTGTTTGGTTGAGTTGGCTGGGTGGGTGGGGTTTTGTTTGATTGGCAACTGTCACTATATTTGACAGCATCCTAACGCCATGGAAATTGCTTCCTTTGCTGCCATCTAGTGGTTAAGTAACTTTCCCCAGTAACCATAGGAAAAAGAATATTTACAGATAAATTCTAAACCTTCGTTAATAAGAGAAATATAAACATGGTCTCAATCATGGTATTTTTAAAGTAATACAATTCTGTCTTCTCTTTTTACCATCTTTGTCCTGGTTTGTGTTACTCTATGTTTTCCACCTTTCTGATTTACTGCCATCATTTCTTACATCTCTATCTCTACTTTAAGTTATAGTGTCCACTTTATGGAGACCTCACTGACTGGACCACATTCCCAGCCTCTGAATCTCCTGGCAGAGGGTACTTTGACATTTCTTACCTCATTTGCAGTTTGTTATTTATTTAGTAATTTAATTAATACTTGTTTTCCTCATGAGACTATTGGGAGGTAGGAGACATCTTTTTCTTCCTTCCTTCCTTCCTTCCTTCCTTCCTTCCTTCCTTCCTTCCTTCCTTCCTTCCTTCCTTCCCTCCCTCTCTCCCTCCCTCCCTCCCTCCCTCCTTCCTTCCTTTCTTTCTTTCGCTTTCTTGCTTTCTTCTCCTTCTTCTTCTTCTTCTTCTTCTTCCTCTTTCTCCTCCTCCTCCTTTTTTTTTTTGTCTTTTTGAGGCAATGTCTCTTTTACTATGCAGCTCTCTCTGTACTGGAACTTGATGTGTAGACCAGGCTGGCCTCAAACTCACAAAGATACACCTGCCTCTGCCTCCTGAGTGCTGGGACTAAATTCATGCGCCACCATGCCCGGCAGCATCTGTTCTTGTTTGTTTTTGCTCTTTTGGGGGGGCCCACCACCCAGCCCCCAGATAAATCACACAAGAAGGCTTATTCTTAATTATGAATGCCCAGCCTTAGATTAACTTATTTATAGCCAGCTTTCCTGAACTTAAATTATCTCGTTCATCTTTTGCCTCTGGGCTTTTGTCTTCCCTGTTCCTGTCTACCTTTCTTTGTCTCTTACTCTGTGGCTTGCTCTGTAGCTGGGTGGCTGGCCCCTGGAGTCCTCCTCCTTCTCTGGCTACTTCTTGATCTCTCTTCAGATTTCTCCTTCTATCTAGTCTCTCTGCCTGCCAGCCTATCCTTTCTCCTGCCTTGCCTTTGGCTGGCCAGTTCTTTATTAGACCATCAGGTGTTTTAGACAGGCACAGTAACACAGCTTCACAGAGTTAAACAAATGCAACATAAACAAAAGTAACACACCTTAAAATAATACTCTCCAACAGGCATCTTTCTTTTTTATTGCTATGTCTTTGCTGTTCAACAAATTCTATAGAGTTATAAGTGAATAGTGAACATCAGAAAATGGACAAGAGTTTGTAATTACAGTTATACTAGGTGAGACTATATGTTAGATATTATAACAAAGAATATGTAATCAACAAATAAAATACAGATATAAGTTCAGTTGGTTTCACTTAAATGAATCATATGTTCTTTTTCTCTTTGTTTTTCCAAATAAGGTCTCCCTGTGCAGCCCAGGCTGCTCCTGAACTCAAGAGCCTCATGACTTGGCCTGCTAATTGCTGGGATTACAAGTGTGCACTATCATGCCACCAAACCATATATTATTTAAGTGTAAATAGATTTTTACAAATTATCAGAAACAGTTTGTTGAACAGGTAAACTTCATATTTAGGAAGAGTAGTAATTTCTTAGTACATGATGGCATTTTTCCACGGTGACTGGAGTGTTGCTTTCTTTAGGTATGGATTCTAGTTTTCCTTTAACATGGCTATGTAGATTGTATTGTTTAAGACAGGGTTACATGTAGCCCAGGCTGGCCTCTGATTCATTATGTAGTCAAAGGTGACCTTGAATTTTTGATCCTTTTACCTCTGTCTCCCAAGCGCTGGAATACAGCCCAGAGCTTTCTGTGTGCTAAGCAAACATTCTACCAACTGAGCTACATCCCCAGCCCAGCTGTGTGCACTGAACAGGACTTTTATACTTAACCCTTGGATTCCTGATGTGTGCAGTTTTTTTCCTTTTCCCTTGTGGTTTTGGGATTGAAATTCAGCATTCTAGTATTGATTTATATGCCTAGCCTCTAATACATTTTCTTAGTTGAAAAGCTAGTGTCTGTTCAATTAGGAGTCTACTGATATGACATTTGTTAACAGAACTGCAAATTAAGAGAACCCTCAATAAATCTGATTTTTAAAAAAATTTTATATATATATATAGTTTGTTTGTATTTGAGACAAGGTTTCTCTTTATAGCCCTGATTATCCTGGAACTCACTCTGTAGACCAGGCTGGCTTCAAACTCAGAGAGATCTGCCTGCCTCTGCCTCCCGAGTACTGAGATTAATGGCATGAGCCACCATTGCCTGACTTAAAAACATTATAATTTTATTGAGTTACGATTCACACAGCCACCACTGCCCAGCTTAAAAAATTGTATTTTTGTTGAGTTACAATTCACATACTATAAAAAAAACATCATTTCATGGTAAGGCTATAGCTTGCTTCACATTTCGTGAATGAGGCCATAGGTTCAACCCTTAGTACTTACCCCCCTCTACTCCTATTTGTTATTTATAGAACATTTTCATCATCTCTAAAGGAAACTGTAGCTGTTTACAGTTGATCTTTACTTTGTGCCTCATAATCCTGCCAATACATTCTTTTAAAAATTGTAGTTTGGGGTTGGGGATTTAGCTCAGTGGTAGAGCGCTTGCCTAGCAAGTGCAAGGCCCTGGGTTCGGTCCTCAGCCCTAAAGTAAAAAAATTAAAAAAAAAAATTGAAGTTTGAACCAGGAGGTGGTGATACACGCCTTTAATCCCAGCACTCAGGAAACAGAAGCAGGCAGATCTCTGAGTTCAGGCCAGCTTGGTCTACAGAGGGAGTTCCAGGACAGCCAGTGCTATACAGAGAAACCCTTTCTCAAAAACAAAACAAGATAAAATGAAGTTTGAAGGAGCTAGGGAGATGACTTGGTGCTTAAGAGTACTTCCTACTTTTCCACAGTTCCTGAGTTGTGTTCCCAGCACCCATACCAGCTTCTGGGCATCCAGCACTCTCTTCTGCTGCCATGGCCACCTGGATACATGTGTAATATACACATACATATATGTAAATAAATAAATTCAATACAAAATAAAATTTGCTTTTCTCTTGCAGAATCCAAGAAAACAGGGCCCCGAAACTCAAGGCAGTACAGCAGAATTAATTACAGGGCTTGTCCAACTGGTCCCTCAGTCACACATGCCAGAGATCGCTCAGGAAGCGATGGAGGTAAGGGGAAGTGAATTCTAGGCTCTTGAAAGAAAGAATGTAACTGTTTCCATTCTTCTGTTTTCTAGGTCCTTTATTTTTCAAACAATTATTGGACCCTTTCTATATGCTTTTTAAAAACTATATTTAACAAATTTTTAAATTTTTTTTTTTTGTGTGTATGTGTGTGTGTGTGTGTGTATGTATGTATGTATGTATGTATAAGTATAGTGCCTTCAGGAGCCAAAAAAAGGTGTTGGATTTCCTGGAGCTAGGATTACAGGCCATTGTGAGCCACCTGATGTGGGTGCTGGAACCTTCACTTGGGTCCTCTGCAAGAACCTGTACACTCTTAATCCCTGAGCCCCTGAGCCATCTCTCTAGCCCCTCTATGTACTTTTTTGATGTTCTTTGGTGTATAGTTTCAGTGAGTGATAAATGGATATCTGTTCTGGAAATGACTTGTTTGTGTCTTTGTTTTATAAGCTCTGTAGAGGTTCCATTTATTTGCTGTATATTATAGGCAGCAACAAAACAGCATTGTACTATTTATTGTAAACGGAGGCTTTTCTCTGTCCTGCCCCATCCCACAGCCATTTCCAAATAACCACTCAGAGGCTTTTATTAATTATAAATGTTTGTCTGATGGCTCAGGCTTATTATTAGTAAGCTCTTACATTTAAATTCACCCATATTTCTTATTTGTGCTTTGCCACATGGTTCGTAGCTTGTTACTTCATTTTCTATACATCTTGCTTCCTCAGTGGCTGGCTGGCATCTGCCCCGACTCGATCCTTCATCTCCAATTAGATTATACCACCTACCCTTATTCTGCCTGGTTATTGGCCAAAACAGCTTTATTTATCAACCAATGAGAAGAACACATATTCACAGCATACAGAAGAACCATCTAACAGCAAATTATTTTCTAAGACTTACTTTATCATTATTTTGTGTATTGTTTTGTGTGCATGTATATATGTGTACTGTGTGTGTGTGTGCATTGCCTGAGGATGCCAGAAGAGGGTAGTGGTTTTGGTTTTGGTTTTAAATTGTGTGTGCATATGGAGGTTAGAAAAAACTCAGGTGTCTGGCCTTGGGTGGCAAATAAGTTTACCAGCTGTATCATCTCACCAGCCCCTACAGTTTCTTTTACGTTTGTTTGTTTGTTTGTTTTTGAGACGAGATTTTACTATATTTTCTTGTGTGGTTTCCAAATCCTAAAGCAGTCCTCCTCCATCCCTTGTATTAGTTGAAACTATACTTGTGTGTCACAAGCCATGTTGTATTTGGATTACATTGTGTAAAAAATTTTGGAAGTTTATGGTTTCTTGATTCCTTAAATTTATTGTCATGTCTGTGCATGATAGGGGTAGGGTGTGTGTGGACTTGCAGTGGCACACGTCTGGAAGTCGGGGCAACCTTGTGGGGTTGATCTTCTCCTTCTACCTTTACGTGGGTCTCAGGGATTGAACTAAGGTCTTCAGGCTTATGTAATAGGTACTTTTACCTGATGAGCCATGGGTAGTTGATGATGGACATTCAGTGTTATTTCTGTTTGAGGGTTACTACAAATAATGCTGTTAAAGTTACTGTATCATCTTGTATTTCCATTAGCAGTGTACTAGTGTTTTGGTATTTCTCCATCCTTGCTGACACTTGTATTGTCTGTTGTCAAATTATAGCCAGCCTACTGTGTTAAGAAAGTTGATTTTTTAAAAAATTATATTTATAGCTGGGCTTGATAGCTCATGCCTTTAATCCCATCACTCAGGATGCAGAAACAGGTGTATTTCTGAGATTGAAGCCAGTCTGGTCCACAGAGCGAGTTCCGGCTGGCACAGCCAAGACTACACAGAGAAACCCTATCTGAAAACAACAACAACAAAATTACCTTTAATTATTTATTGTGTGGGGGTGTATACATATCACAGCATACATGTAGAGGTCAGAGGATAACTTACAGGAGTTGTTTTTCTCTTTCCACCACTGGGTCCCAGGGATTGAACTCAGATTGTCAGGCTTGGCTGCTAGTGCACCTCCTGAGCCACCTCATCAGCTCAAAGTTCACTTTTCAAAGTTATTTTTAGATTGACAACTTAAAAGTATATCTTTAATCTAAATAAAATTTATTGATGTATAATTTACATATAGTAACTAATTTAGGATTTAGAATCTTTCTATTCATCCCAGAAAATTCCCTTTCTGCAGTTAGTACTCCTACACTTGTTGTCCACATGTATTGGTCTGAGTCTGTCATTCTTGGTTAGTTCGGCAAGTCTGTAGTTCATGAATAGAATTCATCAAATGTGATCTTACTTTGCCCCCACCTTAAATTAGGAAGTAGTTTGTATTATTTTTTATAGTCTTGTGTATTGTTGCACATGGTAGTTCCTTTTTCCTGATTGTTAGGAATATTCCATTCATTCATTGATGGGCTCATTGGTAGACAGCTTCCACTTCTAGTGAACGTTAACCTTATATTCCTTTGCAGTCCTCATCCTGTTTCACCCCTTGTCTGCCCTTGGCCTCCTTTGTAATCATTGATTTGCTCTATTAATGTAGATTAGTTTGCATTTTATATAAGGGGAATAAAAGTTCTTATTTGTAATTCAGCATAATTGCTGTAGCTATATTGCATTAGTAGTTGATTTTTTTTAAAGGTTCATCCTATTTTATTCTGTTTAGTGTTCCATTATATGAATATAGCACAATTTGTTTTCTCATTTATCTGTTGATGATCACTTTTGTATTTTTGCTTTTGGCTATTTAGAAATAGAGCTTTTGCTGGGTATGGTGGCATACACCTTCAATCCCAGTATTCAGGAAGCAGAGGCAGATAGATTTCTGTGAGTTTGTGGCCAGCCTGGTCTACATGGCAAGTTCCAGGCCACCTGGTGGTACAGAGCAAGACCTTGTCATCAAAATGATGAAGATAATAAAAAAGAAGATAAAAAGAAAAATTGATAGATTCTAGGTTCACTTATATATAAATCTAAGATGTGAACAGATTTTTCATTTTTCTTGAGTAAATTCCAACCATTGCAAAAAACAAACAAACATACAAACAAAACAAAAACAAAAACAAAGAACCAGCCTGGTATACATGGAGAATTCCAGGACAGTCAGGGCTACATAGGAAGACCTCATCTAAAAGTAAAATAAAATAAAACGAGTTACTAATGAGTGCAAAAACTGGATGAATCTCACAGACATGATATTGAATGAAAATAATCAAATACAAAGATCATGCTGTTGGCTCCCTTTACATAAAGCTTAAAAACAAGCAAAACAATCTGGCAATGGCATTCAGTGCAGTAGCTACTTTTACAAAGAGCTTGGGAGATGAGTTCGGAAGGGCTTCTTATTGCTGGCAGTGTTGAGCAGGTAATGGTGGGACATGCTGAAATCCTGAGCTCTCCTCTCTAGATTATCTCCTGTACTTGTGTGTTCCTTGTACACACATTTGCTCTGTGTGTGTGTGTGTGTGTGTGTGTGTGTGTGTATCACTATTCATCCTAGAAACTGGTATATTGCTTGTATTCTTTTTGGAGGATCTGTTCAGTATTTTCATTGTTTTCACCCAGATAATTAGTTCTTATGTTTTTTCTTATGTATGTTATATATAATTCAAGATTAAAAAATACATGTATATTCCTCTTTTAATAGAATATCAGGAGGACTTTAATTATTCATTAATAAGAGAATAGATCAGTATTTAAGAGTGGTATTTCAACTTGGCATGCTATTAAACATTCATTAAAACCTACTGAATCATTCAGCAATATTTGAAAATACTTACAAAATATTAATGTGTAATGTGTTTGCAGCTTTCTTGAAGTAATCAGTCACACACTATGTAGCAGTATTTTCATCAACAGTGAACCACAAATATTGAGGTGTTTCCCAACAAATTGTATCATCTACTTATTCCGTAGCCATCATAGTTTACATCAGCATACTCTGATACTGGCATGGTGACAGATTTATCTCTGAGGCTCTTCTCAGGGTATATCTCTGTCAAGTGACACATGGCAGTTTGGAAAATTTAAAACTGGACATGAAAAGGAATATCTCATTGAAATGGAAAAAGGATAGTAAGTTTTTGTTCCTATTAATCAGAAAATTTTATTAAACAGAAAATGGGTCACCTAAAACCTAAAATATCTAAATCTCACTCAAGGCCAAACCATTTGTAAATGACAGACGTAAAGTTGGGATTCAGGGTCCAACTTCTGATGAGTGCTCTTATACTGCAATGCCCTCTCCCCTTTACTATATGCATAATTTTAAGTCCCTCAAAAACACAGATGTGATTTGGCAGCTTAACACCCTCTAAAAAGAAAACCTTGGTATGCCTTGTTTTCTTTCCATATTCACTTTCCCCAAGTTCTCATAATGGAGAGCTAGAACCACTGGAGCACCAGAGCCCGTAAGGATTGCTCCTCACTGCCTTTTGTCTTTCCATCTTGTTCACGTGTATTTGTTTGCAAAGTTTCAGTAGAACCAGAGAAAATGAGTGCTTTAATTTCCTAATCACATCCATACCACTGTATGGAAAATAACAGAAAACCCTTAAGTACCAGCAAATTGTACCAAGTGTTCGTACAGTAATGGGAAAACTGAATTATGATTTGTGCTATCTCTTTAAAAGTGGAAACTATAAATTACTTATTTGTTCCATATAACATTTCCTTGATGTTTTAGTAAAAAGAGTATATATAAAGCACCCATGTGTATATTGACCACTGACTGAATGTACAGAACACAATAGAACTTGCTAGGGAATGGGGAAACATTGTGAAATTGGAGTCTAGCTTGAGCAGGTGTGAAGGAAGAGTCTTTGCTTTCATAACCTTTGATAGTTTTAATTTATGAAATAGCATATTTATATGATAGTAACTTATTTAAAATGAGTCATTTAACTCCTCTTGGTACTCACAAAATTCTTCAAAACAACCTGTTATTATATACAAAGTTTGCTTTTGTTACCCCTCTGTTAATTTTAGAAAATAACTTTTCTAACCAAAAAGTGTGTGACATTAATTTCTTCTGTATTCATTTGTGTGTGTTAATTTTGCTGTGTGTGTTAATTTTAGGGGAGACAGTTTGTTCTAGAGTTATTAATTATTAAAATCATATTGTTGATTTTTCTTTCTTTTCTTTTCTATTTTTCTTTTTTCTTTTGGTTTTTAAGACAGGGTCTCTGTGTATAGCTTTGGAGCCTGTCCTGGAACTTGCACTGTAGACCATGTTGGCCTCGAACTCACAGAGATTTGCCTGCCTCTGCCTCCCAAGTGCTGGAATTAAAGGCGTGCGCCACCACCTATGTTGTTGATTTCTTAAAGTAGTTTTGTGTGTATATATTGTTTTGATTTCATTCACAATTTTGTGTGTATGCCACTTAAAGAGTCAAAATGATGGGGCAAAGGCAGTTAGTTCTGGGTCTGTGATGCTCTGTAGAGAATTGTGTTCTCCAGATTTACTCTCAGAAAGGTGGTTTTCCCTGTATCTCAAGGCTAGTTACACAGCCCAGTTTGTTAGCATTTGCAAAATAATTACTCCAGTGTCAGTTTTCTAAAACATTTTCAGTGAACTCTCTCTTTCTTTAAATTTCAGGCCTTGTTGGTTCTTCATCAGTTAGATAGCATCGATTTATGGAACCCTGATGCTCCCGTAGAGACATTTTGGGAAATTAGGTATATGTACTTTTAAATTTTAATTCAGTTTAAAATTTTAATTTTGTATTTTGTCTTTGAATATTAGATTTATAGTATTTAGTTCATTGTGATATTTATTCAGTTATACCTATAGATACTTTATGATTTGTATTTTATTTGGGTTGAAAATATTAGAATATTTAACTGTCAGAGAAATATCACATATATGCAAAACAAAAGTTTTAAAATGATGCTAAATTTTATCACCCTGCTACAAGTTCTGCTATGTCATGTATTATCTTCTATCATGTTCTTCCACACAGTTAAAATTGTGTTTCTTGTTTCGAGATAGAATCTGTAGCCTTGACTAGCCTGGAACTCTCTATGTTGACCAGGCTGGCCTTCAAGTCATAGAAATCCACCCGCCTCTGCCTCTAGAGTGCTGGGTCTAAAGGTGTGTCCTAAATTTCAGGTTTTGCCATCTCATTATAGACTTGGGTGTGCTAAGTGGAAGTGGAAGTTAAAACCTAAACTCTAATGATATAATCATTGGAGCCATATGTAATTAACTTTTAATTTAACACATTATAAAAGAAAAAACTTAAATAAGTGCATTTTATTTAACTTGATGTATATAATATTTCAACATATAATTAATTTGAATTGTCAATGTGACATTTTATATTTTTGTTTTCATTAAGTCTTCAAAATCTGTAGTGTGTCTCACAAAGCACATCTCAATTTGGACAAGCTTCATTTAAAGTGCTCAAGTAGTCATGTGGGTGGCCAGTAGCTAAACTGTTAGTGCAATTTCAGTAGAGCATAGAGACAAGTTCTCTAAAGGGTGGGAAATAGGCCAGATCTTGGCTCATCCATTCTGCTGTAACTATGCACTTTTACTGTTGGAGCAATGAAACAGTTACAGACTGCATGGGAACGAAGGAGTGTGGCTGTGTTCCACTGAAACTTCCTTTATAAAAGTTGGTGGGTGGGGCCGGGCGGTGGTGGCACACGCCTTTAATCCCAGCACTTGGGAGGCAGAGCCAGGCGGATCTCTGTGAGTTCGAGGCCAGCCTGGGCTACCAAGTGAGTTCCAGGAAAAGGCGCAAAGCTACACAGAGAAACCCTGTCTCGAAAACCAAAAAAAAAAAAATAAAAAAAATTAAATAAATAAATAAATAAATAAATAAATAAATAAAAGTTGGTGGGGTGGCTGGATCTCAACTACTCTATCTCTTTGCAGTCTTTGCTATGCATGTGGACTTACAATTTCTTCTTACCCCCTCACTGCAAGGATGGACTTCTTTTTAATTTGTTGTTATTAACATTTGGATACAACCCATGAACAAGGAAGACTAAGCCTCTATAGAAACTTACATTATGAAATAATGCCGTTCTATGTATGATTATGTCTATATTAGGTTCTTGATGATTCTGTAACAATGAACTTTATGTTACTGCAGTTCACAAATGCTTTTTTACATCTGCAAGAAATTAACTAGCCATCAAATGCTTAGTAGCACAGAAATTCTCAAGTGGTTACGGGAAATTCTGATCTGCAGGAATAAATTTCTTCTTAAAAATAAGGTAAGCACAGTGACATTTCTTATATTGGAAATATTTGAATAGTAAGGAGATGTGTTAGTTTCCTTTTGTTGCTTTGATAAACATCATGACCAAAACTTGGGTTGGGGGATTTGGCTTTACATGTCTTGATGACAGCCCATCACTGGGGGAAGCCAAGGCATGAACTATGGAGGAATACTGCTTATTGGCTTGCTGTCTGTGGCTTGCTCATTATACAACCCAGGACCACTGGGTAGCAACTGCCTATGGTGGGCTAGAAACTCATATATCAGTCATTAATCAAGAAAATGCCCCACAGACGTGGCCACAGGCCAGCCTGATGGAGGAATCTTCTTAATTACAATTCCCTCTTCTAAGATCACTCTAACTTGGGCCAAGGTGACAAAAAGCTAACCAGCACAGGACCAAATAAGAAGTGTTTATCAGCTAGATTATATCCCCCTTCAACTTCTCCCTCAGTGAATTCCTTAAGAGAAACGTAAGTACGTTTAAAAATTCTAGGTGTTGACCTGACCATCTGAATGTTAGTGGATTCTGGGTCAGGCCTATGAAGACTGGAAGGCTACTATAATCATAGAAGGCTCAAAGAATCTGATTTCTCTTTATTCTTAAGTCCATACATATCGTATTACTTGGCTCTCGAAGAGCTAAAGGGCAAAGGTTTAATTAGTATGCCCCTCCTAAAGGTTTGTCTTTTAGCTGGGTATGGTGGCACATGCCTGTAATTCCTGTACTGTTGTGGCCTGCATGAGTTTAAGGCCAGCCTGAACTGCAGAGTGGGTTCTAGGCCAGCCTGAACTACATATTGAGATGTTGTTGCAAACAAGGCCAGGAGATATAGCTTAATAGTAGAGAACTCTTGTACTATAGAGTCAGTAGATGATTTCATCTTTTGAAAAGATCAGGAATCTTCTTTTATTTGGAATAAAATGTTTTGATTCTGAACTTTTGAGACATGTTGGAGTTCTGGGGAATAGGAAAGAACCTTACATTTCTTTTAACATACAATTTTTATAATCAATTTAAAATTTTTTCTACGCTGGGCGGTGGTGGCGCATGCCTTTAATCCTAGCACTTGGAAGGCAGAGCTAGGCGGATCTCTGTGAGTTCGAGGCCAGCCTGGTCTACAGAGCGAGATCTGGGACAGGCACCAAAACTACACAGAGAAACCCTGTCTTTTTTTTTTTTTAGATTTATTTATTATGTATACAGTGTTCTGTCTGTCTGCACATATGCCCGCATGCCAGAAGAGGACACCAGATCTCATTACAGATGGTTGTAAGCCACCATGTGGTTGCTGGGAATTGAACTCAGGACCTTTGGAAGAGCAAGCAGTGATCTTAACCTCTGAGCCATCTCTCCAGCCCAAAACCCTGTCTTGAAAAACAAAACAAACAAATAAAAAAAAAGTTTTTCTATTATGACATAGTTTAAAGAATACTTGATTAATGAATTTTTATCCAGGCCTAAAATCATAGCTATGAGAAACCTTACCAAGCATTTTGATAAAATTTTGTTTAGAGGTGTTCTGATGGAGAGGGGCAGTTATTTGTATCTGGCGTATCTTGTGCAGGCCTAAAATCATAGCTATGAGAAACCTTACCAAGCATTTTGATAAAATTTTGTTTAGAGGTGTTCTGATAGAGAGGGGCAGTTATTTGTATCTGGCGTATCTTGTGTATTAACATAGTAAACTTAAGTTTATCCCAAAGATAAGATATTAAACTGAAGAATTTTATGTGGGGGCTGGAGAGATGGCTCAGTGGTTAAAAGCACTGGCTGCTCTTCTAGAGGACCCAGGTTCAATTTCCCAGCACCCATATGACAACTCACAACTGTCTGTAACTCCAGTTCTACAGTGTGTGACAACCTGCCTCTCCAGACACATGGCATATAAACAAAAATGCAGGCAAAATACCCACACACACAAAAAGAAAGAAAAAAAAAAGAATTTTGTCTGCTGGCTTCGGTATAATGTCTAACAGTCAGTGTTAGTAATCTAGTAGTGAGTCAGAAGTTCTCTGTTGAGGGCTTGAGAACCAGTTCAGCAGTTAAGAGCAGTCCTAAGAACCAAGATCAGATCCCCACACCCAAGTAACAAGCCAGATAGGTATCCATGCACGATATAACCTCAGATCTTGAGGATCTTGATCTCGAGGATCCTTGGGCTTGCTGGCTTTCAATCTAGGTGAGAAATAACCCCCAATTTCAGGGACAGAACTTGCCTAAAAGGAATAGTTGGAAGGTGCTAGAGAAGGTCACCTGACACCCATTACATGTATATGTATACACTCTTACATATATACACACACAAAAATACAAAATATTTAACAAAAAAATTGAACATAGGATTACCATGTAATCCCACTACTGGTTGCAGAGAAAGGGAGAAGGAAGGGGGTCCTTCCTGTGCTGTGGCTAGTCAAATCAATGCTTTACTTAAAAAATAAAGTTCTAATTATCCTGACAAGGCAAAATTGTTATCTATAACTCATATAGTATTATAGTTTTCTTGCAATAGACTTTATTTCACTAAGCATCAATGTTGGAGAGTAGACCACTGAGAGGTATTTCAAAGAAAGACATTGACCAAACCTTACTTACCTCAAGGTGAAACATTGGGGTTGAGAGGAAGCTTTCCGGGACTGCCTTAAGCAGAAGGTCAGCCCACACTGAGTCCTCTTCTACGGACGTCAGTGCTTCAGTGGGACTCCCTTCTTTTTTCTAGCAGGCGGATAGAAGTTCCTGTCACTTTCTCTTCCTTTGTGGAGTAGGATGTGATATTCCTGCTGGTGGGAGTAGCACTCAGATGTCAGTGGATCATGATGAGTTACTACGGACCTGTGCTCTTGGAGCATCTCTGCGGAAAGGAAAAGGGAATTCCTCCATGGTAGGTAACTTCCTTTGTGACTCCTGTACCATCATTTCTGCACTAGTTTTCTGAGTGGACTTTGGTAAATTTCAATTAAATAATTTTGAATGTTAGTTTTATTGCTGCTCACTGTGGAACCCTGGGCAAATTCTTCACAATTCTGTGCACAGTTTCTCAGATTTAAAGTGGAGATACCAGGACATGGTGAAACACACCCATAATTTCAGTGTTCCAGAGGCTGAGGCAGGAGGATCACAAGTTGGTCTTTTGTTTTGTTTGTTTGTCTTTTAAAGACAGGGTATCACTATGTAGCCCTGACTATTCTGGAACTTCCTATGTACACCAAGCTAGTCTCAAATTGAGAGATCTGCCCATACCACCACCCCTGGCCTTTTAAATTTTGCTTTTTAAAATGTGTTTGAGTTTTTTACCTACCTGTATATTTGTGCACTCCTGTGTGCCTAGAGTCTATAGAGGCCAGAAGAGGGCTTCTGATCCTGTGGAACCGGAGTCACAGATGGTTGTGAGCTGCCTTATGAGTGCCGAGAAGTGAACCCAGGTCTCCTGGAAGGGCAGGCATGCGTGTACCTAGTGCCCTGAACTATTGGCCTTATTCTTCTCCCTCAGAGGAAACAAGTTTGAAGCTGGCTTGGTCTATATACTGTGTTCCAAAAAAACCAAATAAGCAGAAAGTGATTAATAATAATAGTTAATTAAAAATAAATCAAAAGGGTATAATCATGCTCCAGAGTTGTTGGGAGGATTATACTAGGTGAAATGTCAATAGCACTTGATTATTTGACACTGTGGCTGATAGCTATAATCATTCTGACATGAACCCTGTCAGAAAGTCTGTATTCATAGGCAGAAGTTGAACTAAAGGAGATTAAAATGGAAATTGAACCTGAAGTTAAAACAAAATATTTATTTTGCTAAGTATTACAAATAAGTGTTTATTTCTTTCTCTCTTTGCTTTTATTTTTGCTTTTTTATGTATACATACATGTATTTATGTGTTCATACAGTCTTGCTCTATAGCCCTGGCTAGCCTTGAATTCACTGTAATCCTCCTGCTTCAGCCTTGTAGGTGCTGTGATTATAGGCATATGCAATCAGTCATGCTTGGCAAGTTTGAAGTTTTTAGACTGGGTCTCATATAGACCAGGCGTCCTTGATCCTCCTGCCCCTTCCACACAAGTGCTGAGATTATAGGTATTAGCACTATCCCCAGCAGGACATTTATTTCTATATGTGAATGTCCTTAAAATATAAATAATAATATGAGCAGTTACAAAATCATTATGGAAGACTTTGTTTTTCAGACATAGCCTTTTTATCCTTAAGTTTTACTGTAGCCTGTTGAGGGGAAACCACTCAATAAGCCCTGTAGCGGCTGCGGAGTGTGCTTTGCCTGTGTACTTTGTATTTGCTCTGTAATGTATTTCTGCAGTTAATGGTTGGGGAATGTCAGATCAGATCAGTATATCTTGTGCTGCGGTGTTTAGTTTGTGGGCCATTGTTTCAGTCAGCGCTACCATGTATTTATTCCTTCCCTCTATGGAGTAGTGCTTCCTGTTGCTTCCTCTTCCTTTGTCATTTCATGGTTGACTCATAAGTGCAGTAAAGTTTTGCTGTAGTAGGCTCTGTGTTTTAGTGTCTCACTTGAATATTTGTTATAGATTTTATTTACATTTCTGGAATCTAAGATAATACCGATTTGAATTGAAACACAATACCATTGTGCTTTATATTGGTTCATGTTATCTCATTTAGAATAAGGTACATCAGGAAAAGATCTTATGTTTAAAAAGGAGAATTCGTTTTAGTTTTGTGTACAGTGATAGATGGTATATTGTTGAGTTTGCAAGTAAAGTCACCTAAGTTGTAGATCTATTCCCCCTGCCTCCAGGATAGCACAGCAGGGTGCAGTGGAACCCCACCAATATGCCGACAAGCCCAAACCAAGCTGGAAGTGGCCTTGTATATGTTTCTGTGGAGTCCTGACATGGAAGCTGTTCTGGTTGCTATGTCCTGTTTCCGCCACCTCTGTGAGGAAGCAGATATCCGGTGTGGGGTGGATGAAGTGTCAGTACACAACTTCTTGCCCAACTATAACACATTCATGGAATTTGCCTCTGTCAGCAATATGACGTCAACAGGTAAATGTGGGTAATTTTTTTTTCTTTCTTTTTAACTCAGTTACTTTGACTGATATCTAATTATTTTTATAGTGGAGTGTGTTTAAGACAACAGTTTGAAAGTTTCCAGGGCTAATTCATATTGCTTACTTGAAATCCTTTTCTGAACAAGGTAGGATGAAATTAAGTGACATTTGAAATAGAATTTTTACTGAATGTTTTTGATGCACACTTTTGTTAATAACTGGCACTGTAAATTGCTTTTAGTTGTAGACTATAGAAATTACTCTGCTTGAATTGTAAGTGAGGAGATTGGAAAACATAGGTGTGGAGATGGCTGTTTGTGTTCTAGACTTCATGGACTTGGAAATGAGTACTCTTGTAGAGGCTGGTGAGAGCTTGGTCATCGGAGTTATTTGTTGTACTCTTTCACTGTGCTCCGGGTGGGGCTCAGCCCGTTCCTTGGCTCTAAGCACTCACTGGCTTTGCTGTTGTCTTTGCTTAGGAAGAGCAGCGCTTCAGAAGAGAGTGATGGCCCTGCTAAGGCGCATTGAGCACCCCACTGCAGGAAACACTGAGGTATGGCCTCAGCAGCAGCAGCAGCACCCATTCCAGGTCCCCACCCTCATGTTAGAAGCCTCCTCTTAGCTATGTGATAAGCAACAACTTCAGAAAGCATATCTGAGCTTTGTGCATATTGCGAGTAGGATATTCTACTCAAAACCTGGTAGTTCCATGTTGATTTTGAGTTCACCCCTAAACTTGCTTCTTAATGATAATTAACTTCATTTTAGGCTTGGGAAGACACACATGCAAAATGGGAACAGGCTACAAAACTAATCCTTAACTACCCAAAAACCAAAATGGAAGATGGCCAGGTGAGTTTGTGCAGTGAATTTTTGTGTATTAATTGATTTCTTGCATCACTTAAGTAATCTTTTGTGAGCTACTCAGAGTAGTATACTATATAGAATTGTTTTAAGACTACTTGTGGTTCATTTAAGTCTGTACTGCCTAATCTTGTAGCTGTTAGCCACATGTATCTGTTAGAATGTAAGTTTTAACTTGTTTAAGTTAAATAAATTAATTTATTTTCTCAGTTTTACAGTAGCCAAAGTTGAGCATGGATTTGCTATGTTGGACAGTAGAGATGTAAAACGTTACATCACCACAGAAGTACTAAACACCTCTGCTAGAAACCACTTAGCTGGGGACCATTCATTTACTCTTTCTTGCATTTCCTTCAAGTATTTCAAAGAACTTTTAGAAAAGATGTAACAGCTGTAGATAGAGAAAAATAAAATTCTAACAATCGTATGTTGTTTGTTTTGAGACAAGATCTGGTTATTTCCCCTTGTTGCTCTAGAGCTCAGTTTGTAGAACAGGCTGTCCTTGAGTTTGCAGTGACCCTCTTGCCTTAACTTCCCACATGTTGGGTTTCCAGATGTGTGCCACCCTGTCTGGTTACACCCTGCCTGGCTCGTGATGCTGTATTGTTAGATACTCTAAAAAGGATCTAGTGGGCAGACAATTAGAACCCATTTTAAAGTTAAATGCAATTTTAAACTTTGGGCATTTCATTTAACTATTATTATCAAATGTATTATTTCAGTCCTCAACTATCACAAGTTATCTGTTACTCTAGCAATTAACAATTAATTGGTATTTGTGTATAATTGATCTGTATCACCCATAGTCTCTCGTTATTAGGTCTTTGAGAGAAACTGTTTAGGCCGGGTGGTGGTGATGCACATTTTTAATCTCAGCACTCAGAAGGCAGAGCTAGTCAGATCTCTGAGTTCAAAACCAGTCTGGTCTACAGAGAGAGTTCCAGGACAGACAGGGATACACAGAGAAACCCTGTCTGAAAAAAAAAAAAAAAAAAAAGAAAAAGAAAACAAAAGAAAAAAGAAAAAGATAAAAAGAGAAACTGTTTAGACCAGGAAAGTCCAGGGTGGGAGTGGCGGAGTTAGTGGTTTCAATTGGCATCTAATTCATATACCGTAAATTCATAGTCTCTCTCATAAAGTGTCCAATCCAGTGATTAGTTTAGTCACAGAATTGTGTAACTGTCAATCAACACAGTCAACTTAATACATTTTTATCCTCTCAAAGAATACCCTCTCTCCCAAACCTGTGCCCTTTAGCTATTTCTAGCTCTAACTTGCCATTTTTCCTACCTTTCTATGTCCACACCTCCAGCCTTGAGTACCTGCTAATCTATGTTTCATTTCTACATTAAAAAAAATGAAATTGCCTTTTCACACCATTTCATGCAAAGGAGAGCATTGATTATGTGGGCCTTTGTGACAGTGTTTCCTCTTTACTTGTTTTAAGATTCATCCATGTATATCAGAGGTTTTTAAAAGAAATTTGACACTTCAGGTTGATTCTTAGTCAAGCTGTGACAAAGATATATTAAATAGCTCCTAATAACATATGGTAGAGCCTGGAGAGATGGCTCAGTGAATAAGAGCGCTGGTTCTTCTTCTAGAGGACCTGGGTTCCATTTCCGGCACTTGCATGATGGCTCAGAATGGCCTATAATACCACTTCCAGGGATCCAGCATCCTTCTCTGTCCTTTTTGGGCACCAGGCATGCACATGGTACACAGATATACATGCACGCAAAACATTTATATATATAAAATAAAAATAAAATTTAAAAAATAATAATGTATATGATAATTTCAAGCTTTGTTTTTTAAAATGTAAGATGTGCTTTTCCTACTGGAAGAAATGGGAAAGAGTAATTTGTAAGATTTTTATCTAATCTATGTTGAATTCATGCTTTTCACAAAAATGTGTTTAGGCTGCAGAAAGCCTTCATAAGACCATTGTTAAGAGGCGGATGTCCCACGTCAGTGGAGGTGGATCCATAGACCTGTCTGACACAGACTCCCTGCAGGAGTGGATCAACATGACCGGCTTCCTTTGTGCCCTTGGTGGGGTGTGCCTACAACAGAGAAGCAGCTCTGGCTTGGCGACCTACAGCCCACCTATGGGCCCTGTCAGTGAGCGCAAAGGGTCTATGATTTCCGTAATGTCTTCAGAAGGGAATGTTGATACCCCTGTCAGCAGATTTATGGACCGGCTTCTGTCCTTGATGGTGTGTAACCATGAGAAAGTGGGCCTTCAGATACGGACCAATGTTAAAGACCTGGTGGGGCTGGAATTGAGTCCTGCTCTGTATCCAATGTTGTTTAACAAACTGAAGAATACCATCAGCAAGTTTTTTGACTCCCAAGGACAGGTGAAGTCTTCTCCACTTTGTTTTTTACCCTTCTCTATGAGTACAATAATGTGTTTGAAATAAATGAAGACTTTCTTTCCAATTATTTAAATTAGGTACCAACAATGATAGTCCACTTACAATTTTTAAAAATTGTCATAATTACAGAAAAAAAAGAATCATGTAATTTAGGGATTAGCCTGCTTCTAAAGCACTCAGGCCTGTGGGTGTTACTGGAGTTAACGAATGTTGGATATAGGTATTAGTACCTGTGTATATCAGTGAGTTTGTGTATTTGCCTATGGTGTGCTTGAATGTGATAGTTATGTCAGTTTCATTGTCCTGTGATCTGTTTTCTATGTGTTGATATAACACCACTAATGTATTTTGTTTTTGTGTAGGTATTATTAACTGATAGCAATACTCAGTTTGTAGAGCAAACCATAGCCATAATGAAGAACCTGCTGGATAATCATACTGAAGGCAGCTCTGAGCACCTGGGACAAGCTAGCATTGAAGCAATGATGTTAAACCTGGTCAGGTAAGCATTTGCTACTGAAACATAGCAGAGACATAGTTTAAGAGGTAAGACCTCTTATGCACTGGTAATGGGAATGATGAACTATTTTGTCATTCTTTATTACAGATTAGTGTAGTCTATGACAATAAGATAATCAGAAATTGTATGTTCCTACTGAAACAAAATTTAAATATTAATCATGTTTAAAGTTACATTTACTTGAAGATTAAAAAATTTAGAATACCTTAATTTTTGTCCATATCTGATCATTTTTTATTCTGTGCTTAATTAGATATGTTCGTGTGCTTGGGAATATGGTCCATGCAATTCAAATAAAAACAAAACTGTGTCAGTTAGTTGAAGTAATGATGGCAAGAAGAGATGACCTCTCATTTTGTCAGGAGATGAAGTTTAGGTGAGTTCTCAGAAGAGCAAAATAGGGTCTTTTATGTGAAGTGCTGTGTAGAAAAGTAGTAGGGCTTGGTTATATGGGGAAGGGGAGGTGGGTGAAGAAGTATTGTGCGTATTTGTTTTCTTTTCCTGAATATCTTTCCAAGTTTCTCAAAGCTCTGTGCCCATGGGAATCTGGGGGTTTTTTTTGTTTCTCTCTCTCTCTCTTCCCCCCCTCCCTCTCCCCCTCCCTTCCTCCCTCCCTTTCTTAAACTAACTCACGGCACTAAAAGTTTAATTGTTTCCACATTGGCAATATAGGAAAGTGCCAGTGCAAAGGACCAGCATCCAAGTTGTATGTTTTTGTGCCCTTCTGACTTGTATTTCATTATATCTGATAGCAGTGTTTCGTCTATAAAGTCATACTGAATTCATTGACTGTTTGCTCTGTTGGTGTATTGGCATACACTTGCAGTCCCAACAGTCAGAAGGTTAAGGCAGAAGTTCAAGGCCAGTCTGGGCTATACAACTATGCAATAAAACCCTTGTCTAAATTATCAAACAGTGTGTGTGTGTGTGTGTGTGTGTGTGTGTGTGTGTGTGTGTGTGTATGTGTATGTATTAAAAATTTGTTTATTCTTTTCCTTTTCATCATTCTGCAGGAATAAGATGGTAGAATACCTAACAGACTGGGTGATGGGAACATCAAACCAAGCAGCAGATGATGATGTAAAGTGTCTTACAAGGTAAAGTCAGAGAGACCTTTAAGAACTGTCATGTTTTACCTTACTCATGAAAACCACTACAGGTATGGCTGTTAAATATTTATAACACACTGTATTAACTTGTTTTGTTGGTGGTAAGCTTTCGTATTTGAAATATATAAAGTTCTTTCCTTTTTTTTATTTTAATGAAAGACTTAGTTGAAACAAATGTGAGAGAGGACTAGGGAAGTGGCTTAGGAAGAATGGTCAACAGTTATTGAGAAAGAAGATGCATAAAGCATTAGATTGTATTACTTTATGACTAGATAAAGGTATTGATTGAAGACTGTAATTATGCTGAGTCTTTCTAAGGCATAATTGCTTAGATTTGCTCTAATGACAAATGATTGGTGCATATCAGAAATGATAACTATGAACAGTATGACAACTTCATCTTTTTCTCTGGTCAGGTATAACTTTGATAGTATATACTCTTTATTTGGTTCGTTGATTAATTGAATATTTTCATTTTTATACTGTGATGTTGGAGCTTGAACCTAAGACATGTAAATGGTAAATTGGACTACATCCTCAGCCCCATACTTTTGATTTGACATAGATATTATGTTAGAAGTTACATGGCTAAAAGTTTGCAGTCTGTGTGTGTTCTAGGCGTGGCGTATTTACTGATACTTAGGTTGTGCTTATAGTTTATCAGTAAAATGGAGAGCCCTAGAGTTGGTGTCTGGAAGGCTCATGGTTTCTACATTACTTTTCTTTAGGGATTTGGACCAAGCGAGCATGGAAGCAGTAGTTTCACTCCTTGCTGGTCTTCCACTACAGCCCGAAGAAGGAGATGGGGTGGAACTGATGGAGGCCAAATCACAGCTATTTCTTAAGTAAATTTCAACCACCAAAAATCAAAGCAAAAAGCAAATATAGCTTCTTCCCTCCCAAACAAAGAAATGTAACTAAGTTGCTAATTATTGTATTTAAAAGAAGACCTAATTACTTTTGTATTGTGGTCATTGGCTGTTTTCATAAAACATACCATATCTACTTGTGAAATGATGGGGCCAAGATTAGAAAAAAATTATGTTTTGTATTTTTAAAGAAAATAATGTGATCATTGAATTTTTTCTTGTAATAAATCTAGATTGCATCATTAAGTCATTTAAAATGACAATGTCTAAGCCAGGTATGGTGGCACACACCTTTAATCCCAGCATTCAGGAGGCAGAGGCAGGCAGATCTCTGAGTTCAAGGCCAGTGTAGTCTACAAAGCGAGTTCTAAGACAGCCAGGGCTACACAGAGAAACCCTGTCTCAAAACCAAACAAACAAAAACAAACAACCCCCCCCCAAGACAAACAAGACAATGTCTAAACTATTTGGACCATGAATATTGTATGCTAAATATTAAATGACACATTTGCCAAGAAACCTTGCACATCTTCTGTGCCTGTGTCTTGAAATGAATACTGTACTTTGTCAGGATAAAATAATTCTCACAGCAGTTTAATAATGAACTACATTGACTTCTTATCCCAAGATTAGAAAAGCATATATTCATGGCCATGCATAGTGTCATATATGATCACTCAGAATGCATGTTTAGCTTTCAGGTTGGTGTGGCCTTCACTGTGTAAAGGTCAGTCTTTGTATTTCCCAGGTACTTCACCCTGTTTATGAACCTTCTGAATGACTGTAGTGAAGTTGAAGATGAAAACGCGCAGACTGGTGGCAGGAAACGTGGCATGTCTCGAAGGCTGGCATCCCTGAGGCACTGTACAGTGCTTGCAATGTCCAACTTACTCAATGCTAATGTGGACAGTGGACTCATGCACTCTATAGGTGAGATCAAATGAAAGCTCCACATAAAACTGTCCCAGCATGGTGGTGCATGCCCTTAATCCCATCAACCAGGAGCAAACAGGTTGTTTGTGAGTTCAAGGCTTGCTCAGTCTATACAGGTTGTTGCAGGCCAGCGAAAGCTACACAGTGACCCTGTCTCTAAACAAACAAACAAATAAAAACAAAAAAGAAATACAAAACCCTAGAGAGCTGGGCTGGAGAGATGGCTTAGTGGTTAAAAGCATTGGCTGTTCTTCCAGAGGACCTGGGTTTAATTTCCATCACCCACATGGTGGCTCACAATCACCTAGGGAATATGATATTGCCCCCTTGCCTCTGTGGTAACCAGGCACACATGTAGTGCCCAGACATACATGCATGCAAAAACACTTATACACGGCCGGGCAGTGGTGGCGCACGCCTTTAATCCCAGCACTCGGGAGGCAGAGGCAGGAGGATCTCTGTGAGTTCGAGGCCAGTCTGGGCTATAGAGTGAATTTCAGGATAGGCACCAACACTACAGAGAAACCTGTACACAGAGAAACCCTGTCTCAAAAAACCAAAACAAACAAACAAAAAAACAAACACCCAAACACTTATACACATAAAATAAAAAATTAAAACCTAGAGTTGACATGACATGTAAAACAAAAATTGCTTTAGTCAGGCTGTGGTAGTAAATTTGTATCTGTCTGTCCATGTCAGGCTTAGGTTATCACAAGGATCTCCAGACAAGAGCTACATTTATGGAAGTTCTGACAAAAATCCTTCAACAAGGCACAGAGTTCGACACACTTGCAGAAACAGTGTTGGCAGATCGGTTTGAGAGACTTGTGGAGCTGGTCACAATGATGGGGGACCAAGGAGAGCTCCCTATTGCTATGGCTCTTGCCAATGTGGTCCCTTGTTCTCAGTGGGTAAGTTTATTGAGAAAGTAGGGAAGTAGAATGCCTGGCATATAGCCAGTGTTTCAAAATGAGTTTGTTCATAAACGTTTATTAGGTGAATGGATAAAAATGTAAGAACTAGAAAAAGTATGCAATGTAGAGCTGAGAATGTAGCTCAGTTAGTAGAACGCTTTCCCTAGCACCACAGAAAACCATGGTTGTGCATGCCTTTAATCTCAGCACTTGGAGGGTGGGAGCAAGAGGGTCAGAAGTTCAGGGTCCTCCTTGGGTAAATAGTGAGTTTGAGGCCAGCTTGAGCATTATAAGACTGTCTCAAAAAATTAAAGTGGACCAACTTGAGCCATTAGACTTTCTTTTCTGTGTATTTTGTTTTCATCTATAGAGAAGTGATTGGTACATCTAGCCCCAACTAGTATTTTCTTTCTTTCCACCCCGATGAAAATGACCATTTAATCACTAATATTAAAGAAAATATAAAGCCACTGATGTGATCTCATATCTTTACATAATACATAAAGTAATTAGTAAATCTAACTTTAGTTGTTAATAATGCTAAATCTTGTAATCTATGATTTATGCTGTTTACTGTCTCTGCGTTATATAATTTAGTTTTTACTTGAGTATTACATACTCTCTTGCATTTGAAATTTGCATTTGAAGTTGTGCTGGGTGTGTGGCGCACATTTGTAACCCTAACACTTGGGAAGTGGAGGCAAGACAATCAAGAATCAAAGATCATCCTTGCCTATGTAACAAGATCAAGGCCAGCTTGGGCTCTTTAAGACCCTGTCTCAAAACAAAATGTATGGATAAAATACTATAGACATATCTGGCTATTTGGCCTTCTGAATTTATTTTGTGTTCTGGGGATTGATGCCAGGGCCTCATACATGTTGTGCAAGTGCTTTATTACTGAGCTGCACCCTCCACCCATAAAACTACAACATTTTTAATACTACATGCTAAACTTTGAGAAAATTTTTGTTCATTTCCATTTTAAAAAGTCATGTGGATCCCTGTGCTGTTGCCTATCCTTTACTCTCAGCATTGGGGAGGCAAAGGCAGGAAGATCTCTGGTCCATGTGGCAGGTTTCAGCTGGAGGCCCTCTCTTTATTTAAAGCCATGTGGTTTATTTTACCAAAAAAGACTTTAATAAGAGTAACTTGTAATTACTAAGGTATTCTTAGTTTTTGCTTAAAAGCTGTGATGGGAGGGTGAGAAACTGGAAAGATGGCTCAGCAGTTAAGAACATTGGCTGTGTTTCTAGAAGACCTGGGCTGGATTCCCAGCTCTCACATAGTCACTCAACAACTTGCAACTCCAGTCCCAGGAGATTGGGTGCCCTCTTCTGGCCTCATTAGGCAAAACAACCACTCACATAAAATTAACAACACAACCCAAGAAAACCTACCTATAGGAGGGGCTGGAGAGATGTTTTGGTGGTTAAGAGTGCTTGCTGCTCTGTAAAGGGACTGGAGTTCAGATCCCAGCACTCCATCGGACAGCTAATAAACACATGCTTACTAGCTTCAAGAGATCTGATACCCTTTTCTGGCCTCCATGGACACTCTCGCACACATGTACCCGTGTACACATAAATTGAAAATACACATTTAAAAACACCTAAACATTGAAAACAGGCTTACTGATCATGTTTCTTATACCCAGAAATAAAACTCGCATTCTTTTCTCTGGCTTGTAATCCTGTACCTACTCTGGGCCTGCCTTACCCTGGCCTCCATCTAAGGTTGTGCCTTTGCACTCTCAGCCCTTTCTGTTCCTCAGATGTGCTGACTGTTTCTGCCCGAAGGCATCCTTGCTGCTGCTGCTGCTGCTGCTGCTGCTGCTGCTGCTGCTGCTGCTGCTTTCTGAGGTGCTTCTCTGATTGTTTTGATTTGATTCAGTTGGATTTTAGTAAGACATGCGCTCTATGGTAACATGGGCTCTAGCCTCTTACCAGATTTTTTTTTTTTTTTTTTAAGGTGAAAGAGGCCTCACCTTGTGGCTCTGGCTGGCCTGAAATTCACTATGTAAACATCCATCTCAGGCATGCAGCTCCACATCTGGCTTACTTATAATTACAATTTTATATCCATTGATTAGCAACACTCCTAAATTATCTTTTTCAAGCCTAAAATTATTTCACACATCTTCCTATGTATCATAAATATTCTGAATTTTTTTAGTAATTAAAAAATTAGCTTTTTTTAAAAACTTATTTATTGCATATACAGTGTTCTGTCTGCATATATGCCTGCAGGCCAGAAGAGGGCACCAGATCTCATTACAGATGGTTGTGAGCCACCATGTGGTTACTGGAAATTGAACCCCGGACCTCTGGAAGAGCAGCTAGTGCTCTTAACTGTAGAGCCATCTCTCCAGCCCCAGTAGTTTTCTTAATAAAGAATCAAGGTCTGGTGATGTTGCCTAGTGGTAGAGTTCTTGTCTGAGACCCTATTCTTGATCCTTAACACAAGAAAACAAAAAGTTGATTTGAGCCAAAGAAGCTTAAATTCATTTTGTTTTCTTACAGTAAATATTTGAGCTTTATATTAAATGGCTTAATATACTTTTTATTTATTTTTTTGGAGATAGGATTTCTTTGTGTAGCTGTGGCTGGCCTGGAATTCACTGTGTAGAACCAGGAAATAGCCTCAAACACACAAAGATACTCTGCTTTCCCATTGCAGGGGTTAAAGGCATGTACTACCATCCTTGACCTCAATTACTTAAATTTTTTTGAGATTTTATTTATTTTTATATTGTATGTATAGGTGTTTTGCCTACATGTGTGTTTGTGCACTGTGTGTATGCAGTGCCCAAAGAGACCAGAAGAGGCTGTTGGATTCCCTGAAACTGCATTTAAAATGGTTATAAGCTGCATGTCGGTGCTGGGAATTGAACCTGGGTCCTCTGGAGCAGCAGCCAATGCTCTCAACTGCTGATCCATCTCTCCATCCCTTTAAATTACTTTTGTTCTTTGACAATTTCATACATATAAAAAAAAGTCTCTTGATCATATACACCAGTGGTTCTCTACCTTCCTAATGTTGCTTAATGCAGTTCCTTATGTTGTGTGTACCCCAACCATAACATTATTTTTGTTGCTACTTCATAACTGTAATTTTGCTACTGTTATGAATCTAAATGTAAGTATCTGATATTTGACCTCTGTAAAAGGGTTGTTTGACTCCCGAGATGATCTACACCCTTGGCTCCCCATTCCCACTCCCTTTCTTTCTGTTTCTTTTTTTAAGACAAGATATCGATATAGCTTGGACCTCTTTTTAAAAACAAAACAAACAAGCAAACAACTCAGGACCATCATATCAGTTAGAGCTTCTGAGGAAGCATGGGTCCTTACTAACAATGGTTTTGTTGTTATTGTTGTTTTCTTTTGCTTTGCTTGGGACTCTTATGTAACTTGGCCTGGGCTCAAGTTTTTAATCTTCCTGCTTCCACTTCTTGGGTACTGGGATTACAAGTATGTTCTATCACATTTGTCAGAACTTTATCTAAAGGTGAACAAAAATTAAAGTATTAAAAAGTAATTTGATTATGTAAATACATGTGTTAAAATTCAGTTTTTTAGAATTTCCAGGACTTAGGAGAAGAAAGGAGAGTAGAACACCATTTCACATGGCCCTGAGAGCAGCAGCTGCAGCTGTCTCTCTGTTGTGTTGGAATTGAAGCAGTACCTGGTGGTGCCAGACAAGCCCTCCACCATCAAGCTGTATCCCAAGCTCAACGACTTCTGATTAGTCCCTAAAGTCTTGTCCTTTCACTTAATTTCATAATGGAGGGTAGGGTTTGTATATTATGTCCAAGATGGATTGTGTAACTATAAGGAATAAAGCAGACACTGAGTCTTCATAATTCTCTGGCTCCTGGGGTATTCGTGGTTAGGATTATCAACCTTTCCCTTACTCCAGTGTCTTGTTCTTTTAATCCTGGGACCAGGTCAGGCTGAGGAGAGGGCTCTGGTGTGTGAAGGTTGAGGGTTCTTTTTATCATAGATACCACTACTCGTGTCTCCTCTTAATGTTGGGTTTAACAGTGAATTACAATTTTATCAATTGTATGAAACATTGTCTTAGCTAGGGTTTCTAATGCTGCAATCAAACACCATGACCAAAAGGCAAGTTGGGGAGGAAAGGGTTTATTAGGCTTACACTTCAGCGTTGCTGTTCATCGCCGAAGGAAGTCAGGACAGGAACTCAAACAGAGCAGGAACCTGGAGGCAGGAGCTGATGCAGAGGCCATGGAGGGGAGCTGCTTACTGCCTTGCTTCCCATGGCTTGCTCAGCCTGCTTTTTTAGAACCCAGGACCACCAGCCCAGGGATGGCGCCACCCACCATGGGCTTGACTCTCCCCCATTGATCACTAACTGAGAAAATGTCTTACAGCTAGATCTCAAGGAGGCATTTCCTCACCTGAGACTCCTTCCTCTGATAACTCTATAGCTTGTGTCAGATTGCCACACAAAACCACCCAGTACAAACAAACACACACACACTCTCTCTCTCTCTCTCTCTCTCTCTCTCTCTCTCTCTCTCTCTCTCTTTCTTTCTTCTCTCCCCTCCCCCTCCCCCCCCCTCTCTCCTCCCCTCTCCCCTCTCTCCTGTAAGGAACGAAAGGGTTATTGCACAAATAATAGAAAGGTTGACTTCAGTCTTAACTCTTTGGTTGTGTGTAAATTTGACAGAATTTGGGGATTGAATATCTAGCTGAGGATGCATCCCCCCTTTCTGATTTTTAAACAGTCCTTTAGCGTTTAGTGCCTTTTTGTTGCTTCTCTGCCTTGGCTGTAATGTATTTAATCAGTTCTAAGAAAACAGTCTGTGGAACTCAATCTGTGGACCAAGCTGGCCTCGAACGCACAGAGATCTGCCTGCCTCTGCCTCCCAAGTGCTGGGATTAAAGGTGTGCGCCACCACTGCCTGGCACCAAAATGAACTCTTATTTTCATGATGTAATTTGAGCCAAATCCTCAAGTCTTTCTGTGTTCTGGTAAAACCTCAATCTCTAATCTTTCCCCCAGTTAATCTTTGGTATTAACAACTATTATAAACACATTTAAAAGTCACCTATCAGACAAATTCCTATCTTAGGAATAATTAGTTATCATTTACCTTGATTTAATGGGTGATTATGAACTTTAAATTTGCTTCTTTTCTAACCTTTTTCAAAATTTTAAATCCACCTAAGAAAAAAGTAAACTTGTTCACACAAACACAATTTTTTGTTTGTTTGTTTGTTGTTGTTGTTGTTGTTACCAGGATGAACTGGCTCGTGTTCTGGTTACTCTGTTTGATTCTCGGCACTTACTCTACCAGCTGCTCTGGAACATGTTTTCTAAGGAAGTAGAATTGGCAGACTCCATGCAGACTCTTTTCCGAGGCAACAGCTTGGCCAGTAAGATAATGACATTCTGCTTTAAGGTGTGTATCACTCACTTTGTGTATCTGTGTGCACTGGGGTGTTGAGAAGAAATTCTTTACAGGATGTGTTGGGTTGATTACCTTTGTAATGCAGGCTGTGTGGATCTGTGCCTAATTGTGCGTTTCTTTAGGTATATGGTGCTACTTACCTACAAAAGCTCTTGGATCCTCTGTTACGAATTGTGATCACATCTTCAGATTGGCAGCACGTTAGCTTCGAAGTGGATCCCACCAGGTGTGTCCTCTTGTCACGGTTGCTCCCTCCACATTACCTGCATTACGTCCACTGGGCTCCAGTATATCAACACTGAATTATAGCCACAGCATAGGCTCGAGTGTAGGAGTTTCCAGGGAAACCTGAAAACAAGGACACTAGAGGAAATGGACATCCACAGCTCCAGCAAACATTCAACGTAACTAACTCCCAGGCGAATCAAAGCCTTACACTGAAGGCCTGTTCACCTCAGTTCCTTGTTTCTCAGAATGCTGTGTCTACCTTTCAACAGAAAAAACTACGAGGCATACCAAGAGAGGACAGAGAGGACAGATTTAGGTGTGAAGAGACAAAGCAGGCATCAGAACCAGACTTGAATGTGATGGGAATTTTGGAATTTTTACACTGACTATTTATAAAATAACCATGGTTATTATGCTGAGAGCTCCAGTGGATGTGGGGGGACGGACGGACAGACGTGGACAACATGAAAGAACCAGTGACTAATACAAGCAGGGAGCAGGAAAGCTAACAAGGAATACAAAAGCAAAAGATGCTTAAAAAAAAAAAAAAAAAAAAAGGTATAGCAGAGGAAGAATGATGGTAATGGGCTGATTTGTAGGTGCAGCAGAGGAAAGGGCCCGTGGGCTGAAGATGTACTAGTGGAAAGTTCAAACTGAACTGAAATGAAAACACACCTTCCTAAAATGATGGAGATGGTGAAAGAGGAACTTAGAAACTTACAGCAGTAAGGGGAGAAAGATCAGAAGTTGATAGTCTAAGCTCCCACTTTAAGAAATTAGAGGAAAGGAGGAACGGGGAGGTAGCTCAGTCGGTAAGGGCTTCCAGTGCAGGCATGAGGACTTGAAATTGAGCCCCAGAATCCGTGTGAAAATGTTGCTGGCTAGGACTGTTGGTTCTTCCTTCCTTTGTAGAAGCTTGCATGGTGCCTTCTGGTATAATGCAAGCTGGTCCTTTAGTAGTGAGTTTTATGAGGCATAGTTCTCTCACTTTAGTCTTTCACTTATTGGAGGATTTCATAAGTGATGATTTCACTGTATTTGCATCATTTCCACTTCTCCTTCCGGCTCTTTCTGTGTTCCCCCAACTACTTCCTCTTGAATTCAGGATACCTTCTAGAACTATTTTGTTATGTATGTGTGTATATGTGTGTGTGTGTGTGTGTGTGTGTGTGTGTGTGTGTGTGTGTTGATATACACATATGCTACTGAATCCAATTAATGTCACCCTTGTTTGTATGTGTTTAAGGCTGACCACTTAGGATTAGGGTCTCATTTTTAAAGTAACAGTATCGGGGAAAAATCTGGTTCTCTCTCCTTCAGCGGCCATTGATTGTAGCTTTTCCTCTAGGGGTGGGGCCTTATGAAAATTTTCCTCTGTCCACATAGGATGTCTACTGATGTGGTCTCTGTAGGTTTCCTGCAGTCAGCCTGAGAGTTCATGGGTACAATCTCCCTGTCCTGTCGAAAAGACACTATCATACAGTAGTTGACCAGGTCCTCAGGTTTTTTTAGTTTTCCAGTCCTCCTCTTTCTTGGTGTTCCCTGAGCCTTAAGGATAGGGTTTGTGTTACAGATGGCCCATTTGGGGCTGGGCAGCCCACATTCAGTTACTTAGTCTCTGCATTTTGACAACGGTGGGACTTTCTAATAACCTTTGAAACTGCAGTACTGGTTCCTACCTACTAAATCAGCTAAAGTTGAACATCCCAAAGTCAAAAAGGCTCCAAAAGCTAAAACTTTTTGAACATATAATTGGCACTCAAAAAGTTTCACATTTTGGAACATTTAGACTTATGGCTGTTTAACTGGTAACGTTTTTGGAGAAATACAAAATCAGAAAAAAATATGAAACACTTTTTGTTGAAACATTTTGCATAAGTAATATTCAACTTATACACCAAATCTGTGAGAATTCGAGGGAATAGGAATTCTTAAGCACTGTCGTAGAGATGTTAGTAAAAGTTAAATTTGCATATGTTTAGCTCCCAAGAAATGCCAGTGTTTGTTAATTGCTCTAGTGGAACTCTTGTGTATGCACAACAATGTTCACTGAAGTGGTATCTGTAAAAGTGTACAGAAAAAAAAGTTTTTGGACAGTCTTCATGTAGCCCAGGCTAGCCTGAGACTCCTCTGCAGTTAAAGCTGGCCTTGTACTCCTGATCCTTTTGCCTCCACTTCCCAAGTGCTGGCATTATAGGCATGAGTTACTATACCTAGCAAAAGTGAATTTTTTTTTTTAATTTTTATTTTTATTTTGCAACAAAAGTGAAATTTTAAAAGATTCATTAGCAGAGCAGATAAGTCACTATATACAATACAATATATTTTTATGTTCAAGATGAATACATCTAATCTTCCTGCATGAATATAGATAATCTCAGAAACCTGATATAGAGGGAAAGATGAAAGTTGCATTTTATTATTATTATTATTATTAGTGAAGATTTTAAAAAGTCACCATTCATAGGTATATGTATTGGCCAGCGTGGTAATGCATGCCTTTAGTCCTAGTACTCAGGAGGCAGAGGCCGGTGAACTCTGTGAGTTTAAAACTACCCTGGTCTGCATATTGAGTTCTAGGTCAGCCAGGGCTACACAGTAAGATCCTGTCTCCAAATAAACCAACAAAAATGAACACAATCAAAAACATAGGGCTATGGTAAAGGTGCCTACTCCTACTCTTAACGACTATAGTTGTAGCCAAAGGTCCTACATAGTGGAAAGAGAGACATGACTTCTACCAGTTGTCCTCTGAACTACACATAGTGTAGGTGCACATACACACACACACACACAAACACACACACACACACACACACACTCTTAAAAAATATATAAAGCACCAATATTTACATTACATACCAACAAAAATGTTCTCTAATATCTAAGGCTGACTTTTGTTAAATTTCTGGTTGTCTCAAAATTGTTGTGGCTATTGTTGTTTTGTTTGTTTTTTAGTAGGTCTCCTGTAGCCCATGCTTGCCTCAACTTGCTACAAAACTAAGAATGACCTTCAACTTTTGGTCCTCCTGCCTGTACCTTCTGAGTATTGGAATTTTCCATTTGGGGTTTGTTAGTGCTCAGTTTGTAGCCTGTGCGGCCTAAACTCACTATGTAGTTCGGGCTGGCCCCAAACTCATGGCAGTCACTTGTTTCAGCCTTGTGAATACTGAAATTAATGTGAGCCATCAAACCTTACAGCTACTGCTGCTGCTCTTCCTCCTCTTCCTCCTCCTCCTCCTCCTTTTTCTTTCTTCCTTTTTTCTTTTCAAAAAAAATTGTTTCAATCGGGATCAAAAGTCTTGTGAGGAGTGATTTTGTTTCACCAGTCACATTTTGATTTTACCTTTCCTTTGTTACAGGTTAGAACATTCTGAGAGCCTTGAGGAAAACCAGAGGAACCTCCTTCAGATGACAGAGAAGTTCTTCCATGCCATCATCAGTTCCTCCTCAGAATTCCCCTCTCAGCTTCGAAGTGTTTGCCATTGCTTATACCAGGTATGCTAAAAGTTCGAGATTGCCACTCTCAAGCCAAAGCAAAATAAGAGGAATACTCAAGTTGTGCACAGTCAGCTGCTGGCTGTCATGTGGATACATAATATAATATGGGGCTGGAGAGATGGCTCAGCAGTTAAGAGCACTGACTACTCTTCCCGAGGACCCAGATTTGGTTCCCAGCACCCACGTGGTGGCTCACAACTGTCTGTAACTACAGTTGCAGGGGATCCAGTGTCCTCTTTTGACCTCCTCAGGCACTGGGCATGTATGTGGTACATACACATGTAATTCATACACATAAGATCAAATAAACAAAATAAAATTGTAAAGAACTATTATTAGATTGGCCTTGAAAGAAACCTCACATTTTCTTTAGAGACATTTAAAGAACTTTAAGGAAAATAAATTAATTTTCCTTGTGTTAAAAGTGGTAATCCCACTGGTTGAGAATAAAACCACACACACAATTTTGAGCCAGATTTGAAGCAAGCTTTAATTAAATACTAGTCAGGTTGATGGACTCTGGCCAGGTCCATTCCAGGGTTCCCAGGAAATGGCCACAAGTCACATTTTGCCATGACTTTTAAAGGCACACCCGTAAGACCACTGTATTTCCTATCAGCTCCAATCAGGGGCAAGCATATATCCTGATGTACTTCCTCCCTGTGTGCCTCCTGTCTACATCCAATCAGGGGCAAACATCCATCCTGACAGATTTCCTGCCCATGTACCCACATGTGATCAAGCACATCTGTGCAGACAGGTCAAACCAACACAGGACAAACAGGAAGTTATTCTTAACTATCTTAACTGCAAACAGAACCTTAACCTGCAAGGGCAGTAGTTTTCCTGTTTTGGTCTTCCATTAACTTGCAAGGTACATTGTTCTTGTTCTTGTTTTGGTCTCACAGAAAGCTGCTTAAAAGTCAGTGAGTGTACTGAAAGGAAATTTTGCTTATCTTTATCCTAAATTACTTACAGGATCTTTCACATTTGGGGCAAGTTCATTGTTTTTTTGCACTGTAAATGGCTTGATCTGTAATTTTGGTTTCTGCTTTAAGAGATCATTGGTTTTGTGTCTTGTTTTTTCATGACAAATCAGTTGCACTGTGTATTTTATGTAGAAAGCTATTTGTAAGGTATATTCCATCATCATCCAATAGCTAACAGACTTCCTAATACTGTCACAGCAAGTAGTACCCCTGAGTTCAGATGTTCACAGCAATTCCTTCCATGCTAAGAGAAAAAGGCCTGTAGCTTCTGGTTTTGACTTCATATGCAGTTTTAGTAATAGTTTAGTTAGTTCAAAGGAGAGCCTATAAATCTATATTAACTTCTCAAAAAGGAAAAAATACTGTAGAGCCTGGGGTTCAGAATAAGGGTGCAAATAGGGAAAGAATTTCCAGATTTACCAAAATCTATGTATTTCTCTGATTTTGCAGTGTCATCTCAACCTCTTTTTTTTTTTTTTTTTTTTTTTTTTGGCTTGCAGCCTCAGTTGCTTAGAGACATTAACATCATCAGTGAAATCACCATTTTAAAAAGCTGGGTGAGGCTGCTGTGTGAATTTTCCCCCATTGCTATTTTAAAAGATGTATCTGCTATGTCTATAAAAAGAAAACTTTGCATATATAGATATATGATAAAGTACACTTGGCACTGGTTTCTGGGTGTGTTATGACTTCACTGCCATTTCAAAAAGCTCTAGGAAGCTTAGGGAAGCTCCACATAGTTTATTCAGCTAGGTAAGTGTGAGGCTAGAGAGTGGTTAGTTACAACATGAAGCTTCATGTGTTGACTGTTTGAACTTTACCCTTAGATTTCTCTTTCAATTTAATTCCATTGTTTTCCTGTTTGTAAAATGAGGCTGACAGGACACAGCATGCATTTAAAAGTCTGAGTCACCTTCTTGGTTTTCAGAAAGAAAATGGGCTTCTGAAATGATAGTGGTTTTGCTATAGTTGGTTGAAAACGAATGAGAAATGTACCTGATTACATGGTCTGTCCTACTAAAATTTAATAGAACTCCTCATGTGACTGTCCACATGATGAAAAATGTGTTTGTATCATCAACAAACTTGGATACCAGTTTGAGAGCATGCTACTGTAATGTAAGAATAGGACTTGACATTTCGTAAGCATGCAGGAAATATTTCATGAAGGAATAAATTTCTCATTCCTACTACCTAAGTAAGCAAGATTCTTGCCAGCCTTCCTAGTTAGGCACAGAGAGAAATGGTGAAGACAGTGAAGTCCTGCCTGGTGACTTAGCACCACTGTGTGCTGTGCTGTGCATTGCCTTAACCGTTACCATATTAAAGCTTCACAGGAAAACACAGTGCAAAAGTTACACTGTGCATTATTTTGTAATGGATAAACTTAATGCAGACTATTATGGAGCAAAGTTTTTGTTGTAAGTAAGATTTTGTTCTTAATAAGCAAAATTTACAGTGACTAATCAAAGATAGAATAAAAAAGCTTTCAACTCAGTATGTTTTTTCATTGAGTCTTCTTTCTAACTTAGCTTTCCTTTTTGTTAGCTTTTGTTTTTATTCATTTTTTTTTCTCTTGGGGCTTTTACTTACCCTTGTAACTTTGGCAGTGACATAATGGTACCCTTGTACTTTTATGCTTTGCTGGGAAGGATGGGAACCCATTTTCTTTTTCTTAGTAAACATAGCTCCTGCTTTGGGGAATCTACTGGGGAAAATTTGAAAGCTAAGTGAGTATATTGCCAGCTAATTTTTACTGGAGTTCAGATTTTGGTCTTTAAGCCTTTTTTTTTTAATCTTGTAATCAGCTCTATTTACATGCTTTCTTTATTAAGAAAAGATGGTTAATACTATATAGGAATAGTAGTCAAGTGTAAATGTTTGACAAACTTATAATTAAAATATTTTTTAATCAATGATTAAACTATTTTTATTACATGCTATTTTTTTTCCTTCTGATAAATTTGGAACAAAGAGAAAATATTCCTTTGAGTGGATATTCAGTTCTGGTAAGAAAATTAGGAAACAGCTACTGTGATTTTTAAGTAAACATCTTTCGTAGTAAAGCTTCTTCTCCAAATGAGTTTATACATGTTTGTTAAAACTATAAATGGTAGTTACATATCTTGGCTGAAAAAAAAAAAACCCTGCAGATTTACATGGTTGTATTTTTGAAAATAGCCTTAAAGCCTGCAACAAAGTTCCCTGATATGAGACTTTCTGTTGTTTTACAAACCTCTGCCTCCTTCGGCTAGGATGCTGTTGACATCTAGATATACAGGAGCTATTTGGATGGATGGATGGATGGATAGATGGATGGATGGATGGATGGATGGATTTAAAACTGACTTTATGCCAAAGTTATTATGGGTTTTAGTTTTGTGTGCCTTAGAACTATTAGAATAAGATACCATGTGTCTAGATCAAAGAATTTATGTTATGGTTGAGTTTTGTTGTTTTGAGAAGATGTCTTTTGTAGCCCAAGCTGCCCTTGAACTCTTGGTTCTCCTGCTTGCAGCTCCCAAAGGCTGGGATTATAGGTATTTGTCACCACAACTGGCTCTTATTGAGGTTTTTAAAATATTAAAAATATAATAATTGGCATACTCTAATCAGAAGTCTAAATTTTGGAAGAAATCTTTGGAAGATAGTGTTCTAAGTGATAAAACTGGACATCTGTGTGTGTTTGCATGAATTGCTTTTGTTTTTTGATGGGGAGGGCATTCTGATAATTGGTCATCTATAATAAGTAAAATTTTAATCAGATTTAAGTTTGATTCTATATTATCTACAATTTCTTAACTTTGGTATTAATGAACTTTTTTCCCTAGATATGCTAACATTCTTTTCCCAAATATAGCAGCTTTTAATAAAGTGAGTAGCACCATTTCAGGGAGTGCTCTGCAGACACTGGAAGATGTGAGATTGGAACAGCACTCCTTACAGTCTCTCTAAAAATTGTTTGCTGCATAGCTAGCCATTTAATTTTTATTTAATAAAATCATAATTAACTGCTAGGTATTGGAAAAATAACTCTTAAGTCAATTGAAGGATACACAGAGAAGTATTTTATATATCAGAAAAATTAATGTAGACACAAAATATTTCAGTGTGTGGTCTACTTCATAAAACAAACATTTTATGTAAAACTTATCAAAAGCTAGGAATTGACTCAAATGTAAATATTCCTCAGATTGGCTTGAAGACAGCTTTTCTGTGACTCATAGCCAGAAATAGTAGACATGATTGGGTCTCAACATTGCTTGCTGTTTATTTTGTGCTTGGCTTAAAAGTGGAATAAAATTAAAGTCCAGGATTAAACTTCATCCCTCAAAATGCAATTGATTTCGACTTTTCTGTTGGTTCCGTTTGTGGTCCATTTTACCATGTAATTTCATGTACAAGCCAACATTGTTTTTGTTGCTGTGTGTAGTCGGTGCTGTGACTTGTTTGTGCTCATCTCTGTTCTGTAGGCAACTTGCCACTCCCTACTGAATAAAGCTACAGTAAAAGAAAAAAAGGAAAACAAAAAATCAGTAAGTCTGGAGAACTTTTTATTAGCTGTTTCTTTCGGAGCAAACCCCGAATCTTTGCTGTTTGTTAAGAACATCTTCACTTGAGCTGTTTGACCTTCACTGTGAAATCATTCTACTAATTCTGGCACAAGATAGCTCTCATTCCAATTAACCCTGGAATTAAGTTACACTGAAACAGTCTCTGTGTTCCTTTGGTTTGATTTATCCCAAAGGCATTTTGTGTGCATTTATTACATTGAATACCCTTAATCTAATTTTATTGTTATTTTAAAATTATAAATGAATGCAAAAGAAACTTAATTTCAAGGCCTTAGGGGATGCTGACTGTCTTCGTTCTTGCTTCCTGTTTGCAGGTCATGTGACTGGTTTCTTTTTCTAGAAACAAAAGCATTTCTTAAGAAATATATTGTGGGTGGGAATGTGTCATTTTCCCCCCTCTGGAGCTAAACATCAAACTCAGGATTTGCACATGCTAGAGCTACCAAAAACAAGCATCACTTTCTAAATCTAATTTAAAAGTTGCTAAATTTTAATTTTTATTCTTTATATTTTTATCTTGGCGGTCTCAGCCATCCATGATTTAGACATTTGTGCTTAGATTATAGAAATTTTAATGTTGAAGTTACTTCAGAGAAAAATATACATTGTTACTTCAGTGAAGAGAAAACTCAGTGAGGTCATGTTTATACAGAAGCACCTCATTGTGCAAACATGACTTGAATATATTGCCTGCTTCTGACTTTGTCTTCCTGTAAAAGGAAGAAAGTTATGGTCACCATAATTATTTTCTTCCTATGAATATCATTTGTTCACAGTATATAACTTGCATTCATTTTAAAAATGACATCATCTGTGAATGTTATTTACCCTTATCCAGCTTAGTCCTGTTTTTGTTCACTTAATGCACATGATTATAGAGAATGATGTAAAGAAAACTTTTTCAAGTTGGAAGTAATTTTATTACAAAAGAGTAATTTAAAGTCGTGTTTGTCTGATTTCATCTTTCATTTCTTACTTTATCTTTACATATAATAAAGCTTTACATTTATAGTTGCATTTAAAATTCAGAACTAAATTAAACTTTAGAGACTCATACTTTTATTATGTCCATTCAGAATTTTCTTTTTGAGTCTATTAAGTAAAATTGATCATCTATGAACAAATGGATTGGATTGGATGGCTTTCCTGCTTAAAACATTTTCCTCTAATGCTTCAGCCTTCTAATTTTCAGCGTTTGTGGGTTTAACATTATACATCATCACTATGGAAATTAATTTGCTGTTTCTAACCTTCTTATTTAATGTTATACTAATGACATTGTGTAACATAACATAATTAAAGCCAGGCTTTCTGTGTTTCTCTGGAGCATGTTTTATTGTTTTCCTAACATTTATTATGGTTTTATATAAAGTTATTCCTTGGCATTTTTTCTAGTAGTTATTTTCATATATATATATGATATTCATACATACATATATTTTTTTTTCTGGTAACACTGTATTTTTGGAATGTATTTCTCAGCACAGGTTATAGTCTTCAAGGAAATAAGGGGGTCTAATTGGCAGTACTTCAGTACAGATTCTATAGTGTGAGTCATGCTAGTCATCGTAAAATTTAGAATGTCATTTTTTAAGTTGTTTAACAGAATCTAATTTTTTTTCTTTTAAAAAAGAGCTGACTTTCTTTGTAATAAATGAAATATAGAAAGAAGGTTTCAGTTTCTGGTGTTTAGCTATGTTGACACATTACAGTTGATTCAGTTTGTTATACTCAACGTAATATATACTTAGATTAATGGGGAAGTTGCCTGCCTAATGCAGACTTCTCAGGATTTTATCTGTATAGCTGGTGATAACTCTGCTGATGTGTAATTGATTATCTGATTTTTGTAGTTCAGCTTTACCAAGGGAAAGTTTACAAGAGGGTTTTAGCTGATCATTAGTTTCATCGTTTGTCTCACCCAGCATTGACCTTACATGTAGAATATCATTTGGATCCAAATTATATTTTTATAGATTTAGAAATAAAGAACAACATTCTGGGCATGGTGGCTCACACCTTTAATTCCAGCACTCTTGAAGCAGAGGCAGGTGGATCTCTGAGTTTGAGGCCAAACTGGTCTACAGAGGGAGTTCCAGGACAGACAGGGCTACACAAAGAAACCTTGTCTTAGAAAGCAAAACAAAAACAAAGCTTGACTATGTAGTGTTGGATAAAATTACGTTGATGTTAAGTGAGAAAAATTTATAAATTGGTTCAGGAAACTTTTTATACAGTATTCCTATTAGTATTAAATTTGTCACGTTTTAGTTTAAAATATATAGATATCACTATCAAAGAGATACATATTTTATGATATATGAAACTTTTCCTGAAACATGAAGTTTTGACATGAATTATTTTTAAAGATGTGGAAAATAGTTAAAAGTTGAAATAGTTTTTCAATAATTTTATAATATCTTCTTGGGAAATAATTAATTCAGACTTTCCTTAAGTTCAGAAGCTGAGTATTTTCAAATATAAACTAGGACTCAATGTAAGTTGTACTTTGTAAGCTCTTTTTCCTAGAGAAAACCAGCCAGTAGCTACCTTTTTTGTTTTCATGTTTTTGGTCTTACGTCATAACCTAGGCTGGCCTGAACTCATGGCAGTACTCTTGCCTCAGCCTCCTTCATTCTGGGATTGTATGTATACACCACACCCAATCTCTTAACCAGCTACTTTCAGACATACATTTAAAGGCTGTCTGTGGGCAGTCATTATTGATACTTTCACGGATGTTTAATAAATCTACTAGCTCTTTGAAGCAAAGTACGATGTTGGGCCTCTTAAAACTATATCAGGGTTTTAATGGGTTAAACTGAAAATATTACTATTTTTTTAAAAACCTGCTTAAAATTAACTCTTAAGTATTTGGTGGACTGGGAGCCTGGATCCCCAAAAGGGAGTTTTAGTCTTCTTCCTTCTTAATGGTTTGCTCCCCAAACACTTTATGGTCTTGTTAGTTTATTGATAATTTTGTCTCTTTTAATTAAAATTTGGAAATTCTAAAAGAACTCAGTGTCAGTATTTGTCTTTTCACATTCTGAAATGATGTGATGAATTTTGTCTTTGCTTTCTTTTTATTAGATTTGAGGTTCTAGTTCCCAAAGGTTCAGTTCTGTCCTAAAGAGGAAGGACACTTGGATCATCTTCCTAATTCTGTATCTAGAACTGCATTTCAGCTACAAAAGACATCTATATTTAGCCAACTTCCCAGTTTCCCTGAATTCCTAAGGCAGTTCTCCTTGTGTGCTGTAAGCACACCAAAGAACCGTAACCCAGAGAAGCTCCTTGAGTGTTAGTGTAAGGAAAAGGGAAAGCAATTCAGGTGCAGCTCTGCTACCAGTTCCTAAGGCAACCCCAGAAAATCATTTTCTGAAATCAGAAGTGATAGAAAATTATTTTGAGATTACAGGCCATGGGTAAGGACACATTTAAGGTACAGACCCTAGGCCTGGAAAGATGACTTAGTGATTAAGAGCACTGGCTGCTTTTCCAGAGAATCAGGTTCAATTCCCAGCACCTAAATGATAGCTCACAACCATCTGTAATGTCAGTTCCAGGAGATCTGATGCCCTCTTCTGGCCTCAGTTGGCATCAGGCATGTATGTGGTGTATAGACTTGCAGGCAAAATGCCCATGTGCATATGAAACAATGAAGTAATAATTTAAATAAATACAGATCCCACAAAGCACAAAATGGGCCAGAGTGATGTGAAATAGCCAGAGTTAATTTCAAGTCAAGCCTTTGAATTAATGACAAGTACTGGCACCTGGTAAAGAAAAGTGTTACATAATTCTACACATAAACCCCATTTTCTCATTTTCCCACCCCAAGACCCCCTCAGATGCAGGTTTATCCTTATGTTCCCAGAATTGTGAATGCTAGGCCTCCACCATCACAGTTAGCAATGTCAAGCTAGAATAGCTTTTGAGATTAAAGTATCCTATGTGGTTTTTTAAAAAAGAAATATGGCAGGTGGTGGCTGCACATGCCTTCAATCCTAGAACTTAAGAGGCAGAGGCAGATGGGTCTCTATGAACTCAAGGCCAGCTTGGTCTACAGAGCTAGATCCAGGTCAGCCAGGGCAACACTGAGAAACCCTGTCTCGAAAAATACACAAATAAATAAATAATAAAAATAAAGTTTATATATGATACATATAAAAATTCAATTCTAGAACAATTCCTTTTCCATGTGTTGGCTTAAAGTGGGAGTTACTGGGAAGAGATGAAGGTCAGCCAATTCTATGACATTGTTCCCAGTCCGGTTGCCTGCTCCTTTATATTCTGTGCAGAATGTTTTCTGTAGAGGATAGGTCCATTTACAATGGCTTTTATTACTTTTCAGAATAGGCTCTTAGGGTGGGACTATTTCAGGGCTATTTCCTGAGCCCTGAAACTTTCTTTTTTACTTATTTGGCCGAAGAACAAATTGCGATAGACATGGGGGTTCTGTCTTCTGGTGGGATTCTTTTTTCTTGTAGGTACCCAAGAGTTCCTGTTTTTCCAGTGGTTTAAATAATAGGTAGGTCCTTATATTAGGAAACATGCTCCTGAAGGAAAGTTGACTGGCAGGAACATGACTTGTAAGTAAGTTTTTTCATTCAGTAGAAATCTAAGAAAAGATGGATATGGTAAGCTGCACTAAATGTCTACTTTAACAGGTGTACAGAGTACAACTACTTCCTGTTAGGTGTAGGGTGTGCAGGAGATGTGCTGCTAGAGACGTGGATTTCAGGGCCTGCTAAAAGTCAGCTGCACTTTCCTGTCTGTTGATCTTAGGAAATATAGCAATCTTTGTGTGAAATTGAGTCTACTTTTGTTGCCCATAATGATTATCAAGTAAATCATTATCTCTTTTCAGGTCTCTTCTTCTCTGAGGAGGTTTGTCTTCTCTTTGAGTTACTTATTTGTGCCTTAAAATCACCCATGATTACAGTTAAGGGTAAATGTTATTTTCTGGTGTTTGGGGAGAAAAAAAAAGTTAAAAACAGGACATTGATAAGGTTGACAGTTCATGTTTTGTGCAGAGTTTGACCTTCAAGCTTTTGTTTCCACTTCTTTATTTCAATGCCAACTGTCTACTCAAATCTCAACTCCTTGTTCTCAGGTCGTTAGCCAGCGTTTCCCTCAGAACAGCATCGGGGCGGTAGGAAGTGCCATGTTCCTCAGATTTATCAATCCTGCCATTGTCTCGCCGTACGAAGCAGGGATTTTAGATAAAAAGCCGCCACCTAGAATCGAGAGGGGCTTGAAGTTAATGTCAAAGGTGAATTATTTTGTTACTCTTGCAATGTTTAATTTCCCTTCCAACTAGATTGTCAGTTTTTTATACTCAAAGTACTTTGTCTTCAGTTTGCTTTTGAAAGTCCCATGGTTTTCAGTTATGTACCTTTTGTTTTTATTTGTTTATATTGCAGAGGAATTCTTTATATATGTACCTGATGGGCCCTGTGATGGGAAAATATATTAGCAATTAAATGTCTGTCTTCTAGTGAGGTTTCTCTATGTCCCTACTCTGGAAAATTTGAGTTGGAAACAGAAATAGAGGTTGTAGGGTTTCTTTCTTTCTTATTGTTGTTATTAACATTTGAGACTGGGAACGTGGGTCACTGTGTAAAAGTGTTGGCAGTGCAAGCGTGAGGACTGGAGTTGAGCTTCCCAGCACTCGGGTAAATGTCAGGAGCATGACATTCAGCTCTAATCCCAGCACACTGGAGGCAGAGACAGGATCCCTGGAGCAGGTGGCTACTAGACTAACTGATCCAAATGCTGCAGGTTCAATGGAGAGATGCTGTCTCAATAGAGAGGATGGAGAGTGATGGGGAAGACATTCAGTGTCAAAATCTGGCCTCCTCATGCACATATCCCACACATGCATATGCAATAGAGAGATCTTTAAAATAGATTTTATATGTGTAACATCTATTTGTAAGAATGTTTCTATTTGAAAAGAACCAAAATATCTAGAGTAATTTTTATAATAAAGAATGATTAATTTGAACTACCAGTAGAAATATCAATGGAAAATTTATATTTTAATGACTATATTAATATATAGATTTTATATAGCAAATAATCTGATTACTCATAATCCTGTTTGATTGTTTAGATACTTCAGAGCATTGCCAATCATGTCTTGTTCACAAAAGAAGAGCATATGAGGCCTTTTAATGATTTTGTGAAAAGCAACTTTGACTTGGCGCGAAGGTATACAGCTTTGACTTGTCAGTAATTGCCATGTTTCCATTTCACTCTGGTCTGTGTATCTGGTCTGCATTCAGTTCCTTTGTGGAATTTTATTTTTTCCCCTACCCTTTCTAGATTAAGAACACATTTTGTCTCATTTCATTATAAGAGACACTGTGAAAAATCTCTATAGTCTTAATTTTATGGTAGTTGCCTTCTTTGGAAACTGAGTATGAACTGTTGACATTTCCTAACTTTAGCATTGCTGCAGAATGGGTTCAGATTTCTTTTATTAAAAACTAAAACGGGGGGGGGGGGTTGGAAAGACGACTCAGAGGTTAAGAGCATTGGCTGCTCTTCCAGAGGCCCTGAGTTCAATTCCCAGCACCCACATGGCAGCTCAGAACCGTCTATAATGAGATCTGGTGCCCTCATCTGGTATGTAGGCAGAACACTGCATATATAATAAAATATATAAACAAAATCCTAAAACCAAATAAGACAGATAATATATTAGAATGTTTTGGTGTTAATATTTTTTGTTACTTCAGTTTAGAAGTTTATCTGAATTTAAAACAATGCTCTTTAAACCAAATAAGACAAAAACAGAAGATTTTGTGTATGAAGAAACAAATCACTGTTGAAGCTTTAAGACTGTAGAATATTTTTCTGCTGGATTTCTATAACTAATTCTTCACTTAATTTTCTGAGTTGTTGCTTTATTTGTAACCTCGGGGTAATACTGTATTTGCCAGAGTTGCTTCTAAAGAAAGATTGTCTGGCAAAAAATGATTCATGTGCTTTGTGAAGATTTTGATGTGCAGAAGTCACTTTCTACCAGTAGAAACCTAGCTGATATCACTGCTGTGTACACTGGCCTTCTGCAGCAGCTCTTCCAGTTTGTCGCCATTACAGCTCTTTCTGCTGAGAAATTGGAGCTGAGCTATTAACTGTTGGATGGAAAGTGAGTGCTATTTTCAGGTAGAAAAATAACTTTATGACTAGTCATGGAAAGTTTAGAGAACCAAAATTCCAATCCTGTCCCTGACAGGCAGGCAGTGTGATTCTTAAGAGAAGTCTTTACCTTGGCTTTCATTTCTTTATCTGTAAGATACTAGCCCATTCTCCAGATTTTATTCATCTAAATTTGTTTTCCTCCAACTTCTGGAGCCTACTTGGGTGGAGATGGAAAGCCAACTTTCTTCTTGTGCTTCTGGTTTGGTTTAGGGACAGTTACTGTGGGCATAAGCCCTCCACATTTGCAGTCACAATTACTGTATTACTATACTCCGTATAAATGTAATGCATATATAAGTTTGAGTATAGCTGGTGTTAAAAACTCTAATGGCTTTGCATTTTTGAAGGTTTTTCCTTGATATAGCATCAGATTGTCCCACAAGTGATGCTGTAAATCATAGTCTTTCCTTCATCAGTGATGGCAATGTGCTTGCTTTACATCGACTGCTTTGGAACAATCAGGAGAAAATTGGCCAGTATCTTTCCAGCAACAGGTATGTTTTTCCAGTCTTGGGGGGAAATAAAACAGTTTTAATTGAATTAAGTTATTGATCCTGAATAAAGTCCTTTACATTGCAGCTTTTTGCCTTAAGAATTGTTGTTTGGAAAGAAAAATGCAGGTTTACATGCATATGGCAAAAACCAAGTCATGTTAAGTGATCAACAGCACTGTTGTTGTTGTAGGGCTTGTGATACTATTAAGTGTATGTAAATAAAGCTTCATGTAGAAAGTACTGAATCAGCCAGCCATGGAGCCATGCACTTTTATCCCAGCACTCGGGAAGCAGAGGCAGGTAGATCTCTGAATTTGAAGCCAGCCTGGCTGGTCTCCATAGAGAGTTCTAGGCTTGCCAGGGTTACATGGCGAGACCCTATCTCAAAAGAGAGAAGGGGCACAAGAGAGAAATAGAGAATGCCAAAGAGAGAGGGGAAATGCAAAAGAGAAAACAGATTCAGTAGCTGAAATTACTTTATTAGCTGTTTTAGTCAAAGCCTCTTATGTCATAAATTACATGCCATCCTTTCTGAGAGTTATTTCCTTTTTAGTTATATAGGATTGTAAAGGGCTCCGATCTCTGTATCTGAGGAGTTCCCTTAACTGCTAATAAATAATGGTTTGCTCATTTGTGAGAAAGACAAGAGACCATAACAGTATGGCTGAACAATTAGGAGATGGGAGTTTAAAAGACAAGACTTTTTTTCCTTTGCGAATTATTAATGGATCAAAGTAGGCATGGACATGACTGACGTGTGTCATTAAAATAGAAGGAAGTGCTTTACCCTTGTGACATCAAAATAACCTGGAAAGTTTAAAGATGAACATTGTCTTCTCTTTTTTGATTTGAATATATATTTGCAGTTTGATGCTAAGAGTTTTTTAAATGTGCTATTTAAAAATTGATACATATTTCAAACATGAAAATATAGACAGTGATTTGACAATTCCATGTCTGCCAACTAGCTTGAACATCATGTAATTTTGATATAATCACAAGTCTTTATAATGTTTTATTTGCTGAGAGGGAGGGAAAAAAGGACAGAAAGAGAACAGTGAGTAAGTATTCAAATATATGAGCCTATGGGGCCATTCTTACTCATCACACTGCTCTTCCAGAAGACCCAAGCATGGTTCCCAGCACCCGTGTTCAGTGCTTCGGAGGATCTGACACCCACTTCTGGCCTCATACATATATATAAATAACTAAAAAATAAAATAAATGTTTAAAAACATATACTTTTGAGCTGTGTATGATAGTATATACAGATATGATCTCAGAACTTGGGAGATCAAGGCAGGAGGATAATGAGTTTGAGTCCAACCTGGGCTACTTATAGTAAGACCCTGTCTCCAAAAAAAAAAAAAAAAAAGTACATTAAAACTATTCAGTTATCTGGTTACATATTCCAATGTCCTAAACACTGTTTTCTCAAGATGGGCTATTTTTATCCTAGGAAAAAGTAGATGAGAATGTTACAGATAGTAATTCTACAAAATAATTGAATTTAACAATAAATTTTATAGGTGGGAAACAGTCATGTTTCTAAGATACTGAGGATTTTCAATACTGCTTACAAATCAGCAAGGAATAAGTAATTAAAAGAAAAGCAACCAGTGATGGTCTAAGGAATGTAAGACTGTCCAGTTAATGTGAAGTACCATTTCCTAAGCATCATCTGTTGTTGCTAGGGATCATAAAGCTGTTGGAAGACGACCTTTTGATAAGATGGCCACACTTCTTGCATACCTGGGTCCTCCAGAGCACAAGCCTGTGGCAGATACACACTGGTCCAGCCTTAACCTTACCAGTTCAAAGTTTGAAGAATTTATGACCAGGTAAAACACAACTTTAAAAGATGATTGTATTTTGGGGGAGCTGAGAAACAGTTTACCACCAGACCACTTATTAAATATGCTTGTTTTGCATTAACATGACCATGTTAATGTTTGTTTGCTCTTATATATTGATTTTCTTATGAAAAGAAGGGTGTCTTACCAAATGATAGTTTATCATCTAGCTTTAATAAGCTTTTGTGTATGCGTTTTTGTTTTTGTTTTTTTTTTAATATGTTTGTTGGTTTATTTGTGTGTGTGCTGGTGTACCCTTGCCCACAGCTAGTGTGTGAAGTCAGAGAACACCTATGGGAGTCACTTCTTTCCTCCCACGTGTCCCAGGGATCAAGTCAGGTTTTCAGGGTCAGGGACAAGTACTTTCAGCTGCTGAGCCATCTTGCTGGCTCTCTTTGACATGTTTTTCATTTCATACTTTTAAGAACATATAGATAACATTATTTTCATATTATAGTTGGAAAATACATTCTACAGATATAACTTAATTGACCTAGATTCACACCTGATTCATGATTCATTTGAATTTAAATTCTGAATTCTATCATACTAATTTTTTTTCAAGTCCTTCAAAAAGTTAATGGTTTTAACCTCTTTTAGAGTAAGACCCAGAAAATACAGTACATTCAATATTGCTACAACACATGTTTCTGTGGACAATTGTTTTTGCATCTAATTTAGAGGAATCTAATATGTGAACTCAAAGATTCTCACTGTTAGACACACAGTTGGTGTTTGCTAAGTAAGTACCTCTTTATATTTCGCAAATGCTACATTGAGGCTGTTAGTTGATAGTTTTATTCATAGTATGTGCCAAAGACAGAAAGAAAACACTCTCATCTGACATTCAGAAGTTGAGAGAGGAGAGAGAGGAGGCAAGAGAAAGGGAAGCTGGAATGAAAGGATCCAATCCAATGCATGTCTAGTAAATAGTATAGAAGCCACATTGAGTGAGAATAGGAAGAGGTAATGATACTGGTAGAGATAATGGATGTGAATTTTTCATTCATATCCTAGGGTTTATAAATCACTTAAAACTTACAAAAGAAGCACACAAGTTTCACAGAATATATAAAAATTAAGCTCTTTCAGAAATTTTTTTCAGTGCATATGGGAATTTAATGTGAAAAGAGTATTCATAACCAGGGAGACTAGGATGGACTTAAAATAAAAACTGAGTAATCACCAGGATAAAAATATTCATGCTGTTCATGAAGATACACTTAATACAAATCAAAGAAGAACATGGGAAGGAAGACCCTTCTCATCCCTGCAAAATCCATAAACAAGAGAGGATTGATGAACTGAACTTGGAAGGGGGAAAAAAAACCCTCAAAAACCTTTTATCTGGAAAAAAAAATGTCATGAGTGAAAGGTAATCCTGAGCTCTCTCCTGTCCAGCAGGATTGTTAGGTAGCCCTGAGAAAGCACTCATGACTCAGGACAACACCTTGACATTTTACCCTCCAGAAAGCCTGTTGCTTTGTCAGTATTTTATTATTCTTTAATGTTATTGTTGATTAAGCATATGTTTTTTAGCTGCTCAGCAATCTGTATAAAGCCTCTGATCGATTCTGCTCTTTCTTTTAGGCATCAGGTACATGAGAAAGAAGAGTTCAAGGCTTTGAAAACATTAAGCATCTTCTACCAAGCTGGCACTTCCAAAGCTGGGAATCCTATTTTTTATTATGTTGCACGGAGGTAAGAGATATGTTTTCGTCTCTTTTAATAGGGTTTTTCAAATGATAACAAATGAAGAGGAACGGTTGGATTTATTTTTTTCCTATTTGAATTATAGCTTTTAAGGGTGCACTTCCCTGGATAGTTAGCCATCTTGTTTTATAATGCTGCTCACTATCAGGTTTCAGATGGCTCGCTTCACTTTGTTGTTGCTCTGGTACATCAGATGTTAACTCCACAGGGAGTTGTTACTATCAAAGTGAAAGGTCAGAAAGAACCTTCGTTTGTTTTCAGGTATATTCTGATTTCATGATCTCTGTAACACAACAATTGGACCCTCCCCCTTTTAAGAAGGAAAAACTTGAAGAGCTTGTTTTGGAGAATTCTTAGCAATGTATTGTGTGAGACTGCATCAGGATGACTTAAGAACTCATTCCAAGAGCTGTGGGTAACGGTGGACTGGGGTGGCTTGGAGAACAGCCATGCTGTGAGCTCCTCTTCCTGCACGGCAGTGGGCTTGCATTGCCTTCCCTGCCGTGGGGAAACGAATGTGTGATGGATGGCACCTGGTTAGTCTCTTCCTCCCATCAGAACGTGGAACTCAGGGTGGCTGAAGTTTGCAGATGGAGTGATGCTGCACAGTGGCTAGTGATGTGGCAGTGCCAAGGGCAGCCAGCCCAGCAGCTATGGGACTTAGGCTTTCTGAGTTCCCAAGCTTAACAGAAATTGAGTAATTATGTTAATTTACTTAATGGGTATGGTAGCAAAAACCTGGCAGTGGGTGAGAAGTCAGACAAAGTAGAAGAAAGAAGGATGGGAGATGTGGAGCTTGTTTAATTAGATACTCAGCTGCCCAGGGCCCTGGGGAACCAGGGACTCGAAAGTTACAGAAAATCGTATTTGTCTTTGCCAGGACTTTTTAACAACTTTAAGTAACATCTTATTCTAGCCAGTATAGTGGTACATTTCTAATTACAGCACTCAGAAGGCTGAGGCAGGAGCATTGTGTTGAGTTAGGAAGCCACCCTGGGCTATAGGGTGAGACCCTATCTCAAAAAAAGCCCTACCCCCTCCAAAAAAAAAATGGGAGGAGAAAAAAACCTTTATCATTCCATGAACCTCTGTTCTTGTCCCAGTTGCTCTTTCTAAAATACTCATCTTTTGCACTTAAGATAAGCCATGTTTGTATTTCAACTTTAACCTTTAGTACTTTCATGGTATCTTGACTTTCCTTAACATATCTAAGTAGCAAGGACTAGTGAAGAAGGAGGTAGATGTGTGTGCCTCAATTCCCAGCCCCTTTTGAATTCTTAGTAGTTTACAGTAGCAAAAGTTGGAAGTGTGCAAGCTGGATTCTTTTTTCCTCCTTCAGAATAAGAAACTAAGTTTGTGTTCCTTCTCTGTGGTGGTCTAGCAAAGGCTAAGGAAAAGCAAATGGGCCTGGCTCTCAGTGGGACTGGTCAGTGGACTGTCCACAGTTGTATATGATGGTACCTATGTAGCTTGGGCTTGAAATTGCCAGGGGTTCCCATTCTGCTTCTTATTAGCTGTTCTGACCCTTCATCTTTGAGAAAGAAGGAAGTGTGCTTGTTAAACTGCTGTCTCTCTCGTATGATTTTGTAACAAATTAAGTTATATGGAAGTTGGAAGTTTTCTTTTTTGATATGACCTTGACAAATCAAATTTTCAGTACTTTGTAGTTTTAGTGTTTTGCTTTATGCTATGAAATGGGACCTCACTCATGATCATCCTGCCTCAGCTTCCTGGATACTTTTTTTTTTTTAAATGTCTATGGTCATGCATGTTTGTGCATCATAGGTGTGCTTGGTGCCTTCAGAGGCCAGAGAGGGTATCAGATCCCCTGAAGCTGAAGTTAGGACAGTTGTGACCTGCCATGTGGCATCTTGGAATCAACTCTAGATCCTTTAGACAAACAGCTAGTGCTTTTAACTGTAGAGCTGTCTGTCCAGCCTCTGAGTGCTGGTCTTACAGCAATGTGTCACCATGCCTGGTGCCTTTTCATTTCTGAGACCTAGTAGAGCTCCTCCTGGCCCTCGTTTTTACTGGCTATGATGCTTAGCTCTAGGATAAATGGGCACAGTAGAAAGAGCAGGGAGAGGTCTTGTTTCTCATTGTCTGACAGTAAGTGAAAGCTTTATCTATCCAGCCATCTTGTCAAGGAGCTCTGGAGTCTGACTCTTTCGTGGGCATTCCTGTATTTCAGTGGCTTGGACTACTGTGCAGTAGGAAACATTGTTGAAGTGTGGATTCCAATCTCTACCGACATTTCAGGTTTAACTGTCAAATTGACCTCGTGTTCACACCATGTGGTCTTTGAGTGTCCCTCTATTCCCTATCATGTAAATATTTCCCTTTCTTTCTTACTGTCTCTTTGTTGGTCACCAAGTCTTGATTTTCACCTGTGAGAGCTGATGTATCAATTCAGGTATTTTGGTTTAGGCTTTGGTTATTACCGAGTCTCTCCTATTTTCTGAAGAAGATGGGCCCAAAGAAAAGCATGAATCAGTAGAGCCATCCCAGATGTAAACAGAACTAAAGCACTGTTGCTGCTAAAACCAGTATACACTCTTTGTTTCTTAGCTTTGTGTTTAACTCCATTACATGGTTTTCTGATATCTGTATCATTTTGACTTTAGCTCAGCCAGTGACCCTTCATTACCTCAGTATTGCATACTTGAAGTTCCTAAGAGGAAATATGTTGGCCAGCTGAAAAGTATCTTTGCTAGAAAGACTTTCTGTGCTCGATGCTGACCAGCCAACAGACCTGGCTGCTCCAAGCCAAGTGCATGTACCTGGCCTAACAGTCATGTAATTCAAAATGTAGCTATTCAGTGTTCATCAGTGACTGTCCTTAGATACAGGTTTTAATTATTTTAAATTGGATCTTCATGATTGAGTATTACCATCTGGTACGTTGGATATGTCTTTTTTAAAAAGATGTGTTTTTATTTTATGCATGTGTGTGTGTGTGTGTGTGTGTGTGTGAGAGAGAGAGAGAGAGAGAGAGAGAGAGAGAGAGAAAGAGAGAGAGAGGGAGGGAGGGAGGGAGGGAGGAGAGAGTTGTTTTGTTTTACTCTTTACTGTTTGGGGGAGCCTACCACCCAGGTCCCAAATAAATCACACATGGAGGATTATTCTTAATTATAAATGCCTGGCCTTAGCTTGGCTTGTTTCTTGCCAGCTTTCCTTAACTTTAATTATCTTGTTTACCTTTGGCCTCCTTTGAGTCCTCTTCCTTCTCTAGCTACTTCTTTTCCTTTTAGATTTCTCCTTCTATTTAGTCTCTCTGCCTGCCAGCCCCATCTATCCTTTCTCTTGCCTCACTATTGGCCATTCAGATCTTTATTAGACCATCAGGTGTTTTAGTTAGGCACAGTAACACAGCTTCCCAGAGTTAACCAAATGCAACATAAACAAAAGTAACACACCTTAAAATATTATTCTACAACATGTATATATGTATGTATGCATGCACACCTTGTGAGTGCCTGATGACCATGAAGGCCAGAAAGGAGCTGCAACTAGTAGTGGTTTGTGCTCTCTCGGCCTAACAAGCCCAGTAAAAAATGCTTTGCCTAGTCGCTTCAGCAGAAGTGCTTAGCTTTGCTGGTTTGTCTTGAGTCCCGTGTCAGTTTCGAAGCCCGTCACTTTAGCAAGGAAGATGGACTCTTTGATTCTTTAGGCATGGTCATGAGCTTGTGCTTGGAGCTCAGTGGTAAAGCCAGGCTCACATGGATGGCATGAACTGAAAGCAAGGATGAAAGCAGGGTTTATTTCCCAGAGGAAAATTGGATTGCCAATACCCAAATGAAGAAGAGTGGACAAGTGAGAAGACAGAAGTAACAGAAATTCTCTACTGCACCTTTAAAAGATCCAGAAAAGGCTGAATGTGGTGATGTACCCTGCAATTCCAGCACTGGGAAGGCCAAAACAGGCATTTTCAAGTTCAAGACCAATGTGGGACACATAGGTAGTTTGAGGCCAGTCTTGGCTACCGTGAGAACTTTTCTTAAAAACAGACCCCAAAAAGATGACTCTGACACTTCCTTGCAAAGTGCAAAGTTTTTTGTTTTTGTTTTTTTTTGTTTTTTTTTTTGGTGTGTGTGTACAGAGAAATATATAACTATACATGTTAAATTGTTCACATTTGAGCTGGGAGTGTAGCTCAGCAGTAGAGCATCTGTTCAGCATGCATGAAGTCCAGGGTTCAACACCCAGACAACACTGCCAAGCAAAACACTAGGACATTCACATGGCTCATATTGCTTCTCTTAGGAGAGTGAATGGGCCTGGGGAATGTAGGGGACCAATATTATATTTCTGTCACATTTGCCTCTTTTTTTTTATTTTTCTAAGTAGTTAAAAATTTAAAACCTAAGCGTTTCAGTGGAGTTTCCTCTGCAGGGTACTGTGGTTCTTTACAACTTTTTTTTGTCACAATACAGATAATAACTTGCATTTACTTAATGCTTTCTTTACATCAGGCAAACTGCATGTTACATAATTTTTGTTTAATCCTCACAATAATCTTCTGAGGTAGTATTAATAATACTTAACTATCAACAGAAACTCAAACCTAGCAATCAGAAAAATCTAAATAACTAAACATTTTCTATGCCCCTTGAATATCCACATCAAATCTAGGGATAAGACTTAATTTATGTATTTAAACTGGCACCTGTAACATGAATTCTAAATGGTCTTTTAAATAAACAAAATCCTAAAGCCACATATTGGGATAAATGCTGAAAGATCAGAGACAAGCCACTGCCACATCTTACGTCTAGGACTCCTCAGCCTGAAAAAGCTCTCTAGCCGAAAGGCCTCTAGCCAAAAAAAGCCTCAGTTCCTGTCTCCTCATGCCTTATATACCTTTCTCCGCTCAGCTATATTACTTCCTTCTTAGTGCTGGGATTAAAGGCATGTGTGCTTCCCAAGTTCTGAGATTAAAGGTAGGTGTGTGTCACCATTGCCTGGCTGTTTCTCTCCTAGACTGATTCAATCTTATGTGGTCCAGGATGGCCTTGAACTCGCAGAGATCCAGATAGATCTCTGCCTCCCGAGTGCTAGGAATAAAGGTGTGTGCCACCACTGCCTGGCATCTATGTTTAATCTAGTGGCTTGTTCTCGGCAAATTTTATTAAGGTACCCAATATATAATCACAGGCACCCCAAATAGTTCATTTGTAGTCAGTTTGTTTGGGTTCTCCTGGGTCATTTTACTCTTGGTAGCTCAGCTAGTTAGAGTCATTACCTAATATAAAGCTCCTAACTCAATGATAATAAACCACAGGAATTGTTACTGTTAGCATACTAAGTTTTTTGAGTTAAACCCATCCTTGTATATGAACATAAAAATCCAACCAACATTCTTTTAATCTCAGCACTTAGTCAAAAGGCAGAGGCAAGCAGATCTCTGTGAGTTCGAGGCCAGCTTGGTCTACATAGTGAGTTCCAGGACAGCTGGAGCTGTGTAGAGAGACTCTATCTAGGAGAAGGAAAGGAGACAGGAAAGGGACCAGAGGAGAAGGATGGAAGAAGGAGGAGGCAAGAGGAGGGAGAAAGAAGAAAAGGAAGAGGAGAAAAAGGAAAAAAAAATTCAGTGAACAGTTTCTCTAGATAAAATGAGTTCTTAGTTCTAAGCATCTAATTTGAAAACAATACTTTGAAACACAAGTCAAGATTTACTCAAAATGCACTCTTATCACTGGATCAAGAGTATTCTGCTTTAAAAATGTACTGGGATGGCCCATTGTTGTCACACTCTCATGAAAATAGCATTCCACTGATGAGTATGTTTTATAAAAGACTGTTCTTTATACCACACCAGGGTTGCTTTCAATCTATTTGTTTAAAAATAATAAAATACAAAACAGCTTCCCCCATATCACTCTTCATCTCCTATCTCCTTCTTCCCCTTTGGTTAAATGCCTTCTACATAATTTCTTCTCATACCTTTAATAAAAACATTTGAGTTCTGATTCTATTTTGCCCACATTTAAAACACAGATGTGATGTTTTGCTTATTTTGACATTTAATAGGGCACTACACTTATAAGAAAGAAACTATAATATTAATGTAACATCTAAAGTTATGCAATTAAAACTTACCAAAACCCAAATCATGCTAGAATGATAATTTTTAAGCAGAAAATTAAAATAAATTTTATTTTTTTTTTAGTGTGCTTACCATTTAGCAAATACTATGAGGGGCTGCAGTGAGCAGGCATTCCAGCTCATTTCTGCCTGAGTATGCACAACAGAGTAAGAACGCTGCACAAACAGAGAGAGAGCGCACTGGACATTGGTTTGTGTGCTGTGCCACCACCTGTGACCGTCTTTGCAGTCATGTTTGTGCCAGGGCTTGACGACATGTGTTCTTGCCAGGTGTCCTTGGAGACAGGCTCTGAATGCTTTGTCCTAGTGCTGAGGCTGCTCCCAAGCTGTGTGGTAGTTGTAGGACTTTGGCTTGTTGTTGTCTGTAGGCTCATGGTAGAAACAGAGGACATCCCAGGAATTGAGCCTTCGGTAGAATTTGAGGTTGTTGATGTTGAAATTGTTCCCATAATAGGAGCATACACGAGGAGCAGTCTGATGATGAATGAATGCTTGATCACCATTTTCCTTTGCTTTAAAATGATTATAAAATTTCATATTCAGTTCACAAACACATGGATAATCATATATCCTTAATTATGTTTATTTAGTATATTCACATAATATAAATAGGCTTTTTTATTATTTATTAATGAACAAATAACAAGCTTCCTTTCTATACATCTCCTGAAAGAAGACCTGCTTTCTGTCTAGGTCACTTACTTCAGGAAAAAGCATTCTAAATATTAAATTGAGCTTGATTTTGTTGTCCTATTTTGCAAACGAGTTAAACATGAGGCATTTGAAACAATAGAATGGGGGGAGAGGAGTCAGTGTAAAGAGCAGGGAAACGGGGAAGGACAAGAGAAGTTGGGAGAATGGAGTAACAAAGGAGCCTGAAGCAGTGGCACTTCCCTCTTCACATTTCTGTGGCTTCTTGTTGGACAGTTGAAGGTCACAAATTAGAATATTACTTTAAATATTTATACCAAAAATGGAAGGGGCAAAAAACGTAAACCAAATGATTCTCCAGTGCTGAGGTTCCCTTCAGTTTACCTTCTCTGGGGGTGGGAAAGAGCAGCTGTAGTAGAGTATTTCACAGCTTTTAAAGGGAAGGAAATCCAGGATTGATTCAATCAGTCTGTCATTTTACAGCTGGGTCTGTACAAGGGGCATAACATGTCTAGAGATGCCTGTCTTCAAGTGAGCAGATCTAGAGCCCAAGTCTGAATTCTAGACCACTGTTCCTTAGCCGCTGAATTACGGTGACACAGAGCAGATTCCTCTACCAGAGGGGTTAGCACTGTTTCTAAAGTTAGGCTAGTTTTCTTTTAGCCTGTATTCAAATATAATCTCTGATAATTCAACAGACCCCTGCTTACCATGATTAAATATTATACTTTTTTATTCAAAGCTTAAACTTAAATTTTAGAATATATACAAGAAGTTCCATTTCATTCTAATACATAGTTAGATATTTTCAAGTTACTGTTACCTTTTGATTGGGGGGAAGTGTTCTTGAAGATTTGTAAATTCAGCCCTTCTCTAGTGTCCTGGAGAATGATTCTGAAAGGGAATCTCTCACTGTGTGCTGTTTAATATAGCTAGCAAGTCAGTCACATGCTCAAAGCCTTGCCTCTTTGGAAATATTCAGATGAGTGTTCCCAAGCATCTAGTGTAAACAGGCAGACTTTGATAGAGATTAAGAAATTCATATCAAGTCTTTCTAAAACCTACTTATTTAAAGGATCCAATGAATACCTCACTGGTTATCCTTTCTCTATACACCCTAATGGATTGCCTCATTGGACTGACTCTCTAACTAGATGAGTATATAATTTTGATATGTGATTATTATGATTTTAAACCAAGTAAGAATGTTAAAGGTGAAGATTTAAAAATAATTTAGGGATTTTACATTTTAGGAAGTTAAATGTTGGTAAGTAAAAGATAAAAGCAGCCTCTTAGATAAGAAGTTAAACTGTATTCATATGGAACTTTAACAAAAAGGATTTTTTGTAAAAAAGTGATAGTGTTCACAAAAATTTGCTTTTTTAAAAAAATGTATTAAATCACTGATCTGATGAGATTAAGTAAATTCTCTAAAGGAAGCTTGTGTTCCTTTGCGGTCAGTTTTTCTCTGATCGGTGTACAGGGAAGTTGGACTGTGTTGTCCTAAGAGCTTCACTGTACTGGCGTGACTGGGAGTGTAGCACGGATGGACAGTGGTGTTGCCACACAAGGAAGTCACCGCCTGAGTGGCCGAAGAACAAGTCAATACATGTTCCTTACTTTTCGCTGGTGTGAATTTTTTTCCCCTTCTTTTGAATAAATAAGCAAATGCTTGCTAAATGTTTAGCTTCACTTAACGGGGGATAGTTGTGGTCATGCTTAGGAAATAAACAAAAGAAGCCTGTTGGCAACCAGAGTAATGCTAGAAATCAGATGACTAAGATAATGCCTGCTACCATGCCTTACCTACTTGCTTGCTCATTCTGAGGATTTACTCTGGGGAGTATAGTTGAAATGGCTGCAGTGACTGTTTTGTCCTTGAGCTGCCTATGGCCCTGTAATTAATCCTGACCTCTTTATTTATCCTTTTCTTTTCTTTCCTTTCCCCCTCCCCGCTTTGAGACAGAATCTACCTAAGTATCTTAGAATGGCCTTAAATTCACCATCCTCTTTCCTCAACTTAGAGTGCTGAAATTACAGTGTGAAACTATGTACGAACCTTCCCTAATTCTATAGAGAAGAATTAGTCATTTTAAGACATTGTAATTATCAGAGTCTAGTTTTTTTCTCCCAACTGTCTTCTGGCTTTCTTGTGGTAAGGCACACTCCTTATTCTTTATTAACTATACCTTCTAGAATAGTAAGTAGTTACTAAAAATATGAGACAATAAAGCCCTGGATTCTTTGAAAACCCATCCATTTCTTCACATCTGTCAGCTGATATCATTAGTAATGTCTAAAGTAGCAACTATTTGGTCATTTGACTTTTTTTCTCTGTATCATAAACATAAATTAGTCACAGGCCCAAGTTTAAGATCTCACTTTTCCTTTCCAGCTCCTGTTTTGTGGATCATAAGCATACTCATCTCTGACAACCTAAAGTTGAATCAATAGAAGTTTGACACCCAAATTATTTGGAACACTTTATCTCTGGGTTGGTATAAGACTCAGACTTCATATATTTGTGCTTCTTGCCTCCTTTGAGCATATTGCCATACCATTCCTAACAGCCTTTACTTAAGTGGTACCATGTAGCTGAGTTCTGGAGACATGAGTTGTGTGACTTTTCCTGGGGAGCCTTTTTGTGTTCACTCTAGACAGAGGGAAATGACAGACCAAAGGAGATATTCTATCCAAGTTGAGCTTGGTAAACTAGTGAGCTTATAGTGTTACAGGAACATCAGTGACTCAGTCTACAGCATCACACACACACACACACACACACACACACACACACACACACACACCAAAAAACAAAAACAAAAAACCAACCCACTCCAGTATCAGTGATGAATCTAAAAGTTGCATCGCTGGAGTCTTCTTCCAGCAACTACTTCCCCCTTATATATCATTGAAGAAGGGGAGCGGGGCTCCTGAGCTTTTCCTTCTCCACATGAGAATGGTAACAGGTCCATTTTTGAGACGGTTATCACCACTATGCTGATTCAAGTTGGCAATAGTTACATCCAGCCCAGAGGAAGCTGCACATGTCCATCGCTTTCAGGCCTAGTGTTTGACTTTGCACCAGTTCTCCAAAGTTCAGTAGAGGGCATCTCCAAAACCCTGGAAGACAGTAGATCTAGATGACATTAGATAGGTGATAAATAAACTTTTGTTGACATAGCTGGTCATATTTGGGGGCTATTAATAATAGAAACCCATCTGTGCTAACTATGTGCTAGATATTGTGTTCTACTTTTTATCCTGCTTTCTACCTGAAAGGCTGATCTGTGTAGAGAATTGTATTGATCTTTTCTTGTCTCTGAATTCCATTTGACCAATAGGAGGTACAAGGAGACTGAAGAAAGAAAGGGTAGGTGGGGAATGTGCTCTCTTGGTCACTGGGGTCTAGCTACATCCCTCCATGAGATGACAGTTTTGTTGGGCAATCCTCTCTCTATATCTGCTTCCTAGTAACTGCTCTACTTCAGCTGGTGTTTCTGAACCTTTTGTAATTCTTAAGCCCTGCTTTGTCCTTTTTATGGAGTCTCTTGGATCCTAATTTGAGTGTTCCACCAACTAGAATTATTACTTCTACAGATTATATACTATATCTTCTAAAGTCTGAACTGTTCTGAATTCATAAATGTATCTTGCATCAAGTATTTCAAATCAGGATTATAGATCTGTACTAAATTTACAGCTTTATTGTATTAATTGCAAGATTTCTATGGACCTTACTAGAATGTCCAGCAAATGGCAAGTAGGTAGAGCCACCATTAGTTTAAGAATCTCATAAGTCCTTGGGTATGATGGTGCCTGTTTAATCCCAGCATTCAGGAGGCACTGGAAGGTGGACATTCATGAGTTTGAGGCCAGACTGGTCTACATAGTAAGTTCGAGGCTAACCAGGCCTAGATAGTGAGATCCTGTCTCAAACCAAACAGACAAGAAATGTAGCTCAGCAGTTCACTCTTGATCCTCTTGCAGAGGATCTACTGTGGTTACCAGTACCCGCATTGTGGCTCACAACCAGTTCCAGGGAATCTGGCCTCTGCAGACTCCTGCATGCACATGACATATATATACTCAGACAAGCAACACACATAACATAAAGTGAATATTAAACAAAACTTGAAAAGAAGAATCTAGTAGCTTTAAATTTCTTTGTACTTAGAGTTAGGGTCTGGGAATTAGTAAGCAATGGGGATGATAGTTTTCCATTACTTTTAATTGGTTCATTTCTGAGGTATTTCTAAAGCTTTCTATAGGTCTTTACATATTGATTATTCTATAACCCCTAAGAAAATGGAGGAAAACAATTAATAAAATCATCTAGCTAATCATAAATTTTATGTATGAGTTTTTCATGAATTTCAAATTATAGTTACAGTGCTCTAGAAACCAATTAGATTTAATTTTCTCTCTTGTAATTTTTCTCTTTAGACTTTAGGGGTTTTGTCTTGGGGGGAAAAATACTTGGATCTTTTCCTCAAGTGGTATTTGTGTGCATACTTTTTTGGAAATGGAATCATCCTTTTTTTTTTAAAGAATTTTAGTAACTCATATACCATATACATGATCACATACCAAGGCTTTATGTTCCTTTTAAGTAGAATTTTTAATGTTTAGAAATTAATTTATGTATGTCTGGTTATTCTAAATCGCTTCAGATTTTTTTAAATTAATTTTTTAAAATATATTTTTGTTATTATTTAAGTTATGTATAGGTGTGTGTGTACGTGCATGTGTACTGTCGCACATGAGTGCAGGTGCCCTCAGAGGTCAGAGGCATCAGATCTGCTGGAGCTAGAGTTACGCGTACTTATGAACCACCTGACTTGGATGTTGAGAGCCAAATTTGGGTCCTTTGGGAAGGTAGCTAGTGCTCTTAACCATTGAACCATCTCTCCGGCTGCCAGGATATATCATGCCTCAAGTGTTTGTTATTTGGTTTTGGTTTTATTATTAGTTTGTTGGTTTATTTTGAGACACAATCTTGCTCCTGCCCATGCCAACCTGGAATTCTCTATGTAGGCAATATTTACTTTGAACTTAATGGCAATCTTCCTGCCTCTGCCTCTCAAATGTTGAGATTGTAAGCATGCACCACTATGCCTAGCTTATAAGTGGGTTTTTACTTACATTTAAAAGTTGAACATTTAAAGCATATTGGTAGTATATAGCATTGTAAAATGGCTTTTTGGTGTTTCCTTTTTTAAGATTCATTTCTGAGCCGGGCGGTGGTGGCGCACGCCTTTAATCCCAGCACTCGGGAGGCAGAGCCAGGCGGATCTCTGTGAGTTCGAGGCCAGCCTGGGCTACCAAGTGAGTTCCAGGAAAGGCGCAAAGCTACACAGAGAAACTCTGTCTCGAAAAACCAAAAAAAAAAAAAAAAAAAAAAAAAAGATTCATTTCTGTTGTTTTTAATTATGTGTAGGTAGGTGAGTCTGCATGTGGGTATGTGCATGTGCTCAAGGAGGACAGAGAAGTCAGATCCTCTGGAGCTGGAGCTATAGGCATATACTGCCTGATGATGTGCTCTTAAGCACTGAGCCATCTCTCCAGTACAGTATTGCTTTTAAACAAATGACTTGAAAACTTCCTGACACAGTAGATGAACAACTATGCAAAAAGGCAGGCTGCTGTTAGTTATCCTGAGTAACTTTTAGAATTGCACATAAACCATCATTTACCTCTACAGTAAAATAACATCTTTGTCTAGAAATATAATACAGGAAAAAGACGTACTTCCCCTAAGTGAGTTTGAGACCAGCATGGGATATGTGAAATCCTGTCCGAAAAACAAAACAAACAAGCAAGTAAGCAAAAAGCACAAACCATGTGTTCTAGTGCAAGTGGCCACTTTCAAGCAAGTTTGTTTTCTTACCAGCATGAAACCATAAGTTTGTTGTCTTGTTTTGGTTTGTTGTGACTTGTTCTTCATAACTAATGTAAACTAACTCAATATTTTGTCAAGATCTTCTTAAAAGACTCAGGAAATCATAGAAACCAGGTTGATATACAACTCATGTTCAGAAATAAAATCTTTTGGAATCATGAACGTAGGAACAAATGTGGACCAAGAGGACCTAGGTTAGAGAGGCAGCCCTTCCCTGCCATTGTACCCTAGAAAGCCAAAATGGAACACTACTTGCCAGGGCCACATTAGAAGAGCTTTCTCTATCCACAATCCCATAGCTGCCTAGAGTAGCTAGACCAGAGACTTGGGGTCAGAGTTCAACCTGTTTGACTTTTAAAAGATTGTCTCCTCCTTTCCATTCCCTTGTGGATGACAGTATCTCCATCTCTTAAGCTTTAAATAGAGTTATTAACAGCATTTTACTTCACATGCTTGATAAGTTACTAAATCCTGTTGATTCTGCTTCAGAAAAAATTGATGCTGCATCTCCATACCATAGACTCACTTGGCAGCTCCATCCATCATCATACCTGCAATTGATAAGTAAGCTTTTTTTAAACCTTTTCAAATGAAGGACCAGGTAGAAAATGTAAGAACCTTTAGTAGCTTGCTAATATTGCTAACTACGTTGTGCTGACCTCTGATTTAGGCTGTTGCTTTAGTCTCTGCATCCTTCCGTATTTCTTCCAAAGTGATCTCTTTCTTTATGGCCGTGCTTATGTACTTCCAGGTAGAACATTTTATTTTATGTTCTAGTAACTAAGGTTTCATATGTAAGCATTCATTTCCCATTTCTGAGATTTTTGCCACATCTTCATAGCTATCAATACTATTTTCTCAAAAATTATGCCGGGCGGTGGTGGCGCACGCCTTTAATCCCAGCACTTGGGAGGCAGAGCCAGGCGGATCTCTGTGAGTTCGAGGCCAGCCTGGGCTACCAAGTGAGTTCCAGGAAAGGCACAAAGCTACACAGAGAAACCCTGTCTCGAAAAACCAAAAAAAAAAAAAAAAATTATTGACTATTTTTTTTAAGAGGAAAATGTATATTGTACATGAAAAACCAGCAAGCAAAAAGTAACAAGGCTGGGAGTAGTAGCACACCCCTTTAATCTCAGCACTCTAGAGGCAGAAACAGGCCAGGTGGATTTCTGTGAGTTCAAGTCCAGCCTGGGCTGCATAGTGCAGTTCCAGGCCAGCCAGGGCTACATAGTGATATCGGTCTTTTAAAAAAGCAAAGTAAAAGAAAGAAAGAATCAAATTTTAATGTAGAACCATTATATACCTATTTGTTATACTACCTAACATAACAAAAACTAATGGGGTCCAGCCCCTAATTGCCTTTTCCCAGAGTCCGTGGAAGAATCTACAACCAGCTGATGATCTAATCTTTGATCATACATAGTGATATTGGGCTTTAAAAAAAGCAAAGAAAAAGAAAGAAAGAATCAAATTTTAATGTAGAACCATTATATACCTATTTGTTATACTACCTAACATAACAAAAACTAATGGGGTCCAGCCTCTAATAGCCTTTCCCCAGAGTCCGTGGAAGAATCTACAACTAGCTGATTATCTAATCTTTGATGATAACAAATGAATCTACATACACAAAACTCTTTAGTCTATTTACTTTATTCTTTTCTGCTTCTCATACTTAGCTTCTTTTCTGCTCTCATACTTAGCTCATTTCTTGCTTGATTCTCTGCTATTCTTCTAATTTCTACCTTAATTCTCCCATCTTAGTTCTGCCCCATCTAGTTCTTTCCCATATAGTTCTTTCCATCTTAGTTCTTTCCCGTCTTGTTCCTTCCCATCTATTTCTTCCCCATCTTAATTCTCTATCCTAGTCCTCCTCAAGTCTTTGAGGTTTTCCATTATATATACCCATGCAATCAGCAGTACTCTGGCCAAGGCAAGGTCACCAGGCTTGAAATCTTTCAGGGTCAAAAGGAGGGGTGATAAGATCCACACAAAGAGCAGTAATTGTCAGCTATCATAGCAACCCAAAAGGGAAGTGACTAATGGGAAATGAATCAACTAAGGGCTAAATTCAGTTAATAGATCGAAAAAGGGAATTTATGTGCTCAAACTATATTCTTAGAAGTGGTTAGGTAAAATGTTAGAAGTCTGTAAGTCACTAAGTCATGAGTAGAAATAAAACTGCCTTTTTTTCCTTTGGCACTGCAATCTGTCCATGCTGCACCGTTTTCTGGCAGGGTAGGGGAAATGTACTCGGTAACTAGGCAACCTGCGTCACAGCTAAATGTACCTGGTATGTAAAAGTCCTTTAGTTCTGAGTTAATTGTTAAAGGGAGATCTAGAACTAAAGATAGCACTTGGAAGAAGGAAGGTTAAGCTTAATTAGCACATCCTCTTAGCCTACGTGATTGTCTCATTGTAAATTTTTATCTTCCCTCAGGAACTAACAGATAGTCTGGATGCTTATCTATCTGCAGTCTGTTCTTAGAAAGTCTGGGAAGTTTCTCAGATAAAATACTTTCATCTGGAGATGGCCCTGGCCAGATGTTGCTAATGATGATAATAACAGAAAGGTCTGAAATTAGGGGTCTTGGCTGTGTGACTGCTGTTAGCACAGTTAGGGAATGTTATCAAATACTCCAATTGTATAGGGGAAATTGTACCCAGTGAATGATTCAACCACACTGTTAGAAGTTTTTGGGAAAAGAATCAAATGGGAAAGGTGCAATAGCACACAAGAAATTCATTGCAGGAAACGGCTAATACATTCAAAAGCCAGTATCACCAAGACTCCTTGAGGCTTGGCTTTATCCTCTGGAAGAGCCCTGCTCTTCCTCCAGGTATTAGCTTTGCTAGAGTCAGCTGAATTCCTACTTCACATTTCTGCGGCTCACAGCAGTTCCCGTTTTTTCATTTAGTAAAGAAAGGAGAATGTTTTATTCTCTATAGGGCAGCGAGTAATGGGCATAAATTAAAGTTTGGAGATGACCAGAGGAATGATAAGTAGTGATTTTTAAATTAATAATCAGTAATTAATACTGATATTTAATCAATATTTGTATCAATAATATATATTTATTATTAATAAAATATATTTATAATCTTTATAGCTGGCAAGCTGAAAATTAGTTTAACAATCTAATAGGTATAGTTGTATATAATTAGAATATCTCTGTGTCCCCCCCTCCAAAAAAAGGAGCAGAGGAGTAACATAAAAATCTATCATTAGCTACTATGGCATAATATGGTCAAGTGTGTCTAAATATTATGATTTTGAGTTATCAAAAAGACATGGTTAGTTTAGAATATTAACTCTATCTGTTAATCTTTGATTAGTGGTATTAATTTGGTTAATCTGTATTTTAATGAAGCATTGTTAGATAAAGAGCCTGAATTAGTCACGAGCATCTGTGGGACCAAGGCTGCAGTTGAAGTTGACCTAATAATTCAAATTTGTAATCAAGGCAATATTAAACCATTTAGCTATGAGAGGGCAATAACAACATGTGTCAAGGTATACATAGCAGGATTTACATACAGAACAACTGTCAGAAGTACATAAGGAAAATGTTTGATAGCATATACATTTCAGGATCATGGGCAGAAATGTATATGATTAATGATAAAACATTTGTAAAGGCAGTCCGTTCTCTGGGTAGGAAAGTTTCGTAAGCAAAAAGGAACAGGGAGAGTGACATAGGAGTGTAGAATTTGCTCATGATTGCTTCATGCTGACATGGGGTGAAGTTGTGGGTTCTGAAGGCTGGAACTCAGTGGAAACCTGAGAAGAGCAGGCTTTTTCATGTGTTGCCCATGCAGGCAATGATGAATCAGTCTGTGCTGAGAGGCAACCAGGAGTATGCAGTGGTACCCCCTGGTGTGTGGGCTGTAGGGCCGGGTGCAGGGCTGTAGCTAGACCGCACATCTGTGGTCAAGAGGATGACAACCTATAACGCTTTAAATGATTAGAATTTTGGATGGAACAAATATAAACAGTAGTACATGCAGTCTTTGTAACAACTTATTCATAAAGCCAAGGCCCGATTATAAAGAATCTAGAGATGAATAACAGCCTGTACTCAGACTGACAGCTTTAGAGCACCTACCTATATTCTGGAGCGGACTGGCTATGTGGTCAGATCAAGCCATCCAGGATCTATAAAGGTGAGTCAGCATCTTGGTGGAAAGATGCAAGCATATCCACTAACACTAACATGTATGTGCCACACTTCTAAAGCATGTCTGATTGTAAGTCCTTTGTTTCTTAGCATCTCATACACATCCTTCCATAGCTGTACTGTTCACCTTTCTCTAAGATTGCTTAGCTAAAGCAGAATGTCAGAAGCTGCTTTGGTAAGAGGCTATGTCCTAGCCTTAGCTCTTGAGGTCTGGCTCCTAGTAGATATGTGTGAGCTTGGATAGACTGTGGGAGCTATCATCAGGCCAGTTGTCAAGGAGACTCTGGAGCACCAGTTCTCAACCTTGAGGTCACATATCAGATATCCTGCCTATCAGATACTTACATTATGATTTTTTTCCTTTTTTCTTTATTAAGAAAATTTTTACTCACTCTACATACCACCCACAGATCCCATCTCCTCCCTCCTCCCACCCCCTTAGTCCTCCCTCCCAAGCCACCCCACATCCCCAAATCAAGGTCTCCCATGGGGAGTCAGCAGAGCCCTGCACACTGAGCCTAGGCAGGTCCACACCCCTCCCCACTGCACCAAGGCTGCGCAAGGCATCACACCGCAGGCACCAGGCTCCCAGAAGACTGTCCATGCACCAGGGATGGATCCCGATCCCCCTGCCTGGGTGGCCCCCAAACAGTTTCAGCCAAACAACTGTCTTCCGTATCCAAAGAGCCTAGTCCAGTCCCAGGGGGGCTCCACAGCCACTAGTCTACAGTTCATAGGCTTCCACTAGTGAGGTCGGTCATCGCTGCACGTCTTCCCATCATGATCTCAACATTCCTCCGCCTGCAAAATCCCTCCTCTCTCTCGTCAATTGGATTCCCGGAGCTCATCCTGGCACCTGGCCGTGGATCTCTGCATCTGCCTCCATCAGTCACTGGACAAAGGCTCTCTTAGTCCAATAGGGCACTCACATTATGATTTATAGCGGTAGCAACTTACAGTTATGGAGTAGCAATGAAATAATTTTATGGTTGGGGTAACTACAACATGAGGAACTGTATTAAAGGCTTGCAGTGTTAGGAAGGTTGAGGACCACTGCTCTAGAGGCTGGCAAAGCAGCAGAGTCTGCCCATAAGACTTAGAATGTCAAACACACACCCTATCTATCACCTCCACTGTGTGGTAACAAAGTACTGTTAAGACTGTTTTCCAGCTGGATTTTAATATCATGGTAGAATCCTTGCTAGTCATCATGGTGCGTAGTAACATCTGTAAAAGAAAGTTCCATACTTGATACCTTGTCCCTCACCTTTGCTCCAGTTTTACAGACTGCCTCACCAGTGTCCTCTGCCTACCCTGGCAGACTGCCATGCCTTCCATTAATAAAGGCAAACTGAACTTTTCACTCGGCTTATCTCAGTAACCCCAGTCTGAGTCCTCTAAGCAAGGTTGCTCCCCCAAAATAAGGTTGTGTGTATGTGTTCCTGATTATAAAATCCATCCTTTTAAAATAACACAGTTTTGTGAATTTTAGCATATTTTGAGTTGTACTTTCATCACTGCTAGTCAGTTTTAAAGAATTTGATTACTCCCAAATAAACCTTAAAGCCATTAATGAGCACTCTCATTTCCTCCTCTCTCCCAAGCACCTGATAGCTACTAATCCGCTTTGTGTCTCTATGGGTTGCATATCATAGATATTTCATGTAAGTGAATCATACAGTATATGTTCCTTTGTGACTTGCTTCACACATATTTTTCGAGGTTCCTCTGTGTTGTAATATATATGAAAACTTCATTTTGTTTTATATCTGACCGGTATTCCATTGTATTACTATAGGACAGTTTATTTTTCTTTTATCTGGTTATGAAATTTTCTCTGCTTTTTGGTTATTGTGCATAGCAATGCTGACACTTCTCTGTGTTTGTGTGGGGGGTCTGTGTTTGAGATCTATATCTAGAAGTGGAGTTGTTGAAACGTAATCAATTGTTAACCTCTGAGGCCCTGACTGAATTTTCCCAAGTGCATGTACCATTTTTCCTTCCTTCCTAGTGCATGAGAGTTCTGGATTCCCCACACCCTGAACATATGCTTGCTGTTTGTCTAGGCAAATTCTGGTAAATCCTTCCCCCTCTAAACCACAAGGGGTTCTGTTATCATTTTATAATGACCGTGTCAAAGTACAATTTTCTGTTTCTACATTAGACATTTAGTTCCTAGGTTTTAAATATCTTTATGTGGATACACAGGAAATCGAGCATAGTGGATGGAATTTCATGGAACAAGTAACAAATAGACCTCGGTTTTGTTTGTTGTATTCTGTTTTCGAGATGGGGACTTGCTTTATAACCCAGACTGATCTTGAAGTCAGGATTCTGGCTCTGTTTCCTGAGTGCTAGGATTATAAATGTTGCCACCAAGCCTGATCTAACCAGTTTTTAGTGTCACACATACACAAATTTAAACTTGCCCATTTAAATTACAGACATATATATGGTTTTGATTTGAAGAAAGAATACTTCATTTAATTAATGATTAGAATTGGAGTTCTAGCTAGGCATGGTATTGCAAACTTGTAATCCCAGTTACTCAGTAGTTTGAAACAGAAAACATGATTTCAGCTCAGCCTGGTCACCTTATTTAGATCCCACATCTTTTAAAAAAAAAGAAGGAAAAAGAGTAGAATTGACGTTTTTAAAGTGGGCTGGAAGAGTTATTAAGTGGTTCTCTTTTCTGTGACCCTTGGTTTGTGGGAACAGAGTAGCCCTGGTGTTCAATTGCATTACTTTACCGGGCTGCTTTAGTGAGTGAGACATATGGACTGACCTGGCAGGGCTAACTTAAGGCGTGTTTTTAAAAAGTGGGTAGTGGCTGTAAGCCAGCTGTTACTCCATTAAAAAACAGGTGCTTGAATCAACTGCTTTTTAGTGCATACAGTCCTTGAAAGTAAGTAATCCTGAGAATATTGACAAGGTTTATTTAAAAGTATATTAAAATTTTAGAGCAAATATGTGAGAATAAACACATCCAATCGATGTTGGTCTCTACAAGAAGAGTCACCAGAAGAGATGATGGACTCCCAACTGTGCTACCTTTGAACACAGCATTTTAGGAGATAATTGGTGGGGGTGGAGGGAAGCACTGTCAAAGTCTGAAGCACCTTCTTTTGGAAGATGGCAGAAAAACATGCTTGACCTCTTTTGTTTTGTTTAAGATGACAAAATAGTAAGTTTAGTTACAATGATGTTTGGCTCTTTTCAGTGTAATTTAAAAACTGCTTTTGTTGTTTTTGGGTTACTTTTGTTTTTTTGTTTGTTTGTTTTTGAGACAGGGTTAAAAACTGCCTCTTGCTGAGCAGTGGTGGCACACGCCTTTAATCCCAGCAGGTGGATCTCTGTGAGTTTGAAGACAGCCAGGGTTACACAGAGAAACTCCAAAAGCAAAAGCAAAAGCAAAAAAAAAAAAAAAGCAAAAAAAATTTTTTTTAAACTTAAAACTGCCCTTTCAAGTAGGTTGTTTGTTTGGGTGTTTTGTTTTGTTTTGTTTTGTTTTGTTGTTTTTGGGGTTTTTTTTGGTGGGGGGGGGTCCTAAAAATGGTTTTAGTTATTGTGGAATCGCTGGAGTAAGTAAAATGACTTAACATGGTTTCTTTGATGAAATATATAAACTTTAGGTGTATTACATGATGTTTATGCTTAAAATTAAAATCTATTACTAGTCATTTTATGATTTATATTTTTTCTTAGTTTAAAGTGACTCCTTAATTCTCCAGTTAATTTGTTTGAAGGAAACTTTGCCTTTCATGATATGTCTGTAATTCATACATACTTAATGGCATATAGCTTTCTGGTACAATTTTAAGTCAAAACAAAAGACTTAGAATCTTTCATGAAAGCAAGAGAGCTGGGTATGGTGGTCCAAACCTGGAATCCCAACATTGGGGAGGCTGAGGCAGGTTAAGATAATGAGTTCAAAGTCAGCATGTACTGGATAGCAGGACCTCCCTTCTGAATCAAAATGAAAAATTGATATGCTGTTATAGAAAAAACATATCATGAGGAAGTATTAACCTCTACAGTTAGATGAATTTATTTTTAAACAATTACTTTACTTAATTGTCATTGGTATGAGGAAATACAACTGAATATTGAGTATCTACACAATAGAGCTGGTAAATGGCTGTGGCTTTGTGCCATATACTCTTATACTACTTAATATCTCAGATGTGTTAGTGGTCACTGAGGCTTTGGTTGGCAAATGATAGCTTTCCCAGTGGTTATTGTGGTATATGGCATCTTTGTTTTCCCTTACTGATGATTTGGTGTTTCCCCTTCTCTCTACTTGATGAAAAGCCATTAAATCTGAGCTTATTTTCTGTTGAGGCAAGCATTTGGTAGTCATTCAAACTCCCTCAGCTTTTAGAAGGGTTCGTTGTGTTTGAACTGTGACCATGGACAACAAAATAATGCAGAATAAAAAATTGTACTTCCTATTGTGATTAGCCTGACGACCTGAGTTTAGATCCTCAGAACCCAGACCAGTGCTGATAGCAGTGGAGTCCAATGTACTCCCCAGCATTCCTGGAAGGACGGAAGGTGGGAACAGGGAGAATCTCCTGGAAGCCCAGGAGCCAGTTAGGCTAGTTAGTGTATGCAGCACAGCAACAGACAAGAGAGACCCTAACTCAAACAAGGTAGAAGTTGAGGACCAATAGGTGAGGTTATCTGACCTCTGTATAGCTGTACACACGCACATGCACACACGCACACATGTGGGCATTTTAAATTATTTTTTATGAGAGAAACAACAAATCAGCTATTTGAAATATAACTGTGAAGAGGGAATTATATGCCATTATGAGTTCAATCATTTCTCTTTCTGAGCTCATTGATGACCTAACATTTCTTACACAGGTTTAGATCTGGGCAGATGGCTCAGCAGTTACCAACACTGGCTACTCTTACAAAGGACCTAGGCTCAGTTCTCAGCACCTACATGGCAGCTCTCAACTGTCTGTAACTCCCATTCCAAGGAATCTAATGCCTTCTTCTGGCCTCACTGAGTACCCGGCATACATACATGTGGCACATACAACATAGTGAACAAAAAATACATACAGGCAGAACACCCATAAATATGAAACAGAATAAAATTCTTGTGATTAAAACAAAGGTTTGTGCAGCTTCCCCAAAGTGATTAATACATTTTATTTATTCCATCTCTGTGTGTGTGTGTGTGTGTGTGTGTGTGTGTTGTGTGTATGTGTGCACAGTTAAGCATATATGTGCACATGCATGCAGAAATTGATGTTGGATGTTGTTTTTTGTTACTTTGCACCTTGTTTTTGAAACAGTCTTTCCTGGCCCTGGAGTTCACTGATTTGGTTAGACTGGCTGACAAGGCAGCCCCCCAGGATCCTCCTGTCTAGGGCTGATATTACAGCATGCTGTCACACTTACTTAGCTTTTTACGTAGGTCCTGGGGACCCAAACTCAGATCTTTGTGCTTGCTCAGAAAGCACTGAGTGGGCCAGCTCCCCAGACTCTTAACCCAGTCCTTAAAACACCCTTGTAGAATTTATATGTTTTAAGCTACTTTTTTTTTTTTTTTTTTTTTCATTTTTCGAGACAGGGTTTCTCTGTGTAGATTTGCTCCTTTTCCTGGATCTCGCTCTGTAGACCAGGCTGGCCTCGAACTCACAAAGATCCACCGGCCTCTGCCTCCCAAGTGCTGGGATTAAAGGCGTGCGCCACCACCACCCGGCTTAAGCTACTTTTAAAATCAGAACACTGTCAGTTAACAAGATAACAGACTTTAAATAACAAAACTTAATCCTACCGGGCGGTGGTAGTGAACGCTTTTAATTCCAGCACTCAGGAGGTAGAGCCAGGCGGATCTCTGTGAGTTCGAGGCCAGCCTGGTCTACAGAGCAAGATCCAGGGCAGGCACCAAAACTACACAGAGAAACCCTGTCTTGGAAACAAACAAACAAACAAACAAACAAACAAAAACTTAATCCTGTTCTTTCTATTAAACTACAGTGTACAGCTAAGCAATTTTGCTGCTTTTTTTAAAATGTGTGCATATGTGTGCCTGTTTGATTTCTGTACTTTGTGAATAGCTTCAACAAATTCAGATTCTCAAGCAAGGGATTCTGATGAGGAAAAAATAAGTGTTTTTATCTAGTATTTCTCACCTAGTTCTTTAACACATTTAATGGATGGAAGACAATTGAACCAAAATGGCATTTCTTAAAAGTTGAGCTTCTTAAAGTCCTCACTTTGCTCCACAGTTGTCAGAGTGTGAAACAAATGAATCTGCTTAACACATTAATACATTGAGGTGACGGTAGCTGTCGCTCCCTGGCCAACTGCAGTTGAGCAACTTGCTCTACTAAATTGTTCAGGAATTTCCAGAATGAATAATAATTAACAACTATCTAGAATTGATTCATGTGTAACTCTACACTGCCCTGAACTAGTTTCTTGCATTGCAAGTAGTACCCTAGCCAGAGCCTTCGTTTTGGTTTTATTTTCCCCTCTGAATTGAGTGGTCTTGCTAAGCTGCTCAGGCTGACTTTGAGCTTGTAAGCCTTTTAAGTAGAGATACTGTGAGTATATTCTACTACACTCTACCTCCTTCATTCTTAACTCTTCTTGCATCTCTCTCAGGACTTTGCTTTGACCTAAGTGGAAGAACCGTAGATTCTAGAGCAGACTTGGCTTGTCATAAGTAGGTCATCGTTAGTGCACTGGTCACTTCTTTGATCTGTTCTTTTATGTTTGTTTTTTGTTTTTCTTTTCTTTTTTTGTTTTTCTTTTCTTTTCTTTTTTTTTTTTGTTTTTGTTTTTGTTGTTGTTTTTCAAGACAGGGTTTCTCTGTGTAGCTTTGGTGCCTGTCCTGTATCTCTCTCTGTAGGCCAGGCTGGCCTCTAATTCACAGAGATCCACCCCGCTCTCCTCTCCAGTGCTGGGATTAAAGGCGTGCGCCACCACCGCCTGGCGATCTGTACTTCTTATTGCTTAGGAATTCAGATAAAGATTATCAATAAAAGAAACTTGAGAGAAAGAACATCAAAACTGAAATACAAAGGATGAGTAGGGTTGCCAACATAAGAAGAGAAGCATATAGCATCCCTGAAAGGCTGGTGGCCAAAGAGAGCATAGTAAATGGAGAGACAAGTTTGGTTTACTTGGGCTACATGAGGCTATATGAGGGTGCTGGGTTTTGATTCATAGCCAAGTTACTGTCCAAAAGAATCATGCCATTGTGTAAATATGGCTATTATATTGTTTTCCCCAGTACTGATTTTATTCCATAAGTTTTTTAAATTGCTTATTATTTTAAAGATTTTAAGACATCACATTGTATTTTTATTGTGTTTCTCAGTTATATGGCCATATTCTCATATTTATTAATTATCTTGTTTCCTATGTTATAAACATTCTGTTTTTGTCCTTTGCTCAGTTCTGGAAATTTTTTTATAGTAACAGTCTCCTTTATAGTATTCTATTTTAATATTTTTAGAAGGTTTGATATTCCAACATAAAGAATTCAGAAGGTTTGTATTGACAAATATGTTGGCGATTTCTTTTTAGTTTACTTTGTGGTGTGTATCACTTGAATTGAATGTTAAATTGAAGTGTCTCCCAATTTTCTTGTATTTTTTATGTGTATGAATGTTTTGCCTGCATTTATGTATGTGCACTACTTGTATGCCTGGTGCCCAAGGAAGTCATAAGAGGATGTCAGATCCCTTAGAACTGGAGTTATGGATGGGTGTGAGCTGCCCTTTAGGTGCTAGGACTCAAGCTCAGATCCTCGGCAAGAGCACCAAGTACTCTCAACCACTGCTCCGTCTTTCCAGTCTGTGTCTTCTGATTTTCCTGCACTGCTCATTGAATCTTTCTCTATCCTTTTGATCTCCGGTTCTTTTTATCCTAAAGTCAATGATGCTTAAGAAATGGTGTGTGCTAGGCACTATTTTAGATACCGTGTGTCATCTTATTTTCTTCTTGTAACTCTACCTTGAGGCATAGAGCTAATTTTCTAATGTTACACAACTAATAGACAGCTTGTTGGCTGGGCATGGGGTTGTATGCTTGAAATCCCAGCACTTAGAAAGCTGAGGCAGGAAGATTGGGAGTCTGAGACCAGCCTGGGCTACATAGTGAGACCCTGTCTTAAAATTCATATATGTCGGCCCAAAAGATGGCTCAGTGGGTGAAGGTGCTCACTCCCAAGCCTCATGACCTGAGTATGCTCTCCCAAACCCACTTGATGGAAGGAGAGAACTGACTTCAAAAAGTAGTCCTTTGACCTCCACACATATGCACTCTATGATTCTCATTCTTCCCCCCCTTTCTCTCTTTCCCCCTCTCTCTCTCCTTCCCTTCCTTTCTTCCCCTCTCTCTCCTCCCCCCCCCAATAAATAAAATGTTAAAAATATTTTAGGAGCACACATGCCAAAACACACGTACAGAAAAAGTCTGTCATGTGTGGAATTCTTTCTTATGTACTCTGTGCACTAATAATACTTTATGGTTCCTGTATTATGACTGTCCTAGTGTGCATCTGTGTGGTGAGTCATGTGCCTGTATGCACATATACTGAGGCTTAAGCCCAGGGCCTCTTGAGCACATGCTCTGCCTTCTAAGATAGGAGACCTCAGGCCCTTTTTTCCACTCTTACACTCCTACCCTTCTGTCTTACTATGATTGATACTAAGATAGGTCTATAATTTTTTTCTAGATTTGGGAGTGAATTTTTTACCTGTTTATTTTTCCAAGTGACCCAAGTATTTTATGTCCTATTTTAAAAAGATTCTCAATATAGTACTTGTCAGAAAATGCTTGATTCTTAAATTATACTGTCAATAACTGCAATTTTATGGTAACTAGATGCATTGTCTGTTTGTATCAAGATGTGTCTCCTGTATGTAGCCTTTGATATGTTCAAGATACCAGCTAAATATGGTTGAGTGAATGAATAAATTGGTATATCTGAGCTTATTACCTCACATTAATGTTTTCTGCATTTACCCATTTGGTCCTACAAATTCTGTGTGGATGTTATTTCTTTGTCATTACAGTTTTTTCCTTTAATTTTCTAATTATTTTGACCAACATATGAAGAAATCATTTATGTCTTCATATTTATTTTGTTGTTAAAGTTGTTTCTCAAAAATGTTCACAAGGTATGTTTTCAATAAGTAATTATTTTATCTGTTTAGACTAAGAATTTAGTTTCTTATTTTCTTAAATAGTTATCTGTTTATATGTTTTGTTCTAGAGTATCCCAAATGATGGGATTTTTAAAATTTAAATAAATTGATTTTTTTCTTTCTCTCCCTTTTCCCCTCTTTGTTATTTTTTATTTAAATTGTTTTAGATTTTTGTATATAGCTCTTTTGCCTGCAGGTATGTATGTGTACCATACATGTATCTGGTGCCCAAAGTTCAGAACAGGGTATCAGATTCCCTAGAACCGTAGTTATGAGTGGTTGTGAGCCACTGTGTTGGTTCTGGGATCCAAACCTAGCCCTTCTGCAAGAGCAACAAGTGCTCTTAACCTCTGGGCCATCTCTACAGCATCTGATGTGCACATGTGCGCATGTGTGGATGTGTGTGTGGATGCGTGTGTACATGTGTGCCTCAGCACATTTGTGGAAGTCTGAGAACAACTGCATGAAATTGGTTCTCTCCTTCCACCCTTGCCTGGGTTCCAGGGATCAAGCTTAGGTCTCTCGGCTTGCACACTAAACCTCTTTATTTATTGAATCTTTCTCCCTAGCCTCCAAGTATTGTTTTATAAGTTGGCTAATAGTGGACATCACTCACTCTTTGTTGTGCAACTGATATTTGCAGTTACTTATCCTCCTCAGGGGCTTTCATGATGCTCTAGTCCTGTGCCAGTTGTACCCAAATGGGTGTCTGTACAGCATAACTAATGTCAAATAGGTCTTTTTTTCTCCACTTAAAAATGAAACCAAACAAACAAAAATGTTGTTTTTCACATTTCAACATGATGTAAGCTAGTGGTTTACTATTTGTGGATAATGTTTACTTATTTATTTACTTACTTATTTAGAGATAGGGTTTCTCTATTTAACCCTGTCTGTCCTGGAACTCACTATGTAGACCAGGGTGGCCTCAAACTCACCGCAATACACCTGCCTCTGCCTTCCAAGTTGCCAGGATTAAAGGTGTGTGCCATTACACGGGCTTTTAATTTTTTTTAATACATAATTTTTAAAGTATAATCTTATGAATGATTTTAGGTGTCTCTTCTCTGACTTTTTTTGGTATCCTTTAAAGGAATTTGTTGTTGATTCATAGCATCATCATACAGGATTATTTATAACACATGTGAATGCCAAGACACTGTGAAAACTTTATGTGAATTATGTCATTTAATTCTCAAGAAAAAAAAAGCAACACTATTTTGTCAACCCATTTCATAGATGAGGAGAAGGAGTTAGAACAATAAAGTATTTTGTTGGTTATACTGCTACATGACAGAAGTGAGTTTCTTACAAAATTAGAACAAAGCCCCAGGAATGTATGTATAGATATCTATAGACTAGAGACTCTTTGACTTGGGGTGGACTTACATCTCAATAAAAATCTTTGTTGGTTGATGATATCCTAAGTTGAAAATGTGTTTAATACACTTACTTTATATATACTTAGAACCCTTATATTACTTTATAATTGGCCAAGTCATTTAACAAAAAAAAGTGATAAATCATCATACATGCTGACATATACCTACATGTATTTATACACATGAGCTCTAGGAAGAGATACAAGTAACACCACTTTAAAATATTTAGGGAGTAATAATATAGTAGCATTGGAAAATTAGCCCTTTTTGAGCCCTCTTTGATTAGTAATGATACAAATATAATTTCCTTAGAGGAGAAGTATTATCTAATTACTTTAAGGCTAGATAATACCTCTTCCTAAGACATAGTCAATATAGTTGACATATGTTGTACTTGTAAATTTACCAAGTTTTTCCTCTGCATTTTGCAGACATGTCAGTCAGGATGATATAATCCATGGATGCTGCTAATGTTATACTCCATAATTATACTTTCTTGTTATTGTCCCCATAGGAACTCTAAGATGTTTGGCATCCACAATGTAAAGGTTAGTTCTGAAGATTCTGGTCTTGTGAAACTCAGTGTGTCTCTTGAAAAAACCAGAACAGGGTTGGGATTTAGCTCAGTGGTAGAGCACTTGCCTAGCAAGTGCAAGGCCCTGGGTTCAGTTCTCAGCTCGGGCGGGGGCGGGGGGGGGGGGGGAGACAAAAACCAAAACAAAGCAAACCACGAAGAGCAGGCACTCTCTAAGCAGTTAGCCTCTGTCAGGGACAGTGAAGATTATTTTGGAAGGGAGAACAACAGCATGCCCATTTGAAGAGGTAATGCATTTTAAAAATCATTTTAAGGGGCTTTTCTTCATAATAAGATTACTTAATATAGTGAGACAAGTTTATAGAGGCAGAATAATATTCAAAAGCTACTGTAGAGACAATATAAGGAAGGATTTTTATTGAAATATACCTGTAATTTTCCGTAAGTGTAAGCCTTCTTAAAAAGAAAAAAGAAAGAAAGAAAGAAAGAAAAGGAAAGTTTTAGGACAGGCATGGTGGTGCACTTGGAGGCAGAGGCAGGTGGATCTCTAGGATTGGAAGCCAGCCTGGTCTAGCCTACAGAAGGAGTTCCAAGCTGGCCAGTGCTACATAGTGAGACCCTGTCTCAATAGAACAACAATGAAAAAAGGTATGGAGAGGAGTTCAGTTACTGTTGTTACTTTCCTTTCTGAATGGAAATGTTCTTAAGTGGCTGAGGAGATGGCTCATTGGCTAAGAATCCTTGCTTGTCAATGAAGCAAGACGATTGGAGTTGGAGTCCCCAGCACCCATTAAAAAAACCAAGCATGGTTGCATGGGCCTGTAACCCCTAGCTAGCATTGCAGTTTGGGTGGGAATAGACAAATCCCTGAGAGCTCATTGGCCACCTAGCCTAGTCAAAATGGCAAGCTTTTGTTCAGTGAGAAACCATGTCTCAAGCCAGTAAAGCAAAGAACAATGGAGGAAGAGAAAGATAATGAATGTGTCCAGTCTCACATGCACACAACCCGTACATACAAACAGGGCAGGATGCAGTTGTAGTCTTCATCTAGGAAAGAAGATTATCTGAATTTTTTTTAATTTTTTAGGAAAAAGCATACCAAGTTACTTTTGTACTCTCTCCAAATTTAGAAATGCTTGAAGTTAGATACTTCTTTGTATTTCACCAAGTGAGTACCTTTTTTGTAGCTTACCCACTTTGGATGTGGTGTTTACATTTTAATTTAGCCTACATGTAGGCTTCTTTTGTTGATCCTCAGCTGTCAGGTTTGTTACTAATTCATAAAGTGAAGTACTTTCCTATTTTGTCCAAAATTCTCAATATTTTATTCTAGTTGGAGTCCAGTGCAGTGAATGTGGAGTATCAAATCTGTCCCCTGCCCAGCCTTGTTGTTAGTCCACTTTATTAGATAATTACCTAGTTGTGGCACCAAAGGAATCCCACTCACTCCTTCCTTCCCTCCATTCCACAGGCTCCCTCAGAATGACCCAAGCTGTTAGACTCCATGGTTTGAACCACAAACTAATCTTACTTTAATTTTGGTAGATCAGATTATAATTTCTGATTTTATAAAAGATAAATTTCTCTTATGGTAGTAAATATTTAATTTTGATTAATGGTCTATTAAATATGCATGAAAACTCTTTAACAAGTTCTTAAACTAAAACTTTTTATCCTTTTGTTTTTAATACTTTTCTTACATGCAAAACAAAGTTAAATTTTCCTTGTTAAAATGCAAAGCCAAGTGTCTCCTAGTCTTTTGAAGAGCATTTGTCCATTATATAATTTGTAAAGTAGCCAGGAGTTCCTCAGAAGCAGGACATCATTTAGATTTAAAACAATTCTGGCTTGTGTGTAAAAGAATGATGTGGTGTAACCATTTACAGAGTGGCAGCCTTGGTTTTACTTTAGTGGCGAAATCCTTGAGTGTCCCACATTTCATCCACCTTAAAGGCCTTATCAGAATTCCCTAGAGCAGAAATTGTTAGTTCATCTCGATTCTGCTAAATAGATTATTATGATAATGTCTAGACAGCCAAACGACACAGCTATGAGCATAGACCTTTTATTTTTTCCCAGACATTGACAGTGTAAACATACATAAAATACATATTAAAGTTTAGATGCTTTTTATGTTTTGTGCAATAAGTTGAAGCCTTAAAAAGGAAACATTTCATTTAAAAAAAAGTCATTAGTTTTACTTAAGACAGTAAAATAGCAGCAAGTACCAAGACATTGTGCACTTCTTTTAATTAAGACAAGTTACTTCATTTACATCAAACTCAGAAATACAAGGCTGGCTTTCTTGAATACATAATATAGCTTGAATCACTGGTTAGATAGGGGCATATTTTCCAAACTATACATCAGAAAGGAAGGCTTTCCTTAGTTTGAGAAACTGCAGGCCCTCAACTAGCCAGCATGACCACAGCATTGAGCATAAAGAGAAGTGAAGCATTTACTTTCCAAGTACTAGCCACAGAAGGTAATTGGGTCTTTACATTTGCAGTGGTTTCTTCCCTCCGTAAGTTGAGGGTTGTGCTTTGTTGAGGCATTTCAGAGAAGTTATTTGGCATGCCACTAGTGATACTTAGGGTCATGGGTGTTGGGGATGACTTTGTTGCACTAGTGAGGCTTGTGTTTGACATCATTCCGTCTTGAAGGTGAATAGTTAGAGTTGCAGCTGCTGCTTCATGTGAATTGGTCATTTCTGTGGCTGTGTCTTCTGGATAGGGCACCAAAGCCTTATCAGTGCTAGTAAAAGTGGTATCTCTGCTTAGTGTGACACCAAATGTTGTTTCCTTTCCTCGATAGTGTTTGGGTATTTTGGTCACTTTGGGTTGAGTTACCATACTCAAAGAGTTAATGGTGTCCACAGTCTGCATCCCACTGATAGTAAATAAGCTTGTGGTAAATCCAGGAGGTGTGGGGTACATGCTCTGTTCCTTCAGAGAAGATACTTGGTCAGAACAAGGAGTCCCTATCACATGGGCTTTTGTTTCCAGTATCCACTTCAGTAAGTAAGTAATGTTTTGTTTATGGTCACATGACCACCTGTTATTATGAAGTGTTATCTCTTGCAGCTGCAAGAGTTGGTCAAAAGATTGATCTGGAATGAATGTGAATTTATTGTTGTGTAGGTAAAGATGTGTGAGATTTGTCAGGCTTATTAATGTCCCTGGAAGGATTTGTGTCAGTGAGTTATTAGACAGGTCCACAATATGTAGTTTGGAAGGCATGTTGGTTGGAACTGTCCAAAGTTTGTTACTGCTGAGGTTCAGAACCTCAAGACTTCTTAGGGTATTTTTAATAAGAACAACTTTTTCCAGCATATTCTTAGAAACATCCAGGTATTTAAGGTTCCACTGATAAGCAGTATCAGATTTGTCAAGAAGTTTAATATTGTTGTTAGCAGCAGACATGTTCCAGAGAGACCGAGGTAACTGAGCAGGCAGACTTTCAAGCCTGTTGTTTGAAATATCCAGGGTCCTCAGATTGGTATATTGGGTTAACTGGTTATGCAGATCAGTAAAGTGGTTATAAGACAAGTTTAAATATATAATGTTCTCTTGCAGTCCAGGTGGTAATGTAGTCAAGTTTCTGCCTGAACAGTCCACATGCCTGTGCCTCTCTGTGCATATACATTGGAGAGGACAAATGCATAAAATGCCAGGCGTGAGAAACAGAAGGATGAACAGGCAGGAAGACATTTTCAGTATCTGATATTCCATCAAAGCCTGAAAACAAACAGATACATCCTTCTTTTAATATGCAAATACACTTTCAGCATCTGCATGGGTCAGTTAGCATTCGCCAAAATTTTCAATAAACCTCCTTGTTGTTGAGTCCTTTTATAATTGTTCCAGTGATTAAACTAACAAAGCTGCCCTTCATTTATAGTCCAAATGCCTAATCCTTCAATTGGGGCTATGTGGTAGTTGGGGGTGGGGGGATTGAGGGAGAGAGACCGAGAAAAAAAAAAGAGACAGAGGCAGAGAGAGAGAGAGAGAGAGAGAGAGAGAGAGAGAGAGAGAGAGAGAGAGAGAGAGGCTCTCCTGCATTTTCTTCCTTATTTTTATTCTTTACCATATTTGTTCTGATTTATCTTCTCAAAGCCGTAATAGGAAGAATAGCATTGTCTATAAATGAGGAGCTTTATAGTCTTACTTAGGCTGTTACTATTTTTGATAATATGATTTCTTATTCAGAAAAAAAATGGCTGTCGTATCTGTTTTTCTTAAATCTCTGCAGTATTGTAAGACACAATATGTGTGTAGTTTGAGATGTTAAAACAGTTATATTAAAACAAATTTTTGAAATTTTATCTTTTCATAGATAACTACATCCTGGTAAAACATTTTAATGAACTCAGAAAAATCAAGACTGATAGCATACCTTTAAACCTCACGTTTTGTAAAGTGATTTTTCCCCAGTATATTTCAGTACCGATTCTAAAGGAAAACTGATACATGTATTTACAAGTGAATGGACATTAGAAAGAAAAGCTCAACTGTTACTGCAGCAGATTTTGGTGCATGCACTTGTTATTGAATATCTTCAATCCTAACATTGGCTTAAAAAACAAACAAACGAAAGACAAGGGTAAAAATCCAAAGTCAGTCTTTTACCAATTTAAGTAGCTGCTTACCATCATGTCGTCTTCAACATCAGCATCTCGTTTTCTCCGGGAAACTTGAGGCTTAAAGGTCGTCTTGTTCTGGGGAGTCGGAAGGGTTTCTGTCTGTGGGCTGTGCTTGCCTGCTCAGCTGCATTGTGTTGCTGTGAGCTGAAGCTCTGCAACCACCTGATCAGCACCACATAGGAGGACTGCAGGGCTGTCATTGGTGCTGACTCAAATTTATTGCAAGAGGTGCATACGCAACAAAATGGACATTTCTTTTCATCACAGGCCTGAAAATACCTTACATAGCTGCAGTCTGCTACTGGGTGGGTGCTTCATGCAGATTAGGGCTGGCTTTTACTTCTTCCTATGTATTTCTCGGAGCTTGGCTTGCACATTTAACATTTCCTTGCTATAATTCTTGTTAAAGCCTCTACATTCTTTTTGTGTGTGGAAATGTTGAAAACGGACTTAACCTTCTTTGTGAATTGATTTCTAGGGTACTAATTGAACTGTTTTTAATCTGTGCATTTTTGTTCTTTTCAAAAATGGTTCAATTGTCATGTAACCTTTTTATATGTCATGATAAAATCTTGACTTTTATGTCTTCATCATGCTTATTATTATAATACTTAATTAGCTTTTCAAATTTATCAACCACTTACGTGTTTCATCTTACCTTTTAGGGAGCACAGGAATTCTTCCATATGATTATTTTGTTTTTGCCTTCTTGATGTAAAGGATCATGTGACTAATGCTACCCACAAGCCAGCTACATGTCCCCACTCCTCATGCCCTCCTACCCTTTCTTTAGTGCTGGGGTCAAATCCAAGATAAGCTACATTTAAAATGAGGATGCTAGACTTTAAACAAACAAACAAAACAAAACAGGGTCTCACTGTGGATTCCTGGTTGGCCTGGAACTCACAGAGCTCTGCCTGATTCTGCCTCTCAGTGCTAGGATTAAAGGTGTGCATCACCACACCTGGCAGATACTAGATTATTTTTTTCCTCCCCAATACCTGACTTAGTTATCTGTTCAAATGGTAAAATGATAATATATTTTATATATTTGAGTTAGATGGAGGTTTTGTTTTGTTTATTTTTCCCATGAAAATTGCTTTGGATGGTATGGATAGAGTATTGCTTTCTCCAGAGGTATTGTTGGGACTGTACAAAAGACCATTAATTTGATTTATTTTATGACTAACAGTATCAAAGCTGGAGAGGCAGCACAGACCTGTAATCCCAGCATTCAGGAGGTGGAGGCAGGAAGACAGGAATTCAAGACCAGCCTAGAATAGATGAGACCCTGTCTCAAAATATAAAATAAAACCAATATTTTCTAATTATTTATTTACTCAGTGTTTCATATTTATATTTTATCTTTCCCAGAAAGTTGATAGGTTTTTAAATATATGCAACAATGTTTGTAAAAGATAGAACCACAATCAAGAATTTTGTAAAATGAGATTAAATTTATGGTATCTTAGGTAGACAGATTATATAAATAATCAATTAAAATTTAAATATAATTTACAAAATGACCATTTTACTTTAGAAAAGAAAACGAGAAAAATTGTGATATTTACTTTCAAATTGTCACCAATTTAAAACCAGCAGTTATTATCATGTTACATGAAAATGCGTAGGTACTAAGTAGTTTGTGTCCCCTCCCTAAATTCTGTGAACTGTTATTTGTATCTAGAAAGGAACTGATTGTATTGAAATCTATAGCTTATCCTCTTAGAGCTATCTTATAGATAAAACTCTAAAAAGGAGCCATCTTTTAGATAAAACGAGTGTTCCTAGAAAAGGATCTATGGTTCAAAAATCTGCACCATTAGAGGTTGGTATTGATTCAGTGTTTTATTGCCACTTTACTTTGAGTCTTCATTTGGCCTTTAGATTCTTTGTATGGATTTCAGAATCTACTCATCATCATGATCCTTAAAAGTCATGTTTGAAATACTGCATTCAGCAGCGTTTGAAGTGGAGACTGCTTTGCTTTTGACAGCATTCGTGTTGGCTCATGTACCCACCACTACACTTCCAGGAAAAGACTAGGATCAGTTTGCCAAACCCTAAAATCTCTCTTTGGAAGACACATTGTGCCATTATAAAAGTGGAATTACCTATTCTACTTACACTGACCAGTACTTTGATTTAAAAGAGAATGTCAGGTCATAAATTAGTTAATGGGTTCAAAATTAATTTAACCTTAAGTCTGTATTAATGACTTTGCTGGCACTGAGACAGAACACCTGACAGAAGCGACTGAAGGAAGGAAGAATTTGTTCTGGTCACATCATCAGGGAAGACCTGGGGACTGGAGTGGCTCGGTCAGTGTCACGGCATCACGTCATATCCAGTGGCAGATAAGAAGCAGAATCCAGATCAGAAGCAGGAGAAGCAGAACCAAGCTATAACCCTCAAAGCCCACGCTTAGTGGCCTTGAGACCAGCGGCTGACCCCATGCTCCAAGGGTGTTATAACCTCTCTCCTCAGCACTGCCAACAGTAGTTCAAGTGTTCAAGCACATTAGGATTGGATTCTGCTGTGCAAACAATGATGTTTTTCATTTCATATTTACTTCATATTAAAGATGACTGTGGCTTCTCAGAGAGAAAAGGGGTTGTCACTTCAGTGTTAATTAAATACAGCAATCTTACACTGTTAAAGATTCTCAGAAAATTAGATAGTAAATTACTCTATTTGTTTGTTTTTTGAGACATGGTCTCTTTTTTATGTAGCTCTGCCTGTCCTGGAACCCAGTCCTGTAGACCAGGCTGACCACCTGCTTCTGCCTCCCAAGTGCTGGGATTAAAGGTGTGCACCACCATACCTGGCAAGAAGAGTAATTTTTTAAAAAACAAGTATTTGTTAAAACTTATCTTAGATGCTATACAGAAACTTTAGTTACACTTTAGATAAATTCACCAACACCACAAATTATATCTATTTAGGCAACTGATTTAGACTAAGAATTAAATTAGTTGACATATCTTTTGTGTCCAAGGATATATTGCTCCAGCATTGTGAAAGATCCAGCAAACCACCTGCCAGGTAGTAACCATCCCATTTTAGTCAACAGCTCCAGTTTTCCTTTATTCTTTAATTGGTAACATTGATTGTTCCCAGTAATTGTGAGCCAAAGTACTGTCATTGATGCAGGTTCTACATACCATTTCTTTTTCTTTTTTCTTTTTTTTTATATTTATTTATTTTATTATTTTATGTGTATGAATGTTTTACGCGCATGTATGTCTATTAATCACATGTGTGTGCCTTCTTGACTAAGATCAAGAAGAAGACATTAGATCCTCTGGGACTGGAGTTTCAAAAAGGTTGTGAGATGCTATCTGATCCTGGGAATCGAACCCTGGAAGCTAGGTCCCCTGGAAGAGCAACAATACAAATGTTTGGTTTTGGTTGTTTTATTTTTTGGTTTCTTGAGACAGAGTTTCTTTGTGTAGTATGGCTGTCCTAGAACTTGCTCTGTAGACCAGGCTGTCCTCGAACTCATAGATCCACCAGCCTCTGCCTCCCGAGGGCTGGGATTAAAGACATGTGCCACCACTGCCCCAGCTTGCAACAAATGTTTTTAACCACTGATCCGTCTCTCTACCCTTCGGCAACCCTTTCTTAAAATGCTTGAGACCAGAAGTTGTAGTCAGAAGTTTTCCTGTGTCCTGCCCGGTCCCAAGGTCCTGCAGCCACTTATAAAATAATCACTCAGAGGCTTAGTATTATTTATAACTGCTTGGCCATTAGCTCAGGCTTATTACTGACTAGCTCTTACACTTAAATTAACCCATAATTCTTATCTATAGTTAACCATGTGGCTTGGTACCTTTGCTCAGTTCTGTCTTGTCATCTTGCTTCCTCTGTGTCTGGCTCACAACTCCTCATTCCACCCTTCCTCTTCCCAGCATTCTTTTAGTCTACTCGCCCCTCCTATACTTCCTGCCTGGCTACTGGCCAGTCAGTGTTTTATTAAACCAGCATACAAGAGCATTATCCCACAGCAAGAAGTATTTTCAAGCTTGGAATTTTTAAGATATGTATACACATACATATATATATATACATGCCCATCGAGCTTCCTTTGGGTGAAGATCTGAGCTCCCCAAAATTTTTGAGCACTCAGAGTATTTTAAATTTTTTGATTAGGATTGCATAGTCTATAATACAGTTAACTTTGGACTGAATTCCCTGCTGACAACAAATAAGAATATGGAATAAAACATTTTTAAAGCATAGAAGAACTGACAGAACAGAATTATATGAACATTCAAGTAGATCACTATGTTTACCAGCCACCTCCTTAACTTCCCTCCCTCCCTCCCTCCCTCCCTCCCTCCCTCCCTCCCTCCCTCCCTCTCTCTCTCTCTCTCTCTCTCTCTCTCTCTCTCTCTCTCTCTCTCTCTCGGTTTTTAGTTTTTAGTTTTCTCAAGATAGAGGTTCTCTGCGTAACACTCTTGACTGTCCTGGATCTCGCTCTGTAGACCAGGCTAACCTGGAACTCACAGGGATCTGCCTGCCTCTGCCTCCCAAGTGCTGGGATTAAAGGGGTGCGCCACTACTGCCTGGCTATTTTTGACTTTTTAATGCTGAGTTATATTTTGGTTTTGATTTTTGGAAAGTTTTATATAATTGGGTTTTTCTTTTCTTTTGTTGCTTCTAGACTCTGAGTCTCAGCTAGGAAGATGTTTTCCCAAGTTCAGTGTGTAAAGGAATTCAGCAGCGTTCTCTTGTATCATATCAACTTCATGCTTTCTATTTAGATCTCTGTCTACTTGGTTTTATTCTAATGTAGTGGAAAATGTGAATCCAGTTTTCTTTTTCCAACTATCGAGTTGTCCCAGCACTTCCTCCTCCTGACTTGGTTTTTTGAGTTTATCTCTGAACAGTCTGTTCTATTCACTGGTCTGTTCATACATAGCATTTCGATTATAAATTCACAAGTATTTTGCTACTGCACTTTTGGAGCAAAATTAAGTCTGATTTCTGACTGAGTCACTTGCTTTCCCTGGTTCTGTTTTTCTCAGCAGCTAAGGCGGGGGGGGGGGGGGGGGGGTTTACTGTATGATCTTCCAGACTGTTAATGCAGATCTGGTAGGAGCACCACTGGTATAGAATATGAAGTTCAGTCCACCTATTATTCCTCTTGCCTTGTTATTTTTTAATTCTTTAGTGTTTGTGTGTGTGTGTGTGTGTGTGTGTGTGTGTGTGTACCACATGTGTTCACATGACTTGGCACACATTGTCAGGCTTGGCAGCAAGCACCTTTACTTACTGAGCTCTCTCACCACCCCATACTTTGTTCTTTTCTCTTCAGCATCCTAACTGTGTATTCTTTTCTCTGAGGTCGATTGGGGTTTGTTTGTTTGTTTGTTTTTGTTTTGCCACCTTTTCCCCAGCATTTTCTTCTTTCTTGTATTTTTTTTATTTGTTTACCTATCCTTCCTACTGATTAAGCAGCGATTATCACTGTTGGGCTGCTCAGTTTCCACTGACCTTAGTAGGGAGAAATTGCATGCAGTAAATGTAAATTGTCTCGTGTGTGTGTGTGTGTGTCCCTGCCGCCACACAGAATTTCTTTAAACAAAAAATAAAAATTTCAACTACCTCTACTATCTGCTATACAGAGAACAGGGGAAAAGCTAAGAATAGCTCCTGACTTGTTTGCTTAAGATTTATTTATTTGTGGATGGGGAGATGAGTGACCAGTAAAGAGCCCTTTTTTCTCACAGAGAACTCAGGGTCAGTTTCCAGCACCCACATGGCAGCTCAATATCATTTATAGCTCCAGTTCTGGAGTCCAGTGCCCTCTTCTGTCTCTGCAGGCACCAAGAACACAAGTGGTACACAGGCATGCATGCAGGCAAAATACATACATGCTCTAAGAATACATACACCTTATTAATTTTTATTTTATATGTATGAGTGTCTCACCTGGATGTATGCGTGTGTACCACTTGTGTGCCTGGTGCCTGTGCAGTCAGGAGAGGGGCGTTGGCTCTGTGAAGCTGGAGTTAAGAACAATTCGGGCTGTCCTGTTGGTACTGGGAACTGGACCTGGGTCTCTAGGAGAGCAGCAAGCACGCTGAACAGCTGAGCCATCTCTCCAGCTCCTCCATTAACTCCTGTTTTATCTAAGAGGTATTTCCTGATAGCCATTTTTCAAGAGATCAGGAAAGAAGGTGTTGAAAGAAACAAAACTTTGGAAGGAGCCTTTGGGGGTTCTTTCATGTGAAATGAGGAGTTTTGATCGTTTGTGGCATTTCAAACAGGGACTGCTAGACCTCATTATTCTAATCAAAATACTTAAAGAACAAGAAATTCTCAGAATTCCTGTATATTGTTGTGTAAATTAGCTTTAAAATGCTGTTTGAAGACACATGAAAGAAAGTTTAGTGTGAACGACAGAAGAGAACCAGTGTGATAGGATGAAAAACCATCATGCTTGAAGTAAGTAGCTCCTGGGTGTTTCTGCAAATAAAAGTGTTAATTGTAAGTAAGAAGTGGCTTTCAAGAAATAAGACAAGTAGTGTGTATAAACTAACACTTAGGTCAGGCACGTTTAATCCCAGCACTTGGGAGGCAAAGGCAGGTAGATCTCTGGGAGTTTTAGAAAAGCCTAGTCTATATAGAGAGTTCCAGAAAGGCCAGGGCTACATAGAAGGGCCTGGTCTCAGAAAACAAAAATAATAATTATAATAAATAAGTAAAACTCCACTCCAAGAGGCTGCTTGTTTAATACCAGATGGTCTTTTTAGTATTTGAACACTAATGTTACAAATGAATACTTTATTATATTCTGAAAAGTCCCAAAATTTGAGTTCTAAGTAATTCTCTTCCTTTGGACTTAAGAATAAGAAGGAAAAGAATGTAGTCTCACTGATGGCTGCACAAAGTAGGCCAATACCCACTTATCCCCTCTACTTTGACAAAAGTTGTGCCCACGCCTATCAATTGTCAAGTGATGGTGTAAGGTTGAACTTCTGTGTTTAAAAAGGGTGCTTGGGACTATAGCAATGGCTCAACAGTCTAGAGAGCTTGCTGCTGCATTAGAGGACCCAAGTTGAGTTCCCAGCACTCATGTTAGATGACAGCTCACAACCTCCTGTGACCTCAGTTCCAGTGTGTCTGACACCCTCTTATGGCCTCCACAAACACCCTCACACAGGCAGGTAGAGCACACACACACAAGGATTTTATTTTAGCATTTCATATTGGGACACATACACATGCACACATACAGGATTTTCTTTTTTTTAACATTTCTAGATTAAAAAGTGGTTTTTAAGGAAGTATAGCTGGGCAGTAGTGTTGCATGCCTTTGATCCCAGCACTCAGGAAGCAGAGGCAGATGGATCTCTGTGAGTTTGAGGCAAGCCTGGTCTATAAAATGAGTTCTAGGACATTCTGTTAGACAGAGAAACCCTGTCTCAAAATACCTAAAAATAAAATTATAAAATAAAGTAAGTATAAAATATATAACAAGAAACATACCACTTCAGTTTATAAAGGAATTCAGCAGCATTTTCTTGTCAGAATGCAATCAAAATATCAGACAGGTCTAATGACCTGAGTTCTGAATTCTGTCCTTGGGTTGGAAGGAGAGAATCAACTCCCACAAGTTGTCCTCCAACCTCCAAGGCCACTTGTCTCCTTGCACATTCACCCTTGGATCCCCAGCGTAGAAAAGAAGTCAAAACCGTGTCATTTGAAGAAGACTGGGAGGAGGGGAGAAGAAGAAAGGATCGCAATGGCTCAGTGGTTAAGAGCACTTACTGCTCTTGCGGGACTCGGATTCGCTTCCCAGCACCCACATCTCAGTTCACAAACATCAGTAACGCCATCCAGTTCCAGGGGACCCAGTGCCCAGTGTCATCCTCTGACCTCCCCAGCACCAGGCATCTATATGGTGCATATGTGTACATCCAGGTAAAGCACTGTACACATACAATTTTAATTATAAAAAAAGAAAGAAAAAGTGTGTGTTTTTGATAGGTCTCATTTTTTTCAGAGTAAATGTTCCCCAGCACAGCACTCTGATTTCATGTTTTAATATGATTTTGTGTCTGTGTGTTTCCAGTAAAACCAAAACTGGAAATGACTTGTTCTTAGACATATATTTTAATTTCTCATCCCATAAATTGAAATAGTTATTTAGTATTTGAAGTGTTAAAACTTAGACTATTTAAAACTTCTCATTTCTACTATACCCAAAATTTTGAGATGGAAAAACAAAATTTTATTTAGTCAACACAAGTTTATATACAGCTTTTCAAGGAGAAAATCTATTGGATAACAATAAGTATATATAGATTACATTTCCAAAATGGTTATGTTATTGACATATGTGTCATTCACATATATATATAAAAGGCACTCTGCTTTAAAAATAAGTTCTATAGCTAGTCATTATACCACTGTAATAATCTACCCGTGTACATGAGCTTCACTCAGATGTCAGGTAGGTCCTAAACAGAAGTAGTCGGCTGCTAGTTGTCATGTTACGTGTGATGTACCATGAGCAGGAACAGGATGGAGTCATTTCAGGATGGAGGACAGGCTAGAAAGCAAGCTGTCACTTTACAGCAGCTCTGGAGGTGGTGGTGGCAGCGAGTTGGTAAGATCCTGATGGAAGTCAGGAGTAGAGAACTCCTGGCACTGAGTCTCGTGGTTAGACTCTTGGGTGTTTATAAAATCTACTGCTAATATAGGCAGGTTAGAGTGAGGGGGTGGCAGAAATGGCTGTTTGATATTGGAATTAAGATCTTCACATGCTTGATTTAGACTGTCTGGAGATGATTGGAAATGGGTAGAATCATTTGGTAGAGGAGATACAATTACCATTGTGGGCTTGTCAGATAGGTTCCCATCCAGATCAAGAAGGGGAGGTGGCAGGGGCAGATCTGCATCGTCTGAAGAAGACACAGCTGTACCAATTGTTGACCGATCAGCACTGTCTTCTGATACACCATTTATTTGATCTTTTACACTCTCAGTCTTGAGGTTATTGGTGTCATTGATGTGTTCACTTGATTCAAACAACTTAACTTCTAAATCATCTGCTAACAGTGTGCTTTTGCTTGGTTTCCAAGTCATAAGTGAAACAACTGATGTGCGTTTTGTGGATCCTTCACTCTCTCTAATGTTATCCATACACATGTCTGGTGTTTCTCCATCAGCGAATGGAGACCTCCCCGCCCAGTTTTGATCATTTAAAACTGGTTTCCTCAAGTATTTCCACAGTATAATCATGAGTATAGCTACCAACATAGAAATTATTATTGCACCAATTAATATGGCAGCTATTGCATTGGGGTTGGTTTTATGTGCGGTTATTTCTTTGCCACTCGTTGGTTCTGAAGTGAATGGTGGTGTGTTCCTTGGTGAGTTGCTAGTCCTAGGTGTATAAATAGTTGGTGTTGGTTTTATGGGTTGATTATGAACAGTCTGAAGTACTGGTTTTCCAGAAGAGGTAGGAGCAGGTGATCGTGGCTGTTGTGTGGAAGTATAGACAAGAGGTCTTGGTGGTTGTCCAGTGGAATTGTGGGTAGAAGGTAATGTTTGATTTGCCGAAGTGAACCCAGGTAGTGATGTTTGTGGGAAGGAGTTGTTGACTGTTGATATTGCTTGTCTGGTGATGTTATAAGCAAGTGGTCTTGCAGAAGTGTGCAATACTTGTTCTGTAGAAGAGACATAAACAGCTGGTGTTGGTTGTCCAGGAGTGATTTTGACAGGCAGTAATTGTTGTCCAGAAGAACTGTTGACTTGTGTTGTTTGACTTAAAGCATTCCCTGCTGTGTTTTGAGAATTAGTTGTAACATATGTTGATGATGTAAGTAGAGTGGACTGTGTTTGCCGCTCTGTTGTAATTGCTTCTGTCTCTGAGAAAACTGTGTGGTTAAGGTATTGGCATAGCAAAATTAAGATGAAATACTTGGAATCCATTTCAGAATGTTTTCTCCTTACCAGCGAGTTCATAGTGAAAGAATGAAAAAAACAAAGAGAAAAGAAAAAAAAGACTGTTAGCTATCATCTAATGTTTAATTAGATTAGACTCTTCATTACCTGAAATAGAGTGGTTAGGCATTTGGTTAGTATTTACTCTGGTTTATTCTTGACAAAATGTAATGTTTCAGTTCATAGTACAGCATTGGATTCCTGGAAAGTAATCCTTAATTCTTTTGTAAAACCCCCCACTTAACCTTGTAGCCACTCTAGCTTCCTTAGATTCCACTCCTTCGTTTCATACCATGTGCTCTCCACTCCGTTCACTCTGTTCCTGGAAAGAAGTGGTTCTGCCTCAGTGGAGAACACTCAGTGACCATGGCACCTTGAACTATTGTCTGTACCGTCTTTTTGTTAACCACATTTGACTGACCCTTCAACAGCATTTCAGTAGTTCTTGTAATCCAGTCTTCCTTTCATGTCACTTTAGTCATATCTTCTTTGTCTCCTGTCTCCTAAACATACATAATCATAGTCAGTCTCCCTCTTCCTTTCACTTTTCTTTATTCCTGTTCTATAAATTTCCAATCTCACCCTTGTGCCATAACTACCAAACCTGCACATCCAGCCTACAACTCCTTTGATCTGAGTCCATTTATATAACTTCTTTAGTGGACATTTCATGTGTGTATCTCATAATCAGCAAATTCAGCATATTTTTAAAAAGAGACTTCCCAGCTGGGCATGATAGCACACACTTTTAATCCCAGCAGAGGCAGGCAATCTCTATGAGTTCAAAGCCAGCCTGGTATATATATAGTGAGTTCCAGGATAGCCAGAGCTACATAGAGAGCCCCTGTCTCAAAAAAAATAAAAGTAATTACAGTGATTTGATGTTTCCTCATACTCAGTAGATGAAGAGAGGAACTGACTTGGCCTGGGAGGTCTTTGGGAAGGTTTCCCAGAGATGTTGAAGGAGATCTAAATCTTAGACTACTATGAGAACCAGTTACACACATCTATTTCCCCGTCCAGAAGGCATGCACAAGCACGGCAGGGCACAATAGAGGCTTGGCAGCTGTCTTTTTGTGAGATGCAGTAGATCTCAGTTGTACACTGTCTGCTTAAACCTGCATGTAAGATCACTTCATTTTTCCTCACACTCTGAAGTGAGCCCTGTGCTGACATTGTCAGCGCAGAGTATAATGAGCTTGTTCTGGACATCACCAAACACAGTGTCAGCTGTCTGAAATAGCAGTGCTGTTCTTAACATTAAGGAAGGAAAATCTCAGACTGTTAGATACTAGTTGGTATATATAAGAAGCTAGTTTTTCCATGACTCTGAAGGTATAATCAAAGATTTTGACAATTTGAGTAGTAGTTATTTCCTTATCCCTCTGCCACTAGTATGGTAGAATATATAGTAGATGATAAATAGCCCCTTCTTGGTTTATCCCTCCCTCCCTTTGTTGTTGGTTGTTTTTGTGTTTTAAGAAACTGTCTCCCTGTGTTGTCCGAGCTGGCCTTGTACTTGAGATCCTTCTGCCGCAACTTCCTGAGTGCTAGGATCACAAGCTTGAGCCGGAAGGACCTGGGCTTACAAGAAAAATAAGTTTTTTCGTTTGTCTGTCTCTTCCTTTGTATTTTCTCTCTACTGCTTGAAGCCTAAAATTTAAAACAGCAGCTTTTGAATTCCCTTGCCCGGTGCTGATTAATTACTCTTAAAACATGTGTGATCTGGTTACTGCTTCATGTAAGAATTCAGTTTTTGTCTCGAGAAAAACTTACAACTAAGCTTTAACTTCCTTACATGCTTCCTAAACATTAAATTATACCAGTTTTCGCTGTCTTCAAATGTGTTCTTTTTTTGCCCAGTCCTATTCCCTGCTGACTACATGTCTGAACCTGTCTTTTGTTTTGTTTTGTTTTTTTCAAGACAGGGTGTCTCTGTAGCCCTGGCTGTCCTGGAACTCACTCTGTAGACCAGCTGGCCTGAACCCATCTTCATCTCATAGACCTCAATTTAAATTCCCCTTCTTAAACCAAGTTTTCTGTAACTGACCACAGCCACAAATAGCTGTTCCCTGAATCCCCTCTGTTCTTACTGACTTGCTGCTTTCTTAGGATGTACCTCACTCTTGCTTCCCTTTGCCTAAGTAATTGTGAGGTTTTATTATGTTGTTTCACATTTTCTATTATTATTATTATTCCCATCACCTCAAACAAGGTTATTTTTTTAAAAAATCCATAAAGGTAGAAAGAAACAAAGGAAGAAAATACCAGTGTAGAATATGCCATGAATTTGTGATTTATGTACTTCATTTCATTTTCGCAGAAGCAAATTGGGATGAATTGAGCAGTTTGTCTGGGGTGTGACTGTTAATGACACCTGAGAATTTGTACCCAAGACCGTGTGATTCTAAAGCCTCCATTCTTTCTATTCCCCCACTGTCTCGTGTTTTCTTATGTTGGTTCCCTATACCTTCTACATTAGTTGCTCAGTAAATATTTAATCTGTGCTGGGCCTCTTGGTTCTTTGCCATTTTACATTGATTGTTTTGGTTTTTCGAGACAGGGTCTCTCTGTAGTTTGGCTGTCTTGGAACTCACTCTGTAGACCAGGCTGACCTCAAACTCACAGAGATCTGCCTGCCTTTGTCTCCCAAGTGCTGAGATTAAAGGCATGCGCCGCAGCCACCACCACCTGGCTCACTTTTACTTTTTATTAAGACTTCTACCATAATATAAGCAGAGAAAATAAAATTTAAGTAAATTCTGGTTTTTATTCCTTTTTCAAGGTTCTTAAAAGGGAAACATTTGAAATTTTTGGCATGGATGTGAGGCTCTGACTCATCTCTAGCTGGTCATCGTTCATGCTGTTCCACACAGTAATTTTTATAGGTTACCCAAAAAAGGCTTGGTTGGAAAATGATGTTCAGGGTTTCATTTTGTAAATGTTTTTAGAAAATACTTTCCAAAGCATCAGAAGATATAGGCCATGAAGTGTCTCTAGCTAAAAATGTTTCCTCTTTTGTGACTTCGCTTAAAATAAAGAAACCATACAGTTCCTCTTTTTAGTTAGCTGAAAACGGAAATAGAGGAGGAACTAGCCAAAACAAGAGCATAATTATAAAACCCAGTTCGGTCTGCAAGATCGGAGTTTGATTAGGTTCATCACCTCTGATGTCAGTAGGAAGTTAGAAACTTCAGTGTTAGGTTTCCACTTGTCAGCGGTGGTCAAAGCAAAACCCGGTTTCAAATATCCCACCACTTTCTCCTGCTCCTCACTTAGCCGTGTACCCTCGTAGGATCGGCTGCAGCAGACTACTAGAATCTTTTAGAATCTTACTATAGCAGTTCAGGATACTCTAGAGAAGAAGCATTAAGACAAAAAGAAGAAAAATTGGGATTTAATCATTTTGGGGAGGGGGGCTGACTTTTTCAGAGGTGTTAGAAGCCAGTGTTGTTATCTACAATACACAAAGTTATGAAATGTACTTGCCAACTATGTATCGGGTGTATACCTAAAGTGCACACTGTTTCTGCAGAGAAAGATGGTGGCCAGTTGAATTTGGAGCAGGGGATAGAAAAGGGACAAAAATTTAGAATAAACCGAAAATGGGAATGGAAAAAAATTTTTAAAGAACACTAAAGAGAAGTTCTACACAAATTTTACAGCATATATGTGGGAAAGGATCAGTTGTTTAGAAAAAGGAACTGAAGGAAAAGAAATAGTTGGAAATGGTAGTTTCTTATTAATTACCAAGAAGTTGCTGAAGTGGGTAAAGGAAGTTGGGGAAAAACTGACCTGGGTCAAGAGGTTGTTGGGAATTGTCACTCCCTATCACTGGCCCTGTATGTAGGTACAAAGAGTTAACAAATGGGAGCTGACCCTCCAGGTCATTCCAGGATCCCTTGTCTGCTGCAAGGGTCCTTAAGATTTCTTCACCCTCCCTTTCCCTGATACTACCCAGAGGACGCCTGCTAGCTACAAAGAACGTGTGCAGTCTATATAGGACTTTTCGAAGCAATTCCTTAATCTTCTGCTCAGATTTCTCAACCTTGTTGTAGAAATATTTCTCTCTATATTTTAGACTGGCACCTGAGGTTTAAATCGGTCATTTTGGTCCTTTTTCCCCCAGAAATGTAATTTTAAAGAGGGAAGTGTGCATTGTTTTTGTGAGTCAGTATTTAAGCACAGTTTCAGTGAAGAAGGGCTCTCTGGAGTTAGGTGTGTGCTTGTCCCATGCTGCCAGGCCGAGAGTGCAGCTCAGGGCTACAGTAGTTACCTACTCAGGCACAAGACCCGGAATTTGATCCCCAGTACCACAGAAACACCCAAGTAAAGTTAATGCTGTTCAATTGGCTATAAGAAATACATCACTTTAATAAGGAATTGACGAACTTTGGAAAATATTCCTTAGGAAAAAAGGCAAGTGTAGGTAGTTGCGTCAAAAGTTTTGTCTTTGAACTGTGCATGGTGGTGCAGGTCTTTAATTCCATCATTGGAGGCAGAGGCAAGTGGATCTCTGAATTTGAGGCCAGCCTGGTCTACTTTGGGAGGTCCAGACTAGCCATAGCTACACAGTGAGAACTTGTCTCAAATAAACAAACAAATAAAATATTGTGTCTTTCAGTTACTTAGATGTCAGGAAGGTAAGTTATAGCTGGGTGTGGAGGTGCATACCTTTCATTCTGAGAGGCAGAGGCAGGCAGATCTCTGAATGGGAGGCCAACTAGGTCTACTTGGGGGTTCCAGGCTAGGCAGGAGTGAGACCTGTCCCCAGAAAACACAAACAAAAACAGCAGCAGGAAAAATAAATTATAGTACACATATAAGAGATAAACACACAGTATATTAGTGTTATCTTTAACTAGTGAAATTTTGAAATCATAAAAGGAAAAAGCAAGAAAAAGCAATTGATCTTGAATTCCAAGTAGTGTTCTTATGGTCATCTTTAATCAGATGGCCATTACTGAACACCCAAAAAATTCCTGGCTAATAGGATCCATTTGCATGACCTAGGTTGTCATATTTTCATCTTCCAGATTAAAGAGAGAGGGGGGGGGAGAGGGAGTTGGTTAATTGGCAAGCTGTCATAGGTCTAAGCAGTGGCACTAATGCAGAACCATGGACCTCTGATTTCTGTAACATGCAGGAGCCTTTTGTAGAGTTCGGCATGAGAAACGCTTTGTGCCGGAAAGAGACTCTTTGGAAGTTTCTGGGGCTGTGTAAATAACTTTTAGAGCTAGGTTTACATGAAGGGTAGGAAAAGAAATGCCAGAAGACCCACACGAGTCACAGGGGTTGCTGTGAACAGGTTAGGAGTTTTGAATGGTTAGCATATAAACTGTCATAATTACAGTTTACTGAATATTTTGTGGTACTTTTTTTTTTAAAGATTGAGCCTTAAAAGGCATCAGATTTATATTTAGCAAGTTCAAAATTACTCATATATTTCTAAGTAGAATTATGTAGGAACTTGTTGAAAACATAGAAAACTATTATTTGAGACTAGCCCTGTTTCAGACAAATCTGAGCTTTAAAACATCTTTATTTTTTTAGCCTATGTAACATACATTGCTTAAAAAAAAAAAAAAAAATTCAGCTGGGCAGTGGTGGTGCAAACCTTTGATCCCAGTACTTGGGAGACAGAGCCAGGCAGATCTCTGTGAGTTCCAGGCCAGCCTGGTCTACAGAGTGAGATTCAGGACAGGCACCAAAACTACACAGAGAAACCTTGTCTCAAAAAAACCAAAAAAAAAAAGAAAGAAAGAAAGAAAAAAAATCAAACCAGACTGCTAAAAGGGAAAGCTACGTTGATGAAGTGTTGAAATAGAGTCTAACCCCTTCCAAAATGTTTTTCCTTGGGATTACAGATCTGTGAACACTCCATGCATTTTATTGATTTGTAATTGTCCATTTATTTACAAGGCAAATATCTGTTGTAGATATTAACAACTTTTTTTTGGGGGGGGCGGGGTTTCAAGACAGGGTTTCTCTGTGTAGTTTTGGTGCCTGTCCTGGATTTTGCTCTGTAGACCGGGCTGGCCCCGAACTTACAGAGATCCGCCTGGCTCTGCCTCCCAAGTGCTGGGATTAAAGATGTGTGCCACCACCGCCCAGCAACGACTTCTTACAAAATATTTTTTCTGTGGCTGTTTTTGTGTTTTATATTGTTCCCTAAAAGGTTAGTTCAGAGTTTGTAGGATAAGCACATGGATGATGTGAATATTGACATACCCATTTTATCATAATAGCTTTGCCTTATGGAGCTTTATAAATGATATGTAATAGTTATATGTCATAATTGTTACTTACATATAAAATTCCCTTTGTATAAAAAATACATGATAAATATTCATCTAATTTCTTTTTAAGTTAAGTCAAAATAAAGGTGACCATTCATAGTGTATAAACTAAGAGGGATAAACAAAAATAATTTAGACTGGGTGTGGCGGTGCATGCTTTTAATCCTAGTACTAGTGACATAGAGACAGAAGGATCTCTGAGTTAGAGGCCAGCCTGGTCTACATATATAAACTTTAACAAAAAAGGGAAAAAATAAATTGATTAGATCATTTAAATCTCTATGAGAAGAAAGTCTTTATAGAAAGGAAATGAGACTCTTTTTTCCTCCTTTGTGGTACTGGGGATCAAAGCCAGGGCTCTGCACCTGTTGGGCAAGCTCGCCACTGACCTAGAGCCCCAGCTCTAGAATTCTTAAACAATATTTTAAAGGTTATAAATTCAGTTATGGAATTTATTTTATTTTTAGCTCTTAGCTTTTTTTAAATTATTAAAGTAATGTTAACAAATGTTTTGACTTGAATAAACTTAAAAGGGCTGGTAATATTAAAAACTTGATGAAAATCTTTCAGACAATATCAACCTTGAGCATAAATTTTTAAAATTCTTTATAGCAGAGCCACAAAAAACCTTCTGTAGACATCTTTAAGCTGTCAAGAGCTGAATTCAACTGTAAAACACGAATGATATTTTGGTTTTTAAAATCAATTTCAGATGAGCAAAAATGAAATGAAATGGCCTTGTCAGGTGTTCTTACCTGATAGCTCCTCTCTCAGAATGTGACTCTTGTTCTAGCGGGACATGGTGGTGGTTCAGATTAAAAATGATCCTCTAGCACACTGAAATGGTTTCTGCAGCAGAGGAAGTTTATCAATAGCAGTTACAGGAAGTGCAATAAGCCACAAAATGACTAAGAAATGTACTCCTTCAACAGAGCAGATTTTGAAACGGTCTATATAACTTAAGTGCTTTTAACTGATGTTTGTAAATAAATATCCGTTACTCTCCAGTCAGGTGATTACATAATCTAAATTCTTAGGATGGAGTCCTGCCGAGAAATCGTGTATTCTAAGGAGAGCTTTATAGCTAGATGCTCCCCAAAGGGAGATTTTTTTTATTAGAAGAAGTGAGTGGTGTTTACTTGTATGTATGAGGTTTTATGCGTAACCCACAATACTAAAATACCAAAGTCAAATTGTTGGAGATTACCTAATTATACTTTGGTTTGTGCTCTGCCTGCACCTTACTTGGGTGTTGCCAACAAGGAGATAGTATTAAGATGCACTGGTTACCATGTGAGGCATCATCTTATCCATTGCTCGCAAGGAAACACCACTCACTAGACAACAGCTCTGTCTTTAGCCCCAGTTTTCTTTTAAAAAGAAGATCTATTTTCATTTTTATGTATATGTATGCCACATGTGTGGGTGCCCCCAGAGGCCAGAAAAAGGTGCTGGAGAAGAGGATGCTGGATCCCTTGAAACGGAGCTGCCCTTGGTTGTGAGCGGCCTCGCCTCAGATGGGAACACTGAACTCGGGTCCTCCAGAAGAATAGCAAGCACCCTTTAACACTTAAGCTGTCTCTCCAGTCTCCCAAAACTTCTTTAAATAAGAAAAGACTAAGCAGGGTGACTTCTGCTGGAGGAGTTGGAACCTGCGGAGACCAGGATGGTGTTGCTTAAGAGTGAGCAGTGCCGGTCATTGGGCAGCGTGCTCATTACCCTGAAGTATGATGGTCACACCAAACCTACTCCACGGAAGAGTTCTGTGGAGGGCCTCGGGCCTGTAGAAAACAAGTATCTGTTGAGAGCCACCGATGGGAAAAGGAAGATCAGCACCGTGGTGAGTTCCAAAGAAGTGAGTGAGCTTCAGATGGCCTGTTCCAACTTCCTGAGAGCTAACATGGATGGGCTGAAGAAGAGGGACAAGAAGAACAAGAGTAAGAAGACCAAGCCACACAGTGACAGCTGTGGCCATTAGCAACAGCTGGAGGGTGGTTTCCTGTGTTTGTTGCTTTTGGTGCCCTCTGATGTGACTGTTTTCGTGGAAGGGTCGGTCAAGAGAGAAGGGTTGGCTGATCTTAGGGTAGTTGTGGTAAGAAGCCCGTTTGTCTTAGATCTTCCCTGTATGACTGCATATTCTTAGATTCCAGCCTTAAAGTGTCTAGTCACTGTGTGTCATTAACTCCATTCACACTAGCTGTTTCTTTGCCTACCCTGTTTCTGACAGTAACTACTGCCTCTAGAATGATACAGTTACTCAGTGGGGTCTTTTTTTTTGGGGGGGGAAGCCTTGTCTTTGAGACTACTGTAATAGAAGATCTGACAGTTTTATTAAAAGTCATATTATTCTGTGGGTGGGCTTTTTACTTGGTTGTATAATTTAAAGAAAAATAATTACATTTAAAAAAAAAAAAGACTAAGCAAAGTAATTGAAGTGTGAGTCTCTCTGGATGAAAGTTTCCCTAAGCAAGTTTCTCCTATCTTCTTCCTCATCTGAAAAGTAGAGACTCTAACCCCTAACTTATTGTGGGATTTAGATACATGTAAATGCCTCTCAGTGCGTGGTATAGTAGATCAGTAAATATCAACACACGGGACTCCCTGGTCACTGCTAAGGAACATGGATTATTATGATTTAGTTCTTAACTTGAAGAGACTTACAACTTGGTACAGAAAGAATAACAGAATGTAATAAAAATGTTACAAAGCAAATGTTTTTATTTGGGGAGAAAGTTTGTTTATTTCTGAGACAGGGTGTCATCATGTGACCTAGACTGGTCTTGAATTTTCAGTCTCCTTGTATCAGCCCCCAAGTGCTGGGGTTACAGGTTTGTGCCACCACCACACCCTGTTGTTACAAAGTTTTTACTGTAGTGTTTGTTTGCTTGTTTGTAGACAGGATTTCTTTATGTACCCCTGGCTGTCCTGGAACTCGATCTGTAGACTAGACTGGCCTTGAACTCACAAGGGTCTGCCTGCCTCTGCCTCCCCAGTGCTGGCATTAAAGGTGTGCGCCACCACCACCTGACTTAATTTGATATTTTTAGTTTACTTTTAAATCTTTAGGCTAAGATGATAATCATTATATCTAGGAATAGAAAATAAAAATGGTTTTGTTCAAAATTAACTTAGGAAATTTTGAAGCTGTAGACATCTTTAACCACTCTTTTTCATAAACTCCCAGTAATAGGAGGCATCATTCTCAGGATATATGCTTAAAAACCAAGTATTGAGTAATAGATTTTAAATATTCCTGTAGTACATAAAAGTCTTCTGTTTTGTTTGAAAATATTTGACCAATATGTTTAATATGAAAGTAATTTCTTAGTCACTTTCTTGCCTTTAGAAAAAGGTTGTTTTGTTTTAATTTCCTCTGACAAGTATTTGTTTATAACAGTTATCTCAAGGAAGATAACTGAGTTATCATTCTACCATTCAACCTCAGATATTTAATTTGCATGAAATGGGAGCTTTGCCCATAGTCGTGTCCCATCTGGGCTGTTTTACTCTTGAAAAGACAACCAGAATCTGGCTTGAGGATGGATGCCTGTAATCTCAGCACTTGGGAGGTAGAGCAGGAGGCTCAAATGTCTTGGAGATCATTAAACATAGTGACGTTGAGGCCAGCCTGAGTTACAGAACACCCTTTCACAAAAACAAAAAACCCTCACTCCACCCACTTACCCCCAAAAGCAAAAGAACTAGAACAAAGAAACAAGAAGAAATAATAAGAGAAATAAAGATAGTGGTGTACCCTGATCTTGGTGTTTCTCATACTTGACTTTTTCATTTTGTTGACATTTTGCTTTATCTGGTGTAATATTATGATTTACTGTTTAGGGGATGAGCTTCTCTTTTTTTTTAAGCTAGTAGTAAATTGCTAAGAAAGTTGATCTCAGCAGTTAAGAGCACTGGCTGCTCTTCCAGAGGACCAAGTGAATTCCACCACCTACATGGCACCTTACTCCATAACTCCAGTCCCAGAGAGGATCTGATGCCCTCTTCTTGCCTCTGTGGGCACTCGGCACACATGTAGTGCATAGACACACATCTAGAAAACCCATACACTCATACAAAACACCCATACACATTAAGAAAGCAAATAAACTTGATGTCATGTGCCCCTCAACATATGGTTTATTTAAAGATGTAACCTAGATATTTAAAACTTGACAAAAGTGAATGTGGTCGTCAAGGAGAATACCATCTAATTAGTTAGGAAAAAATACCCAGTACTTGACTGGGAACTTAGCCCATTGTAACTGTGATCAGAAGTAGGAGATAGGAATTAGGTATTGGTATTACATTTTTAAAATTTGATTCTGGCTGGGCAGTTGTGGCCAGCACTCAGGGGGCAGAGGCAAGCGTATCTCAGTGAGTTTAAGGCCAGCCTGGTCTACAAATTGAGTTCCAGGACAGCCAGGACTTTTACACAGAGAAACCCTGTCTCGAAATGCCCCCCCCCCCAATTTGATTCTGATATGTAGCCAGGATGAATGATTAATCAAGAGGGACTGGAGGGATGGCTCAGCAGTTAAGGGCACTTGCTGCTCTTACAGAGGACCCAGGTTCTATTCCCAAAACCCATCTGGCAACTCACAACTGTTTGTAACTCCAGTTCCAGGGGATCCGACACCCTTTTCTGCCCTCTACGAGTACTGCATGCATGTGGTGCACAAACACACATGCAGGCAAGACACTCAGATAAAATAAAAATAGTCTCTAAATCTTTTTAAAAAGGAGCATACTGCTTTTGCATAGGACCTGGGTTCAGTTCCCAGCACTCACATCAGGTGCTTCATAATTACCTGTAACTCCAGCTCCAAAGGGGGATTACCTGGATTCTGTGAACAGCTGTGCTCACACATGTACACACACACACACACACACACACACACACACACAATTAAAAATCTATATGTAGCCTTCTGCTGTAGGTGTGAATCTCATCTATTTTAGTTGTTTTGTTTTTCTTATTTTTATAATATATTCTAGGACAGCATAAATGCAAGATACATGGTCAGCTTTCATTTATTGTACAAAATTTAAGTTTTAATTTATTATTTATAGTAGCAAAGCACTTTGTCTTGTGCCATATGTAAAGGTAAAGAGAAATAGCCTAACGTTAGCTGTGCTGAGATACAAACTGGTATGTATGGGTTCTACCTTATCCAGTGAGAACGTACTATTGCATTACACAGTTCAATTCTACATATCAGGAACTTGACTTCTAGGCATTATGGCATCTGCTTGGCTCTAAGGACTTAATAGAACTCGTCCAATTCAAGTACATTCAGACAGAGGTCACCTATTGCTGAACAGGAGTATTTAGTTACCTCTTGTTATTTCTGTTAGTTTCTTCAGCTGCTGTTGTTTTATTTACTTTTTAAAATATACGAAGTGTGAAACAGAAATGCAGTTTTAAGTAACTTCAGCACGTCAGATTTTTTGATCAGACTTGTGAACAAACATTGGTGTGAAACACCAGCAGCCAGCTTTATTTTCAGCCCAGCCTTCCCCATTGCTGCTTTGCATTTCCCTTTCCAAACGCGTGGCCTAGTTGAGTTTTTCAGTTCCGTCTTCATGCTTCCTTTCCCTGGTAGCTGTGAGCACACCAGTAGATTGCATCAGGAGCTTGGAGCCTGTGAGCTCTTGCGCTCTTTTCCAAGTGTCCGATTCAGCAGTCCAGAGCCCGCTGCTTGCCAGAAAGTCACCATTGCTCCGAGGCTGGCGCTTGCCTGCTTGTTTTGACCTTCTGAGAGATGAGACTTTGTTTGCCAGAACCACAGTTGATAGAAATAGAAGAGTACAGATAAGGAAAAGCACAGCGATTACAATTAAGCAAATCAGCATGGTCATGTTGCTATTGTTTTCCTCACAGACATCCTTTTGAAAAGTTTCCCCCTGCCTCTTGCTTGTGCTGTCAACGATCGCTGTGGTTGGAGAGCTGTTTCTGAAGACATGGGGTCCGGGGGGCTTCGGTGTAGATGTAGGGGCTGCAGACACAGTGGGAGATGGTACCAGCGTGTCTGTAGAACTCACTCTGTGATCCGCTGCTGCCGGGGTTGCAGGGGCTGTGCTCTTCTCCCTTTGATGTCTGCTAGTGCTGTTTTGATTAACAGAGCCCCAAGCAGTGCTGTTGTTAGCCCACAGATGTGTGTAGTTTGCTTTTGTTCCTGGAGACAAGGAACACACTGTTGTCAAGAGGAAAACAAGATAAAGGTACTGTCCTGTGTGCTCCATGCCCACGGGTACACTGGTATCTGTTGAGATAGCAATAGCAATCATTAGTTTGTGGGAGAATAGTGACTCGTGAGTGGAGTGATTGGAGTTATGGGTAGCACAGGGGAATCAGAAATCCATGCCTACCATTTGCTATTGGAAAAACTGAAGTTTTTCCTTTCATTTTTTTTAACTGATTCCCATTCCTGTTCTTAGATTATACATAAACATTTTAATTTTGTTGTACATTTTGATGCTGTAAGTTAGCATTACAAATATCTCTTAACCATTTTTAACTGTATACCATAGCTTTACATATCTTCCTATTAAGGATGTGTCATAGACACATCCTTGGAGGCAGCTGCTTCTGCTTCTGTGTTTATGATTCCTCATTTAAGGTTCTTTCTTACTGAAATGTCCACCCTCTGAGTTGCATGTCCTCATCTTGAAGTAAAGGAGAACTTGGCCTCAAAAGTTTTGTTTCAAGTATAAAAAGAAGTTGTGAGTAGCTTTTTTGTGGGAGAGGGAGGGGTGTTTTGTAGAGACTGAAAGCAAGTGTACATCAAGTAGGAATTGGAAGTGCTGTTGGGCCTTTGCACTTGGGACATTAGAGCAGCCTTAGAATCTAGTCCTGGCGTTTGTGAATGCGGCTTTGTATGCTTATCCCACCTCAAGTGCCTTAGCTGACAGCGACTCTCCAAATAGCAGAGGCAGAATTGTCTTTTCAACCTAGAAATCAAGAAGAACAGAAGATTTCTTCTGGACTCAGAGTTCTACAAAAGGCAGCTGCCTTTGTTGTCATTGTATAACTGGCATTCTCCCCACACCCTCATTTTGACACAAATCTGCAAAAGAAATTAGAAGAAACATTTTAAAAATTGGTCAGCTGACTGTTGGGGTCTTGGAACATAGTGGCCGGCTGTGAGCGGCTCGTCTTCACATTAGAAGACTGAGATTCAACAACCAGGGTACAGCCGTGTGGTGGTGCATGCCCAGCACTCATACACCCCCCCCAAAAAAAAAAATTGAAATTCTGTTTTGGGCTCAGCTTCCTAGAAGCCAGTACATAAAAGGACAAAGTCTGTTCTTAGTTCCTGTTATCGGCCATCTGCTTAGAGATATCACTGGGACTGTCATTTCTGTCTCAGGTACAGCAAGAGACATTTAGCACCTTTAGTGAAGTGAGTTTCTTTGCTTTAAAAGATTAGCCTGCCTCTGCCTCCTGAGTCCTAGGATCCAAGGCATTCATGTGTGCATGTGTGGCCAGGCCCAGCTAAGGTGTTTATAATACTATGGCAGTTCTCCAGAGCAACTCTTGAGACAGTGTTTTATTCAGAGAATAAATGTGAGGAGACTTAGAGCAAATACTAGATTGTTCTAAGACTTAATGAGTGGAATTGTCTTGTTAAGAACCCTGTGTGTTTTAAAGATGTTTTCAAACTTGAATGTGTGAAGGGAGTCTTTCTTCAGGTCTAGGGTAGGGCCTGAGACTCTGTTTCTAAACCACTCCAAGTGGCACAGATGCCACTCTGCCAGTCATCCTTGAGCAGGGAGGTTTTCTGTGGGATAGTATATGCCATTAAACAATATCTGTATGCTAGTGAAACACACAAATTGAGACTCACAGGTGTGTTAAGTTGCACAGACAAAAATAGCATATAGAAATAATGCTAACTGTAAGGTAACTTGTGAATTAATAGTTTACACTGAGTGGAGAGGGGAAAAAAACAAAACCTGTGCCTAATGTTGTGGGATCCAGATCACTATTGGGATTATGACTATTGGTAGACACTTCAAGATACAGTACACTGACTTCTATGTAATAGTATTCAGCTTCAGTCTTCAAGTTGAATGATAGGATTCTCTGGATACTTTAGGAGTTGTTCACAAAAAAAAGAAGCACTTTAAATTGGGTTATTAAGAAATGTCTATCCTTTTCTACCAGAGTAGATTTATGCATTCAATGTTACAGTGACTTCAAGTATGTTGTTCTAATCACATTAGTTCAGTCACAGTGCAGTATAAATCACTGTATTCTACATGCTAGCCGTGTACCACGGGATAGATAATAGGCCTGCTGTTGATTGTCTTCAGACAGATGTGCTGCCATGCCCCAGTAAACAAGCTGCTGACAAAATGAGACTTTCTCTTATGCTCACAAATGCCTAAATGGATTGTTCCAAATCTCTGTTTTATGCCCTGGAGACCAGGTTGGGTTAGCAAGGTTTTGGCTTTCTTGTTTTGTTTTTTGTCTCATTTTTAGTCACATTTATACTGCCTGAGCTCTAGTAAAGAAAAATGTATTTCTCTAATTAAAAAAAAAACAAAAAAAAAAAAACAATTGAAGCTGTTCAACTCATTTGAGTCCATACTCAGGTCCTTCCTCATTCTCCTTTAAAACTTCATATTAATAATTATTAATATTCCTAGCTCTAACTGCTTATGCTATTTACATAATTTTCCATAGTAGGATAGAAAAACATAACGATTCTACTTTGTTAGATTTATACATCTTTGAAAAAACACTTCCTCAACACTAATCTGAGCCAAGTTAGGAGTGAAAAGGGATGAGAAAAGCCACATGGATGACCTACCTTTAGTGCTCTGTCACAATCTTTATTTAATAAACCACTTCTTTTCTTCTTTTCTTACTTAAAGTAGAGGAGTTTGGAGACTAGGAAACTGAAATCTGCAGTTTTTTAAGAGGATGCGTACAGCTAGCTTTCCACTTTGAAAACCAAACCACAGATGACACATTTCCTTTCCACTGCAACTCAAGCACATGTCACGCGGGAAGGCAAAAGCCCCAACTGATCTAGTCGGCCCTGGGATGACAAGAGGCTCTGTAGAGCGGATCTCCACCCCCACAACGGGGAGGTTCCTACTTCATTCCTCAGACCTTCGGCTCGCTGCCTGTGCCTGCTATCTGCTTTTGAAATGAGTATTATTCAATGGAAGTTTTGTGCTGACATCGTTAATGTGGCATTGAAGTCACTTTTAAACTTTTTATTTTATACCACAGACAGATTTAAAAACATAAATGTGGAGTCCTTGTAGGAATTTGTCAGATAGGAGAATCAGTCACACACATAACTGACATTTCAAGCTGGGAACTGCAACAGTGATTTGGACCAGAGAATACTTGCAGGGTGTGGTATGTGCACAAGTCCATCTGGCATCACCTTGGATTAGATCTGTCTGGGATGGATCCCATTGTCTTCTGCGAAATCAGCTGCCCCAATGAGCTCCTCGGCTCCCTAGATGAGAGCAGAGACCTGGATTACAACAGAGCCTCTCAATTCATATCACACTTTGGATCCTTTCAGATTCTTGGGTTTACTTCTACCTAGACTACTAAACGTCTGTACTAGCCCCAAGTTCTTCATGTTTCTTGGCTATAACTCTTTGTTTTTTTAAATGAGCATCACACTAACCAACTGAGTTAACTGTACACTTCCTCGTTTCTTTAAAAAACTTTGAATTTGCTGGGCGGTGGTGGCACACGCCTTTAATCCCAGCACTTGGGAGGCAGAGCCAGGCGGATCCCTGTGAGTTTGAGGCCAGCCTGATCTACAGAGTGAGATCCAGGACAGGAACCAAAACTACACAGAGAAACCCTGTTTGTTTTTTTTTTTTTTTTTTTTTTGGGGGGGGGACTTTGAATTTACATAATTAAAATTTTTAATTTATTTTTATGAGTGTTGCTGGGGACTGATCAGTGTCTCATGCTTGCCAGGTAGGCATTTTACCACAAAGCTCTATCCTCAACCCTCTTTGTTTATTTTACATTTTTTATTTATTATTACTATGTATATGTATACATGATATTGGGGCTGGGCAGGGGAGAGGCTGCATGTGTGTGCCATGGCCCGATTGTGGCGATCAGAGGATGACTATGTGAGGTCACTCACCTCTTCCAGCTTTGTTTGTTCGGAGGTCACCAGGTTTGCATGGCTAACACCTTTACCTGCTGAGCCATCTTTCTGACCTCCTCTCCTTTTTCAGTCAGTTTCGTTCAGTTGTCCGTGATGGCTTAGAACGTTTTTGTTGTTTGTTTTCTGAAACAGGTTCTCATGTAGTCAGAGCTGGCCTAGAACTCCCTATGTAGCTGAGAATGACCTTGCCTTTATGATCATCCTCCCCTCTCCTCATATGCTACAATTGCAGGCTTGTAGCACCACATTCAACTGCCAGGGATTGAACCCAAGCCTTCATGTACCCACTAGACAAGTACTCTACCAACTGAGCAAGACCCCAGCTCCTCACTTCTTACTAAACACTGAAAACCTTGCCCATATTTTCAAAAGTGATTCCAAAATACTTATATAAGATGGGAAGTTTGTTTTAAAACAACAAAAATGCCATGTTCCCAACGTATATTCATGTTTAGTAGGTCTGTGCTGGTACCACCATTTATTTTTATTTAGCAAACAGGACAGGTGGCTCTGACACTGGTCATCCACAGAACATAACAATGACCAAGCAAAATATAAAGCCTTCAATGGTCCTTTATAGTTTTGCCATCACTTATTTCCCATCTGCATCTCTCAGAACTTCCCTTTATGGGCCCAATAACATACCTGTTTTTTCATTTTACCTCTCTCATCAAGCCTGATTTCTCTTTCTCATTAAATTTAAACTTTCTTCTAGATTCCACCACTGAATCTTCAGTATGTCTACATAGCTTACACTCACCAATTCATGCTGGTCTCTCCTTTTAAACTTCATGCTAGTTTTTCCTCTCTGTTGTCTGTCTAGTGAGTGATGTAAAACACATCATGCAGACTGAAGACCCTTTGTCCAAAGTACTTAAGTCCACGTATGTTTGCAGTTTTAGTTTTCCTTCAGATTTTGCAGTGTTTACATGTACACACACATACAATGAGATTTTGGGTGGGTGGTAGTGAATACAAAACACAAAATTCATTTGTTTCATATATACCTCATGCGTATAACTGAAGGCAATCTTACACTCTTAGTGTATCTATGCTTTGAGTACCAGGTTTGAATTTTCCACCCTGGCATCCTGAGGCACTCAAAAGTTTTTTTCAGAGTAGGAATGCCTAGCCTGTGTATTTTCTTTTATCTTTTATTATCTTAAAATATTTCTTTCATCTTAAAAAAATTCAACTTGTCATCTTATTCCTTCACAACAATATTAAAAATTCTTATACAAAGATATTTATCACATCTCAGATAATAAGAGGTGGGAACAGTGGGCCTGAGTTGATATAGGAGTTTGGATCAGAGTCGAGCCCCATATTCTTCCTGGCTTCCTTGCTGTGACTGTTGAGTTCTAAACAATCTATGATGGGGGGGAGCTGAGGAAGCCCTGAGTGACAGTGTGACAACCGAGTGAAGTAAGTCCTGAGTGAATGAGTGAGTGTTGTTTGAATCCAGGGGAATGGCAAAGCCCCTGCTATCGCCACCACACACTCAGAGACCCGTGGTGAGGCTCAGAAGCATGTGAAGCCTTCCTCTGGTCCCTGTGGTGTTAGCAGTGTGTCAAAGATGAGTGTTTACCAGTAAGTGATCAGTGTGTGCCAAAACTAGCAACTGCAACTTCCTTCTCCCTGGTCTGTGAAGCCCAAGATAGCTCACTACAGAGACCTCCGACCAAGACTAGCTAACCTGGGCTGTACCTAATAAACTCCTGAGGGTTCCAGGTTGTTGCAGTAGTTGTTGCAACTCCATCAGAGCATGCCGAGCCCACCTGATCCCAGTTTTTCTGTTTGTGCATCTGTCAGTCCTTCCTTCATTCCCTCACTGCCCCGTCAGGTTTCCAGGACTCAAGCCAAGGGGACGTGGACTAGGGCCTAGTGTGGTTTAATCAAAGCATGGAATTTAGTAGCTTACACAGCTGAATAGTCTGGGAGAAATGTAACCATGGGAGAGATTTTTATCTATGACTCAGATTATGGCCAAGACCCCAGACTGTCTTGTCTTTTCTCAGCTTCTTCTCTTCAGGTTTTGAGGCATGCTTTTCCATCATATCCCAAAATCTGAGTTAACAATCCCCAGGGCTGTGTATTTTCTTAGTTACAAACCCGGGAGGAGGCTCTCAAACCCCAACAGTTTAAACTAACTGTGAACTGGGCCTCTGACTTTACTGTCTGACTTGAGTATCATGTTCATTGCTGAGCTGCCCTCTGTTCAAGGTCAGGTAACCGTCAGCTAAAGCATCTGAGCAGCTTCTCCAGCCACCCAGGGGCTTTCAGCCCATCCGTCCGTCCATCCGCTGACTTCCTTCGTTCTTGGTGGGCAGATTTGTTGTTATTTTCAAAATTCTTAAGGGGTTTTGTCCTGTCCCTCTTTATCCTTATTTAGCACATGTCTGGAAAATATAAATATAAATCTGCACTTTGAATAATTGTTTTATATCATTGTCCTCTTTAGAAAATTAATTGGGCCAGAGAGATGGCTCAGCTGTTAAAGGCTAGGCTCACAACCAAAAATATGAGAAAATTAATCATAAATTTTTAAAAGGGGCCCATGAGCTGGCTCAGCAGGTGAAGATGCTTTCATTGCGGGCCTGACAACCTGAGTTCAATCTCCAGAACATACATGGTAGAGAGAGGGAACGGACTCTGGCCTCCACAGGTGTGCTGTATTGTCTTCTGGTCTCCACATGTGTGCACGTGCTCACACATGCATGCACACATAATTAATAAAGGTAAAACAAAAGAAAATAGATTTATATTCTGTGCATTCAGAAATCTTAACAATGTTTATCCTTTTTGTTGCCTTCCATAGGTTCAAAACTGGCCAAATCAATGGTGATTTGCTGATATACCATGTCTTGCTGACTTTAAAGCCATATTATGCAAAGCCATATGAAATTGTAGTGGACCTTACCCATACTGGACCTAGCAATCGCTTTAAAACAGACTTCCTCTCTAAGTGGTTTGTTGTTTTTCCTGGCTTTGCTTACGACAATGTCTCTGCAGTCTATATCTATAACTGTAACTCCTGGGTCAGGGAGTACACCAAGTACCACGAGCGGCTGCTGACTGGCCTCAAGGGCAGCAAACGGCTCATTTTCATAGACTGCCCTGGGAAGCTGGCTGAGCACATAGAGCATGAGCAACAGAAACTCCCTGCTGCCACCTTGGCTCTGGAAGAGGACCTAAAGGTGTTCCACAATGCTCTCAAGCTAGCTCACAAAGACACCAAAGTCTCTATTAAGGTAACTTCTCGTCTGTTTTGAATGATAAGGTTCCTTTCTTGACCAACCAGGTTATAGTCTGACTGCTACAAGTGTTTTCATAGTTGCATATCAGATAATCAGTTACATCCAGATGTGAGAAAACCAAGAGTTCTGTCTGTATTTGGCCCTGCAAAAAGTGTGAAAAGTCTACACAGAGAAACCCTGTCTCGAAAAATTAAAAAAAAAAAAAAAATTTATAGCCAGGCGGTGGTGGCGCACGCCTTTAATCACGGCACTCAGGAGGCAGAGCCAAGTGTGAAAAGTGCATACTTAAAAGACACTCTCATAGGGGCCGGAATCTAGAGGTCTAGGATTCAATTCCCAGCACCCACATGGTGGCTGACAACCATCTATAACTCCGATTCCTGGAGATCATCTGGCTTCTGGCTTCTGAGGGCACCAGGCACACATGCGATGCACAGATATGTATGCAGTCAAACACTGATACAATGAAATAGATTACTTTTAAGGCAATGAAGGTCAGGCTGGGGGCAGAAGAATGCTCTAGAGAGGGAAGGTAGTTCTTCACTGTGACTCTGCCTAGCAGTTGATTGTGCAGAGTGGAAAGGACCCAGTGATGAGTCTTTTAATCAGTTCATGGTTTTTCACAGTGGTCACTTGACCCCTTCAAGCACTTGTTTATAGAATTTGTGGTCCTTTTTAAAGGATGATTTTTTTTCTGATGGAACTGGTTTCTTTTGAGAGTACTTATAAGTAATTGTTAAGTAATTTGAATATATAGTAGTAACATTTAAATGGCAAACATCGTGTCGGGGTGGGTGAATGAGTTGGTTTTGAAGTTTCTGAGAATTCTATATAACTGGCATTTAATTCTCCTGTTCCTCACTACCATTTTTCAGGTTGGTTCTACCGCTGTTCAAGTAACCTCAGCAGAGAGAACAAAAGTTTTGGGGCAGTCCGTCTTTTTAAATGACATCTACTATGCTTCTGAAATCGAAGAGATCTGCCTAGTGGATGAGAACCAGTTCACCTTAACCATTGCAAACCAAGGCACACCACTTACCTTCATGCACCAGGAGTGTGAAGCCATTGTCCAGTCTATCATTCATATCAGGACCCGCTGGGAGCTCTCACAGCCTGACTCCATCCCCCAGCATACCAAGATTCGACCAAAAGATGTCCCTGGGACACTGCTTAATATTGCATTACTTAATTTAGGCAGTTCAGACCCTAGTCTACGGTAGGTAGTTCTCTCCCACACTTCCTTTTTTTTTTTTTTTTTTTTAAATTTTCTTTTAAGTTCACTTCAAGTTAAATAGTGTATCACTGTTGTTCACTGAGAGTGTCATTGTTTAGAGAAGGAAGGCCTAAAGTTTAGTGATTCGGATGCATTACTGCTGCCTACCTGTTTCACTTTAGTAAGGTTCTCTAAGAAATCTTATGTTGCTCTTGCCTTTGCCTGGGGGCAGAAGCAACATGACAAAAAGGATGTCATCCATTGGAAAGCGTCACAGTACAACACACACACTGTGTCCCTGCTGTGGCCTTGAGTTAGCCTTCAGATGACTGTGGCCGAGTGCAGTACAGTGTATAATTGAAGGGCTGGGATGGGGTGGTGTGGGATGGAGTGGAATGAGGCACCTAAACATTGTCTCTTCCAGATTCAGATGCAGGTCCGGTGAGGGGACAGCGGCTGAACCCAGGAGGGCAGCTGTGGTAGAAGCCAGTATGTTTCAGGGTTTCAGCCATCAGCCCTAAAATAAATGTTCTGGTTTCAAAACTGTTTTTAAGAAGAAAGAAAAAAGTCTTTCCCTCCCTCTCCTGTTTTCCCTCCCTCCTCTTCGTTCCCTCTGAGCACAGTGTAGTTGGTTCTGTTCGGGCGCTGTGATCTGCTGTGATCTGCCCTGGTAGCCTGTAGAGCCAGCAGATTGGGCTTTGGTGTGGAGCTGCTGTTTTGGACTTCTCATGCCTGAACTCTCCTTTTTGGTAACAGTAGTATGCCTTCCTAACGCCCCTGTAAAGATTTGAGAAGTAGCATTTGTGGTAGGGAGTATAGCACTAGCAAGGAGTTCCTGTGTAGTGAGTAGTTCCCCATCCCTTCTTTTTTCTCCTTTGTTCCCCCTTTCCTTTTCCTTCCCTCTCCTTTTCATGTTTGGATGAGTCTTTATCTTAGATATCTTGAATGTCAAGATTTTTACTGATAGAGATGAAACATTCCTAATCTAAAATCCAAAATCCTCCAAAATCTGAAATGTCTTAGGTGTTCTGTCCAGAATTTATAACATCATTTTTTATTAAGATGGGCTCTCATTATGTAGCTCTGGCTGGCCTAGAACTTGCTGAGATTAAAGCCACTTGCCACCACACCCAGCCCATTTCAGAGTTTTTAATTATAGTGCTCATTTTATAAAATCTATGTAAATATTTCAAACCCAGAAACACATCTGATCATGGTCATTTGAGATGAGAGATACTCAACTTGTATCAATTCTCAGACTCAGGAACTCTTTCTTAGGATATAGCATAGCCTAGGTTTCATAGTGGGCCTTTTAGGCTTTCAAATTTTCCTTTATTTAAAAGGAAAAATATGTCCAGCATGATGGCTCCGTGGTGAAGGAGTTTGTCACCAAGCCTGACAGCCTATGTTTGACTAGTATTGTGGAAGAAGAGACTGCCTACCAAAAGTTGTTCTTTGACCTCCTTGTATGTATCCTGGCACATTTGTGTCTGCACATATGCATACACACACCAATAACTAAATGTATTCAAAATTTATAAGTCAGATGTGGTAGCAGGCAGGAGGCACACACACAGATGCATCTCTGTCTCTGTGAGTTCTAGGCCAGACTGGTCTACATAGCAAACTCTGGTAGCCAAGGCTACATTGTGAGACCCTGTCTCAGGGGATGAATAATCAACAGAATTTTTTTACTTATATAGGCTTCATGGAATCCCAGAAATGACTCACTAAATTTTATATATGCTTGGCTTCCCTTATCCTGAAAGGCTCTCTGATACATAACCCAAGTTACGGGAGCCCGGGTGTTTTGTTTTGTTTTTAATGACTTATTTTATTTTTATGTGTATTGGTTTTCTTCCTGCATATATGTCTGTGTGAGGGTTGTTGGATCCCTTCGAACTGGAGTTACGGACAGTGTGAGCTGCCATGTGGGTGCTGGGAATTGAACCCAGGTCCTCTGGAAGAGCAGCCAGTACTCTTAACTGATGAGCCATCTCTCCAGCCCTGGGAGCCCAGGTTTTTATAGCTCTGAGGTAGTGTAAAATAGCATCAGCATAGTATGACTTAGAGTTTCTGCAAGTCAGTGAAAGATCAATAAATTCACAAGCAGTGACATTAATGTTCCCATTTTTAGGAAAATTGAGCTATAAGCCTGTCTTTACTTCTCAATTCCAAATAGTTTTTCATTATTTATAGAACAGGTTTTCTGGTTTTAGGGACAGGGTCTCTAGCCTGGAATTTACAATCCTCCTGCCTTGACTTCCTAAATGCTAGTATTATGTACAGTCCTGTGTTGCAATGCTTTGCCTTCTGACATCTTTGTTTAATAATGCTAATAGCTATACCATTTTTAGTAATAAAGCAAGCAGATAGCTTTCACTTGTTGGTAAAGCATATCATACCAGAGGGGGAAAAAAACCACTTAGGCAAACAAATTTCCATGGCTTTTTCCTTCTGTATCAACATGGCAAAAATTCAGAGGTAATGAAAACCTGGAATTTACTGAGTAACCCAACAGTTTGTTTTGCTGCATTTTAAAATTGAGCTTGATATTTGTTATTTGGGATGGGATGGGGTGGTGTGGGATGGAGTGGAATGGGGTGGAATTAAGGATGGGGCCATTATTTTGGAATGCTAAGGATCAAACCCAGGGCCTCACATATGTAAAGAAAACACTCTACCACTGAAGTTCTTTAAACGTTTCTGATTTGCCTAAGTATATTTGTATATATTTATAGCTCATTTTTCATTCTAATAGACCCTAGATAACATATGGTTGATTTCAATAGTTATATATAATAGAATGAGGTCATAGAGTGGAAGATGTAACTATATTTTTTTCAACTACAGTTAACTTTGGTTTTAACTGCTAGTTTGCAGTGAAAATTGTAGGACACTCGGACATTTCAAAGATATCCTTACTTCAACACTCTTCACGTTATAATTTGATTAAATGCCTCCTCTTAAAAAGATTAAGTAAAATAAAGGTCTCTCGTTATGTAGCCCTGACTGTCCTGGAACGCTCTATGTAGACCAGGCTGGCCTCACACTCATAGAGATCCACCTGCCTCTGCCTCCTGAGTGGCAGGATGAAAGGCGTTTGTCACCAGGCCTCTTCTCTCTTATTCTCCATTTAACTGGATCTATCTGAGAGTGACCTCGAGCAGAGTTTTGACTTCACTGAAAACATGGCACGCCTTTATTCTGTCATTTATTTCTATTGATCCATCTTAGACCCTAAATCTTTGCTGTTCCATGCTCCTGTGAAAATTTCTAGAAAGGCCTACTACACCTGCCTGTCTTAGGAGCCTCATGGGCTCTTCTGGTGATGATTTCATGGATCTCCTGTTTGGAACTTGATCTACATTCTATCTCTAGTCTGTAGTAACACTGAAAAAGAATTAACCATGCTTTGCAATAAAATCTTGAGTTATATGTTGTGGGGAAAATGGAATTACAAAGAAAAAGAAATTTTAAAACAATCTCCTTTGTGTTTTCTCTTAGGTCTGCTGCCTATAATCTTCTGTGTGCCTTAACTTGTACCTTTAATTTAAAAATTGAAGGTCAATTACTAGAGACATCAGGGTTATGCATCCCTGCTAACAACACCCTTTTTATTGTCTCGATCAGTAAGACACTTGCAGCCAATGAGCCACACCTCACCTTAGAGTTTTTGGAAGAGTGTATTTCTGGATTTAGCAAATCTAGTAAGTAATAATTTTCTTTAATACTCAAAATGATTCTAAGACAATTCAAAGAAAACTTTTTTGTTTGGAAATTTACCAGTGGTCTTTCACTTACTATATTTTTACTTTTTAAAAACTTTCCTCTTTTTTTGTTTTTGTTTTTGTTTTGTTTTGTTTTGTTTTTCTGGCCTGGGTACCCTGTAACTAAAGGAACTCTGAAAGAAAATCCTAGTGGGATGCACAGAGAAATCCATCAGGACTCTGGCAGGAAGCCCAGCTAGCAAGGGGGTCCTCTTGCCTGTGGGCTGCTTGAAGGATTTCCTTCCTTATTTCAGCTCCACAAGCCTCAGTGTTTCTTTGCATGGACAAGAATTGCACACATCTCCTTGATTTTAAGGAAATGGTTACCTCTCTTTTCTATCGTTGACTTTGAACTATGGTTTTTATTGGACATTTGTGTTCCATAGTGTCATGGTGGATGATGCTAGATCTAGAGTCAGTCCCAAGTTTGTTCTAAAAAATCCCATCAATCTACTCTTTATCTGTCCACCTCCATACCGTGGAGTAGCCTAGATGGCTTCATTCCTGCTGTTTGTTTTCTCCTCTTCTTCTCCCTGGAATACATACAACTTATTCAAACACATTTCTTAACATTTCAGTGTTAGGTAATTAAATACTTTTAACAAATCATCAAAAATATGTCAGATATGTTTTATTCTAGTTTTTTTTGCTTTTGGTTTGGTTTTTCATCAAGTGAAAGATGTAGAAGTGTAACTCTGATAAGAAATTGTATAAGTTTGGCAAAAGAGGAAAAGTATAATGTTTTATTAATAACTATAAAGGTTTGAAAATATTTGAGTGAGTGAACAGGCATGTTGTATTCTTGCATAAAGAGATCTTCCAAGGTCGTTTCAGATTTAATAAAGCCCCATCAAAGTAGCCATGTAATTTGAAATTTGCAAATGATTTTAAATTCTGTTGAAAATGAATAGCTGAGAAAATGTTGAAAAGAAAGGAAGTACAGACTTGGTATTACACATATCTCCACACTGTACATATTATAATGACATGGTAATCAAAACACGGATGTTCACAAATCAGCAGACAGATCCATTTCAGAGAAACAGACAAACAGAGAAACATGAAGCTTCACAGACTGCTTGGGGAGATGAAACCATCTAAATGAGTTTGGGAAATCAATTAAAATAGGCCATCTACACCAAAAGATACCAAAATAAGTTCAGGCTATATTTAAGGATTGAATATAAATCTAGAAGCATTAATAAAAGAAATGGGTACTAGTTGCTTTTATGTAAGTAGCATGGGTGAAACAGACACACACAGGACTTTGGAGTGAATGTGGGAAGATGGATGGCCATAGCTGAGAAGAGCTATGTAGGTTAGTAAGTGAGTCATAGTAGCATGCCCATCAGACTAAGAAAAGAATTCTTTTTTTTCAAGTTTGTTACTTAAAAAAATACATACTGAAAGTATTGTGAAATGGCTGATTAGGTATCAGATTGAACAATATTTTTAAAGATGATATCCTGAAGGTCGATAGCATTGTAAAAGACAATTCTTCTAGAAGGACATTTAAAAGTGGATTAGACCCTTAAGAATAGTCACATCTTTTGGCATTATAGTTCCAGTTTTTAATCTTTTCCTGAAAAAGTAATGCTAAGGAGCCAGCAAGATGACTCAGCAGATGAAGGCACTTGGCACAAAACCTGCCAACCTGAGTTCATCCCTGGAACCCAGGCAAAGGAGAAGGAAGGAACCAACCACATAAAGTCATCCTTAGACCTCCCCAGGGCTCTGGCCCTGCACATACACACTTTGAAAAAGAACTAATGGTGAGGTGTTTGTAGCATACTGCTTTTACGTTGATATTTTAAGACTAAGGTTATCTTGTTATAGTAAAGTGTGTGGATATTAAGTGAGTAGGTATTAATTGATGAGCTTTGACAGTGAGTACATCATGAAAGTATCTTCTAGATCACAGCCCACAACATTTTCTAGTATCCAGAAGCCTCTCTCATTCAATGCTGCCCTCTCATCAAAAGTGACCTTTCATGACCTCCATTGTAGTCTATTTATTTTGCCTACTTTTGAATTTAATAAAACATTACTTAATAGAAAAAAATTGAAAAATCAAAGAGCAAACAAATTAAGTTGCTGGTTCTCTGTAGTATGGAATAATATGATAACCATTACAAGTGATTGGATCCAAAGTTTCAGTTTGGAAAAGTGAAGAAGTTCTAGTAATGGGTGGTGGTGGTAGTCACACAACAATTTGAATGTACTTCATGTCACCAAACTATATACACTTAAAAAGGTTAGAATGGTGTACATCTTTAATTCCAGCACTAGGGAGGCAGAGGCAGGTAGAAGGAACTCTGTGAATTTGAGGACAGCCAGGGCTATGTAGAGAGACCCTATCTCAAAAAACTAAACTAAACTAAACTAAAATAAAAACGTTTAAAAGGTTAGAATGCTAAATTTTATGCTGTATATGTTTTAGTACAATTTTTTGTTTGTTTTTTGTTTTGTTTTTTGAAACAGGTTTCTCTGTTGCCCTGGCTATCATGGAACTCACTGTGTAGATTAGGCTTAGTGTAACGCCAGTACTTCTGGTTTGGTTTACTGACTTTTAAAATTATTTCTTCAGCTGGGTGATGGTGACACATGCCTTTAATTCCATCACTTGGGAAGCAGAGGCAGGCAGATCCCTGAGTTCAATGCCAGCTTGATCTACAGAGTGAGTTCCAGGACAGCCAAGGCTATACAGAGAAACCTTGTGTCAAAAAACCAAACAAGAAAAAAAATTATTTTTTCAAAGCTTAGTGTCTTTACCTCTTATCAAAATGTTTGTCCAGGCCTAATTCAAGGTAACAATCTTTACTTTCAACCATTTCTTCATGATAAAATCATTGCTGGGCCTGGAGAGGTGGATCAACAGTTAAAAGCCCTGGCTGCTCTTCCAGAGGTCCTGGGTCTGATTCCTAGCACCCATGGAATGGCTCACAACCATCTGTAAGTGGGGATCAGACACCCACTTCCAGCCTCCATGGGTATCAGTCAAGCATGTGATACACATACTTGTACGTGTACACAAAATACTCATACACATAAAAAATAAAATGATTGTAATTTTCATTGACTGTCTGTACTAATGGAGTATTTTCTCCACAGGTATTGAATTGAAGCACCTTTGTTTAGAATACATGACCCCATGGCTGTCAAATCTAGTTCGTTTTTGTAAGCATAATGATGATGCCAAACGACAAAGGGTTACTGCCATCCTTGATAAGCTAATAACAATGACCATAAATGAGAAGCAGATGTACCCTTCTATCCAAGCAAAAATATGGGGAAGCCTTGGCCAGGTATTGAATTTGCACTGATACTTCTCTAGTGCCTCCTTGTGCTAGTAACTCTTGGTGCCCACGTTTGTTATACAGAGCACATCATTCTCTCCTTCAGAAACATACCCAACCCTGTAAAGAGCTAATGCATTTCAGAACTCTCCTCCTTGCATAATATACAGTTAAATACAGAGTTTAACTGTAGAAGCCTGTTGTCATTTCTAGTAAATAGTGTTTAAATATGTACCCCAGTCCCTATACACCACAGATCTCAGTAAATGCTTCTTAATGCTGTTGTTCAGAACATCTGGTTTCATTTATAGTTGTAGCATAGGCTACATAGAAACAACTTTCCTTAATCTGACAAGGGGGTGCATATTATTCCTTCAGAATAATCGCTTAAGGAAGCAGATCCTTATTCAGACAATGCTGTGAATCCTCTAACTGATTTTAAATTACTTTGGAGCCAATTTCCTGGCTGTATGATGTCGTTAAAGTAATTAAATTGGTCATGTGTTACAGTCTTAGAGGAGCACAGAGGTACTTTCTGAGCAGCTGAAGATAGGCATGTACAGATGTTTAAACTCTGATCACTGATCTTACTCTGGAGGAATCAGGAAACAGCCTCATCCTTCCCTCTATGGTTTACAGATCTCTAATCCTAGAACTTTGAAAATCTGGGGGAAACAGGACATTTCTGCTTCTTGGGCTTCTTTGAGTGTTTTTAATTAAAGGTTAAGCCATCAGTGTGCTTGAAAACAACAAGACTTTCCTTATTTCACCAGATCACAGATCTGCTGGATGTTGTGCTTGACAGTTTCATCAAAACCAGTGCTACAGGAGGGTTAGGGTCTATCAAAGCTGAGGTAATGGCAGATACAGCCGTGGCTTTGGCTTCTGGAAATGTGAAATTGGTGTCAAGTAAGGTAACCACTTTTTCTGTACCTCTTGGACTATGCCTTAGTATTTCTGTTTATCATCTTGAGAGTTTTTGTCTTATAACTAGCTAAGGTTAAACTTGGTTTATTTAAGAGAAAGTGTGGGCGGGGAGGGGGGTGCTATGGCTGTCTGTGTACACATATGTGCTGTGGCTTACATGTAGAAGTCAGAGGATAACTTATAGGAGTCAGTTCTCTCCTTCCACCAGATGGGTCCCAAGGATCAAACCCAAGGTATGGGGCTTGACAAGGAGCACCTTAGCCTACTGAGCCATCTCATCGACCCTGAGTTTATTTTTTAAGATTTATTTTTCTTTTATGTGTATATGTGTGTGACTGGACATATGTATGTGTACCACATGTCTGCAGAGGCCAAAGAGGGTGTTGGATCCCCTGGAACTGGAATTGCAGATGGTTGCGAGCTGCCATGTGGGTGCTGGCAAAGACCAAAGTCTTCTGCAAGAGCAGCCGGTGCTTTTAACCTCTGACATCTCTCCAGTCCCCTAAACTTTTTTATGAAGAAACTTTTAGTCTCATGTTTTTAAAACATGTTCTTCTTTACAGGTTATTGGAAGGATGTGTAAAATAATTGACAAGACTTGCTTATCTCCAACTCCAACTTTAGAACAACATCTAATGTGGGATGATATTGCTATTTTAGCCCGCTACATGCTGATGTTGTCCTTCAACAACTCCCTTGATGTGGCAGCTCATCTTCCCTATCTCTTCCATGTTGTTACTTTCTTAGTAGCCACGGGGCCCTTGTCCCTTCGAGCTTCCACACATGGATTGGTCATTAATATCATTCACTCTCTGTGCACTTGTTCGCAGCTACATTTTAGTGGTAAGTTCCTAGAGGGCAGTCTTTTGTTTTGTTTTGTTTTGTTTTGTTTTGTTTTTCCCCTTTGGTTTTTCAAGCCAGGAGAAGCTGATCTTTTTTTACTAGTTCTTTTCTCAGCTTTACCTTACCTGACTGCTGTAGGTTTTTTACTGTGATGGTATCGTCTCACCAGGCGTACAAGCAGTATTAGAAATTCTATCTAACAAGAAAATAGTAAAAATGACTTGTATGCCATGGCAAGCTACAGTAAAGGCTTTCTATGTTGTCATGTAGGTAGTTGTAATAAGCATGTAACCTAAAAGCTTACTGTAAATTGATCGTGTTGCATTGCTAGTGCCAGTATGTTATGTAGCTGCTAATACATCTGGAGGTTTGACTTAGGGAGCAAATTTAAATGTTCTTGAATTCAAGATGAAACATATCACTTTAGAATTAAAATATTGCTATTTTCTTTTTCTTTTACAGAAGAGACCAAGCAAGTTTTGAGGCTCAGTCTAACAGAATTCTCATTACCCAAGTTTTACTTACTGTTTGGCATCAGCAAAGTCAAGTCCGCCGCTGTCATCGCCTTCCGCTCCAGTTACCGGGACCGGTCTTTCTCCCCAGGCTCCTACGAGAGGGAGACTTTTGCTTTGACATCCCTGGAGACAGTCACAGAGGCTTTGTTAGAGATCATGGAGGTACAGAAGGAAAAATGACAAGAAACTAAATTAAAATCATATTTAAAATGTGGAATATGCAGGGTGTGGTGGCACAAGCCTTTAATCTTAGCACACAGGAGACAGAGGCAGGTGGATTTCTGTGAGTTTGAAGCCAGCTGAGTCTATGTAGGGAATTCTGGGCCAGCCAGGGCTACATAGTAATACCTTGTCTGAAAAATAATTTTGTAGTATGCAGAGGAAATGCTGGTTTGTTCTGTTATATTACACGTAGAACTTAAGGTATTTCTTTAGAATATATTCATTTTTAAATTAGACCTGTTTTACTTTTTGTGTATGAATGTTTTGCCTGCATGTATGTGTGTGCACCACATGTGTTACCGGTGCCCAAGTATCAGGAGAGGATTTCAGAAGAGGAGGACAGACATCAAATTTCCTAGAACTGGAGTTACAGATGGTTATGAACCACTTTGTGGATTCTGGGAACAACCAACCTCTATTCTCTTCAAGAACAAGTGCTCTTATCGGCTGAGCCATCTCTCCAGTCTCTGGAATGTGTTTTTATAGCAAATATCACTTAATGACATGATGAACATTAAATATTCTAGAAACCTTTGTGTACATATATATATTCAGAATATCCTGTTTTTCAGGCATGTATGAGAGATATTCCAACATGCAAGTGGCTGGATCAGTGGACAGAACTAGCGCAAAGGTGTGTCCTAAGTGAACTAGAAACTGGAAAAGGATGTGTCTTGTTGAGAATAGTTATTGCAACATAATCAGTCTTGGATTGGTGTGCATAAACACAAAGATTTTCATAAGGTCTTTGGCTCTTTCATTGCAGATTTGCGTTTCAGTACAACCCATCCCTGCAGCCAAGAGCTCTTGTGGTGTTTGGCTGTATTAGCAAACGTGTGTCTCATGGGCAGATAAAGCAGATTATCCGAATTCTTAGCAAGGTACTTACTCCACTTTTCGTAAAAATTTGTCTCAAATTACAAATTATACTTTCAATTTAATCTATATTTTAAAACAATTTTTTCTTACTGTAATTCTTTGAAGTGATGAAATCTTGTCTAAGAAAATACCTTTAAGTTCAACGTGGTGATGCAGCCTTTAACCCTTTAAGTTCAACGTGGTGATACACGCCTTTAACCCCAGCACTCTGGATACAGAGGCAGGTGGTTTTATGTGAGTTTGAAGCCAACCTGGTCTGCATAGTGAGTTCCAGGACAACCAGCGCTACATAATAGAGGGAACCTGTCTCAAAAATTACAAAAAAAAGAAAAATCTTTTGAAAAAAAAATGTTGGCCGGGCAGTGGTGGCGCACGCCTTTAATCCCAGCACTCGGGAGGCAGAGCCAGGCGGATCTCTGTGAGTTCGAGGCCAGCCTGGGCTACCAAGTGAGTTCCAGGAAAGGCGCAAAGCTACACAGAGAAACCATGTCTCGAAAAAAAAAGTTGACTCATTTCTAATCATGTACACTCAATAGTCTCAGTTTTCAAAGCCTTATAACCTTATGTAAAGCTACATAATTCATAATTAGTATAATGCACTTCTTATTAGCATGTAATATAGAAATACTTTTAAAATAAAAAACCAATTGTACAGTGTTCACTATTATTAGAAATTGTTTGTCACATAAACTACTTGTCAAATACCTAAATGTTTCTCAGCTAAATCTGAGCTTTATTATAGGAACTGATGTTTTATTTCAATGAAAAGTGAAATAAAGATTTCTGTTTTCCTAAAAGGCACTTGAGAGTTGCTTAAAAGGACCTGATACTTACAACAGTCAAGTTCTGATAGAAGCTACAGTAATAGCACTAACAAAATTACAGCCACTTCTTAATAAGGTAATTAGTGCATAGAGCATAAATTTATTCTTTTTGGGTATTGTTACTGTGTTTTTTCTTGTACAAAGTTTAGAAAATTAGGTGATTAAAAAGAGATTATAAAGAAGAAATTATAGTCAAAGTAAGTCTCTTGTCATAAGAGTTAGAAAATAAGGTGGATTGGCCTAGCATGGTGGCCCACACCTTTAGTCCCAGCACTCATGAAGTAGAGGCAGGTCAGTCTCTGTGAGCATGAGGCCAGCCTGGTCTACATAGCAAATCCCAGGACAGCCAGGGCTACATAGAGAATACTTGTCTCAAAAAGAAAGGAAGGGTTAGGGGAGAAGGAGAGGGAGAGAGGAAGAGTGGGAGACTAATAAAGTATTTGTTGAGGATCTTCTGTGTATCTGGTAGTGCTTAGAGATATACCAAACCAAGTTAGTAAAAGTGTCCGGTATCTGGGACGGGTATGGATGTTGAGAAGTGGACGGATAAAGTCAGTAAAATACTAATTAGTGTGTTAATGATCATCACTGTAGAGAAATGTAAAGCCAAGAGAAGTATACGTGTTCATCAAAAGAGTTTGTATGCTGGGCTAGAGGTGCAATCAAAGATATAGCACTTGCTTAGCATATACAAGACCCTGGGTTCATCTCTACCAAGAGACGGGGAAGGGAATAAGGGAGAGATGGAATATATATGAGTGAATAAGAGTTTATACTAGTAAGAATGAAAAGTTGAAAGGGTAGAGTCTAACTAGAATTAGAAATAAGTAGGACAGTGGAGTTGTGGATAGACCATTCTAGCAGAGAGTCAATAGAGAAAATTGTAAAGATCGAATAGCATTAATCTACTATTCAATAGTCTTCAGAAAGGAGTTTGGAAATTATCATTTCCTAGTATGATAACTGCAGGACACAGGTGGCCCAGAGTGCACAGTAGATCAGAGAAGGAAGGAACTGCAGGCTGAAGGAAGGGTAGTCTGTAGATGAACGGTCTGCAGTGGTAACAAAAAAAATGGCAGGTGTCAGTGACTACTGCAGAAGAGTCAGCATCCAGAATTGGAGGAAATCCCAGAGGAAGCTCAGGCTCTAAGCCTAGTTGATGGTATTTTTCATTAGACACATGGAGGGGATCATGTTCCCCAAAGGAGAAAAAACCCAGAAATTAGGTGAGGTAACCTGCTTTGTTGATGTTGCAGAATGCAGGAAGAGATGATTGCTTAGTTTGCCACACTAACCTGGAGTGTCTCCTTGACCAGGACTCCCCACTGCACAAAGCCCTCTTCTGGGTTGCTGTGGCTGTGCTGCAGTTGGATGAAGTCAACTTGTATTCAGCAGGCACTGCACTTCTGGAACAAAACCTGCACACCTTAGATAGTCTCCGGATATTCAATGACAAGGTGAGTAGGCATTCCTCTGAGTTCTGCATTGCTCACAGTGAGTCTTCTTTTCCTTCTCTTCTAGAGTTCTTTAGAAATGAAAGTGGTCCATAATCTAAACATGAATTTAATGCATCTTATTATAAGTATAGTTCCTTAGTAGGTCACTAAAAACTACTTAATCCATAGTTCCAATATAGAAATAGCCAAGAACAATATGCCCTGCTCTTAGTGATTAGAATAGTAATAAGTAGGGCTGGAAAGATGGCTCAGCAGTTGGGAGCACTGACTGTTCTTCCCAGCATCCACTGGTGGCTCACAACCATCTCTAACTCCAGTCCCAGAAATCCATTGCCCTTTGTGGCCTCCTTGGGCACTGCATATATCCATACATGGAAGCAAAACACTTACGAACATAAAATAAGGAAATATAATTTTTCTTCATTTTAAAATAGTACTGAGAAATAATAATAGCTATCACAGCAAGCTCTGTGCATTCATTATTACTGATTTTCATTCTCTGTCCCTATTTATTATATATATATATATACATACATACATACATACATACATATATGTGTGTATATATATACACATATATGTGTATATATGAGACTTTATTTTTCAGTTATTCAATAATAAAGCTTACTTTTATTGAAAAATTATACTTCATAAAAATCTGTACAATTAGTAACAGATAAGAAAGTTGGAGAATCTAAAGAGAAGTTTTGGATACTTAATTTTATTAGTTTTCTTTCCCCCTTTGCCTAATCTCACTTTAAAGTATACCATTAGTGGCCTCCTTCACATTTATTAACCTAGATAAGAGGTTGAATTTTGGCTCAGAGTATAGAGGATAAAATTAAACAGTATAAAATTGGCTAGGGAGTGGCTTAGCAAGGTGAAGTACTTAACACTGAGCCTGACAACCTGACTTCAGTTCCCAGGACTTACATAGTGACATAGTAGAAGCATGTATGCACTAAATAAATGAAAAATATTGTTTCAAAGCCAGTGCAAAATTATGTTTGTTTTGGAGAAAAATGGAAAGAGCCTAAGAGAAAAGAGAAGATTCTTTTGAAAAGAGAATGTGTGTGTACATGTGCATACATTTGTGTTTGAAATGTCCCTGAAATGAAATGAAATGAACTGAGCTGTAGGGAAACAGAGCATGACCCAAGTATGAAGATGCCTGGTCTGCAGTACTTGTTCAGTGCATATAATGTGGTATAGACCCAGAAGAGCTGGAGGTCTGGGAAGTGTGGGAACAAAATGAGAGGTAGAAGACACCTCGAAGTTGATGAGTCAGACCTCTTCACCAAAGGGGCAGGAGTAAAGAACTTAGGTACTGGACTATGTCTGGTTCTGAGCTAGTTCTTTACTAACTACATTGTTCTATTCTGGAGTTGTCTGAAGATAATGGTGGTTTCCAGTAGTGGCTAGCTATTGGCTATTTGTAAAGCAACTGTCTTGCCATTTTCTTTCTTTCACATGTGCTTACATGTTTGTTGGGGTAAGTGCATGTCACAGTATTTGTGGAGGTCAGAGGACAACTTGTGGGAGCCATCTCTCCTACCATGTGGCTTCCAAGGCTAGAACTCAGGTGATCCAACTTGGCAGCAAGCACCCTTAACCACTGAGCCGTCTCTTCAGCTCCTGCCTTGACATTTTCACTTCTGGAACATCACAGGAGGGACTGATCTTGATGCCAGGGCCTCAAAGTACTAGGGAATCAGAGTTAATAAAGCTTTATTGAGATCACCAGAATATTCTCTGGGATGGTAGAGTCAGAGTAATAGTGCATGCCTCTAGGTCCTGCTACTTGAGAGGTTAAAGCAGAAGTTTTAACCTACATAGGCAACATAGTGAGTCTCTGTGTGAGTTTGATAGCAATTATCAGTCAAAAGTAGCTGGGCATTTTGGCTGATGGCTATAGTCTTAGCACTTGAGAGGTATAGACAGAAGGTGTTAGCCAGCCTTTGCTACATAGCAGGTTCAAGGCCAGCCTGGGATAGATGGGATTCCATTTCCAAAAACCAAGATCAAAAAAATAAATAAAACAGTAGCTCAAAACTGTATATTGTGGGCCTGCAGATGTAGCTCAGTGGTAGAGTGCTTGCCTAGAATACATGAGGCCCTGGGTTCTATCCCTAGCACACCCCAACACACACACACACACACACACACACACACACACACACACACACACAAATCATGTGTTGTAAATCAAAGCAATTTGAGTTTTCCACTATCTTACTACTTATCTTTTAGACTATCTTACATTTATAGTACCCTAAATATTTTCGTGGGAGTTCCTGTTAACTAAAAATTTCTCTGAAACAAAGAATTACTTAGTGCATCATAGCTGTTCAATGCAAACAAAAAAGTAAGTTTTTAAACAAAGTGTCTGAGCCAGGAATATAGATAGCTCAGTAGATGTGGGGTTCTAGTCCTGGAAAATGAAAAAGGAAATTTCTGCGTGAACTCCATCAACTATATACCCCTGGTTGTTTTTAATAGAGTCCAGAAGAAGTCTTTATGGCGATCCGCAATCCTCTGGAGTGGCACTGCAAGCAAATGGATCACTTTGTCGGACTCAACTTCAACTCTAACTTTAACTTTGCACTAGTTGGACACCTCTTAAAAGGTAAAGATTCCTTTGTCAGGACGTTTCATGAAGTAGTATTGAGAAGCCAGAAATAACTAAAAGGAATTGATTACTGAGATAAATTGATGTAATCTAACCTATATGTTTTACTCTAAAATGAAAAGTATATCTGCATGAGTTGTTTGAATTAGTAAGTATTTAATTAGAACCTAATTTTCATATCAGATCTTAAAAGAGAAAGTAAAATTCCTAAATACTGAGCACTTAATTACTATGTTATTGATTAATAGTACACTGAATATTTGTGTTATTTCATATATGTATATTACAGAATGTTATTGTACAGATTTAATCACAAAAGGCTTAGGGATTAACCCTTGTCCAAGGTTGGGTTCAGTCTCCAGCATTGCCAAGGATTAAAAGGAATTTCCAGTTTAGTGTGCATTGATGTTCAGATAGGATCGTAGGTACTCTTCGACTTGTTTCTAGCATGTTCTCTATCAGCACTCTTGTACTGTGTACAAGTACTCATAGTACTATGTACTGTGTACCATTCTGGTACTGCGCTCTCTTGCAGATTTCATTGCTGTCTTGATAGCCAACCATCTCCACTAGACTAGAGCTAAGTCACTTTCTTACCTAGCTTTAGCTGCTCATTGCCAACTTCATAGCTCCGTAGCCATGCTCTATTCAGGTGGGCAGTTTTCTATAAAATAAATAAATATGTGTTAAGCTAGGCATGATGGTCCACACCTTTAATCCCAGCAATTGGGAGACAGAACCAGGTAGATCTCTTGAGTTCAAGGCCAGCCTAGTTCAGAGCTACATAGTGAGGCCCTGTCTCAAAAATCAAAAGACAAAAACAAACAAACAAACCCAAACCAAACAAGGAAGAAAAAAGAA